>NC_080046.1:21994662-22305219 GCF_012489685.1 Lotus japonicus
TTGAAATCTAAATCTGAAAAGGCTAAGGCTGAGAAGTCAAAAGCTCTTCAAGCTGAAGAAGAGGAATCTGAAGAAGCATCAGAAGATTCTGATGAAGATGAGCTGACTCTGATCTCCAAGAGACTCAATCGCATCTGGAAGCACAGGCAGAACAAATACAAAGGCTCTGGAAAGGCAAAAGGAAAGTCTGAATCCTCAGGTCAGAAGAAGTCCTCACTTAAGGAAGTCACATGCTTTGAGTGCAAAGAATCAGGGCACTACAAAAGTGACTGTCCAAAGTTGAAGAAGGACAAGAAGCCAAAGAAGCACTTCAAGACAAAGAAGAGTCTGATGGTGACATTTGATGAATCAGAGTCAGAGGATGTTGACTCTGATGGTGAAGTCCAAGGACTCATGGCTATTGTCAAAGACAAGGAAGCAGAGTCAAAGGGAGCTGTTGACTCTGACTCAGAATCAGAAGGAGATCCTAACTCAGACGATGAAATGAGGTATTCGCTTCTTTCTCTACCTCTGAACTGAAACATGCATTGTCTGATATCATGGATAAGTATAACTCCTTATTGTCTAAGCATAAGAAGCTGAAAAAGAACTTATCTGCTGTTTCCAAGACTCCTTCTGAACATGAGAAAATTATTTCTGATTTGAAAAATGATAATCATGCTTTGATCAATTCTAACTCTGTGCTTAAGAACCAGATTGCTAAGTTAGAAGAAATTGTTGCCTGTGATGCCTCTGATTGTAGAAATGAGTCTAAGTATGAAAAGTCTTTTCAAAGATTCCTAGCTAAAAGCGTGGATAGAAGCTTAATGGCTTCAATGATCTATGGCGTAAGCAGAAATGGAATGCATGGCATTGGCTATTCTAAACCAATTAGAAATGAGCCCTCTGTGTCTCAAGCTAAATCCTTGTATGAATGCTTTGTTCCCTCTGGTACCATATTGCCTGATCCTTTACTTGCCAAAGTTGTTAAAAACCCTCTTAAAAAGGGATCCTTCTCTATGACTAAATATCATGCAAATATTCCTTTAAAATATCATGTTGAGACACCCAAGGTGATCAGAACCTCTGGGGTAACTAACAAGAGAGGACCCAGAAAGTGGGTACCTAAGGACAAGATTATCTATGTTGCAGATATCCTTGATAGCTCCACTGAAACACCAATCATGGTATCTGGACAGTGGATGCTCGCGTCACATGACGGGAGAAAGGCGTATGTTCCGAGAGCTGAAACTTAAGCCTGGAGGCGAAGTTGGCTTTGGAGGAAATGAAAAGGGTAAAATTGTTGGTACTGGTACTATTTGTGTAGATAGTAGTCCATGCATTGATAATGTGTTATTGGTAGACGGCTTAACACATAACTTATTGTCTATAAGTCAATTAGCTGACAAGGGTTATGATGTTATATTCAATCAAAAGTCCTGCCGGGTTGTAAGTCAAATCGATGGCTCTGTTCTGTTTAACAGCAAGAGGAAGAACAACATTTATAAGATCAGATTATCTAAGTTGGAGGCTCAGAATGTGAAGTGCCTTCTGTCTGTTAATGAAGAGCAGTGGGTATGGCATAGACGGTTAGGGCATGCCAGTATGAGAAAGATTTCTCAGCTGAGCAAGCTAAACCTTGTCAGGGGCTTACCCAATCTGAAGTTCGTTTCAGACGCTCTTTGTGAAGCATGTCAGAAAGGAAAATTCACAAAAGTCCCTTTCAAGGCAAAGAATGTTGTCTCAACCTCAAGGCCGTTGGAACTTCTGCATATCGACCTTTTTGGACCAGTGAAAACTGAGTCTATAGGTGGCAAGAGATATGGGATGGTTATCGTTGATGACTATAGCCGCTGGACATGGGTAAAGTTTCTAACCCGCAAGGATGAGTCTCATGCTGTGTTCTCTACCTTCATTGCTCAAGTGCAAAACGAGAAGGCTTGTAGGATTGTGCGTGTCAGAAGTGACCATGGTGGAGAGTTTGAGAATGACAAGTTTGAGAGTCTGTTTGATTCCTATGGAATTGCACATGATTTCTCTTGTCCCAGAACTCCTCAACAAAATGGTGTTGTTGAGAGGAAGAACAGAACTCTTCAGGAGATGGCTAGAACCATGCTCCAAGAAACTGGCATGGCTAAGCACTTTTGGGCAGAGGCAGTAAATACAGCATGTTACATTCAGAACAGAATCTCTGTGAGACCAATTCTGAATAAGCCTCCTTATGAATTGTGGAAGAACATAAACCCAACATTTCTTATTTTCATCCTTTTGGCTGTGTTTGTTATGTTCTCAATACTAAGGATAGATTGCATAAATTTGATGCTAAGTCTTCTAAGTGTCTATTACTTGGTTATTCTGAGAGATCTAAAGGTTTTAGATTTTATAATACTGATGCTAAGACTATTGAAGAATCTATTCATGTTAGATTTGACGATAAGCTTGACTCTGACCAGTCAAAGCTAGTTGAGAAGTTTGCAGATTTAAGCATTAATGTTTCTCACAAAGGCAAAGCTCCAGAGGAAGCTGAGCCAGAGGAAGATGAACCAGAGGAAGAAGCTGGTCCCTCTAACTCACAAACTCTGAAGAAGAGCAGAATCACTGCAGCTCACCCTAAGGAATTGATTCTGGGCAACAAAGACGAACCAATCAGAACCAGATCAGCATTCAGACCCTCTGAAGAGACCTTGCTCAGTCTGAAAGGATTGGTGTCCTTAATTGAACCCAAGTCCATAGATGAAGCTCTTCAGGACAAGGATTGGATTCTGGCTATGGAAGAAGAATTGAATCAATTCTCCAAGAACGATGTTTGGAGCTTAGTGAAGAAGCCTGAGAGTGTCCATGTAATTGGAACGAAATGGGTATTCAGAAACAAGCTGAATGAGAAAGGAGATGTAGTCAGAAACAAGGCAAGGCTAGTTGCTCAAGGCTACAGCCAGCAGGAAGGAATAGACTACACTGAAACATTTGCTCCAGTAGCAAGACTGGAGGCAATCAGACTGTTGATCTCTTTTTCAGTGAATCACAACATAGTTCTACATCAGATGGACGTGAAGAGTGCCTTCCTAAATGGTTATATTTCAGAGGAAGTCTATGTTCATCAACCCCCAGGTTTTGAAGATGAGAAGAAGCCAGACCATGTGTTCAAATTGAAGAAATCACTCTATGGTCTGAAGCAAGCTCCCAGAGCATGGTATGAGAGACTCAGCTCATTCCTTCTGGAGAATGATTTTGTAAGGGGTAAAGTAGATACAACTCTCTTTTGCAAGACTTATAAAGATGATATCTTAATTGTGCAAATTTATGTTGATGATATTATATTTGGTTCTGCTAATCAATCTCTATGCAAAGAATTTTCTGAGATGATGCAGGCTGAATTTGAGATGAGTATGATGGGAGAATTAAAGTACTTTCTGGGAATACAAGTTGATCAAACACCAGAAGGAACATATATCCATCAAAGCAAGTACACTAAAGAACTTCTGAAGAAGTTCAATATGCTGGAATCAACAGTGGCCAAGACTCCAATGCACCCTACATGCATTCTGGAGAAAGAAGATAAAAGTGGTAAAGTATGTCAGAAGCTCTATCGTGGCATGATAGGTTCACTTCTATACTTAACTGCATCTAGGCCAGACATACTATTTAGTGTTCATTTATGTGCTCGTTTCCAATCAGATCCAAGGGAAACCCACTTAACTGCTGTTAAGAGGATCCTAAGGTATCTGAAAGGCACCACTAACCTTGGCTTGATGTATAAGAAAACATCAGAGTATAAGCTTTCAGGTTATTGTGATGCTGATTATGCTGGAGATAGAACAGAGAGAAAAAGTACTTCTGGAAATTGTCAATTTCTGGGAAGCAATCTAGTCTCATGGGCAAGCAAGAGGCAATCAACCATTGCACTATCAACTGCAGAGGCAGAATATATCTCAGCAGCAATATGCAGCACTCAGATGCTCTGGATGAAACATCAGCTGGAGGATTATCAGATCCTTGAGAGCAATATCCCAATCTATTGTGATAACACTGCTGCAATCTCATTGAGTAAGAATCCTATCTTGCATTCAAGGGCAAAGCACATTGAGGTAAAGTATCACTTTATTAGAGATTATGTACAGAAGGGCGTACTTCTTCTGAAGTTTGTTGATACTGACCATCAATGGGCAGATATCTTTACAAAGCCCTTAGCAGAGGATAGATTTAATTTTATTCTGAAAAATCTGAACATGGACTTTTGTCCAGAGTGAAGATGGATCAGAACCTCTGACTATGATACTTCTTGATCGGAAGATGTCTAGTCCAGAAGGTAACTCAATCAGAGTGTGTGTACCCATTGGTACTGACTCTGAAGCTGAGACAGCAACACGTGTGTCAGTATTTCTGATGCATAGTTCCTTGTGCCCGTGTGACAGTCTGTTATGATTGCGTGTAGATGTGCTTCTCTCCTGTGTGTGATAGGTGTATTTACTGTTAATATCTATCTTTAATTTTCAACCGTTGATCTTAAATTGCTTTTTGAATCAACAACGGTTATTTGTCAAAACCCACTATACACACACGATCTCCTTCACTTTCGGTTTTTACTCTCTCTCTCTTGCTATTTCAAAACCGCTATTCCTCGATTTCTCTCTCGATCTCTCTTCATCTTTCAACCTTCATCTTCTACCTAAACCTTCAACCGCTTCAAAAATGGTGAGTCAAACCAGAAGAGCTACTGCAGATGCAACCCAGTTCCCTCATATGGTAGTTGGTCTAGCAACGGGTCAAAGGGGTCCTGAGAATCCGACTCAAGATCAAGGTCAAGCTCAAGAGCAGATAATCCCGATTGCAGAACGGGGCTGTGCCGTTAACTGCGTTTATGCTCCTGAGGAACTTCAAGTTCTGGCAGAATGGAGATTCGACCTCGACAACCTTGCTACAAATGGGTATGATCTTCGTCCTGAAGTCCAAGTTCAAGGTTGGGGAAATTACTTCAACAGGCTTCGAGGACCAGTGTATGATAAACTGATCAAGGAATTCTGGAAGCACGCCGACTGCGATGATACTCAGGTGGTATCTCACATTCTTGGAAGAATGATCATCATCACAGAGAAGTCTTTCGTGAACTTGCTGGGTGCAGAAACTGCTTTTGGGTATCGTTTCCAATTCACTGAATCGAAGCTGAAACCCAAGACGAAGGATGAGACCAATAAGGCCCTGTACACCAATTACAAACCGGGCAAGACGAATTACAAGGTGATGGACCTTCATCCCAAGCTCAGGATCTGGCACAAGATTTTGCTCCACTGCATAAACCAGAGACCAAAGGGCAGTTCCCCAGACTACATCAACTTCAACCAGAAGGCGATGTTGTTCTTCATCCAAGACAAGAAGAAGATCTGCCTTCCCTACTTCCTGTTCTCCTACTTGAAGGAGTGTATCCGGAAGTCTCGTACCACTGCCTCCATCAAGTCAGCAATCAAGTATATTCCCTTCGGGAGACTGTTGTCTGATCTCTTCATTGAGAGTGGCCTCATTCAAGATCTGATAAATGCTGGATGCACAGAGGATCTGACCACCATTGTCAGTGATGTCTTCACTGCAAATTCTCTGAAGAAAATGGGCCTAGTCAAGAAGAAGATTGCTCCTGCCCATGAAGACACATCTTCTGAAATCAGAAGTAGAAGGGTGCCTCTGAATGACTACCCTCTGTGGACACAGGCTGACAATCCTAAAGCCATTAGGTGTTATGTTGAAGACCTAAGGGCTCAAGGCTTTGAAATTGATCTCGATGATTTCTTTAGCAGACTGCCGCCAGCTCCAGAGTTTCCTTCTCCTATCAAGAAGAAAGGTCAGAGGAAGATGATCCTAGAAGAATCTTCTGAGGAATCAGATGTCCCTCTGATCAAAAAGAAGAAGGCTGGTCAATCCAAGAGAAAGCATGATGAAACCAGCAAGCCCGATGATGGTGATGATGGTGATAATGAGGATGGTCCTCCTAAGAAGAAGAAGAAGCAAGTCAGAATTGTGGTGAAGCCTACTCGGGTGGAACCTGCTGCTGAAGTGATCAGAAGGATTGAACCTCCTGCCAGAGTGACAAGATCATCAGCACATTCAAGTAAGTCTGCAATTGCTTCTGATGATGATTTGAATTTATTTGATGCACTCCCCATTTCTGCCATGCTCAAACACTCTTCAAATCCCCTCACTCCTATTCCTGAGTCCCAACCAGCTGCACAAACCACCTCTCCACCACATTCCCCAAGGTCTTCATTTTTTCAACCTTCTCCTACTGAAGCACCTCTCTGGAATTTGCTCCAGAACCAACCCTCTAGGCCAGAAGAACCAACCTCTCCCATTACCATTCCGTACAACCCATTAACTTCTGAACCCATCATTCATGAGCAACCAGAGCCTAACCCAACAGAACCTGGACCCAGAACCTCTGATCACTCTGTCCCAAGAGCATCAGAACGTCTGGCTCTCAGAACCACGGATACAGACTCTTCCACAGCCCTTACACCTGTATCCTTCCCAACCAATGTTGCTGACTCTTCTCCCTCCAATAACTCTGAATCCATTAGAAAATTCATGGAGGTCAGAAAAGAAAAGGTGTCTACCTTAGAAGAGTATTATCTCACTTGTCCAAGCCCTAGGAGATATCCTGGCCCTAGGCCTGAACGTCTAGTTGACCCAGATGAACCTATCTTGGCCAATCCTTTACATGAGGCAGACCCTTTGGCTCCACAAGCTCACCCTGCCCCTGACCACCAAGAGCCTATTCAACCAGAACCTGAACCAGAACAATCTGTGTCTAACCAATCCTCAGTTAGATCACCCCATCCTCTGGTTGAAACTTCAGAACCTCACCTTGGAACCTCTGAACCAAATGCTCAAATGTTTAACATTGGCTCTCCACAAGGTGCCTCTGAAGCTCACAGCAGCAATCACTCAGCCTCTCCTGAAACCAACCTCTCTATAGTTCCTTACACTCACCTCCGACCCACATCTCTCTCTGAGTGCATCAATATTTTCTATCATGAAGCCTCTTTGATGCTACGCAATGTGCAAGGTCAGACTGACCTAAGCGAGAATGCTGAAAATGTGGCTGAAGAGTGGAACAATCTGGGCACTTGGCTAGTGGCTCAAGTTCCAGTTATGATGCAGCTCCTGCATGCAGAAGGAAGTCATAGGATCGAGGCTGCAAAGCAAAGGTTTGCTAGAAGGGTGGCTCTTCATGAACAAGAACAGAGACATAAGCTCCTTGAAGCTATTGAAGAGGCTAAGAGAAAGAAAGAACAAGCAGAAGAAGCTGCACGTCAAGCAGCAGCTCAAGCTGAACAAGCCAGATTAGAGGCAGAACGACTTGAAGCTGAGGCTGAAGCCCTTAGATGCCAAGCACTTGCACCAGTAGTGTTTACTCCTGCTGCTTCTGCTTCCATTCCAGCTCCTCAAGCTGCTCAGAATGTTCCTTCCAGTTCTACTCAGTCAAGCTCGTCCAGACTCGACATCATGGAACAGCGTCTTGACACTCATGAATCCATGCTAATTGAAATGAAGCACATGATGATGGAACTTCTGCGTCGATCTGATAAACCCTAGTTCTAGGATCTCTTCGCTTTTCTTTTTCTTTAACTTTGTTTTATTTTGTTAACTTCTGTTTCTTTTTATATATTTATTCTACTTTGTTCGTTTGTGATTATCTATGCATATCTATATATATATTTGTCACATATGCTTGCAAAAATCTTTTTATTCATAATTTCTTTATGTTTACATCATACATTCTTTTCCTAAAGTCTAGAATGGAGGATCCCTCCTCATTCTTCTGCACTCCTGGCGCTGCTCTGACCTATCCTTCTCCAGACGCTCCAGTGCATACTGGATGTTGTTGAGCCTGTCTTTTAGCTCATCCCTCTCCAGAATCTCTTCTGCAGTCTTGAGCTTCTCTTCAAAAATCTCTTTTTCTTCCAGCAGCTTGAGTTCAAGCTGGCTGAGTTCTTGCACCTCCTCCACGAAGGCAAGAAATTCCCTCAGGTCTCTCTTCAACTCTGGACGCAGGTCCTCCTCCAGCAGTGTCCGTGTTAGCTCTGAGATGGTCCTAGTACCCTCTGGATGCCTGATGTTCAGGAACAAGTCCTCCTCGAAGGCCTTCTTTCTCAGCTCTTCTAGTGCTACGATATATGATGCCATTTTTTTTTTCTGATAATTGCTTGAGTTGTGAAGCTTACCTCTCTCTCCAACGCTTTATATAGGTTTCATTCTCTCTCTGAAAGTTAATGCTCCTACAGTTTCTCGAGGTTAAGTTCTTGGTAACTGACCCTCCTCTTTACTCCCTTGGCCGGTGGTAAACGTTCTTATCTTGCATTAACTCTTCTATTTATTTCGCCTAACTCTGATCCTTACATCGTTTTCATTTTCTTTAAACTTAGACCTTCTCTAAGGGGGAGTACCTTGTACTTCAAGCTAAGTTTTTCACACCCCAAGCTTTTTGCTTATGACAAAAAGGGGGAGTAAACCCAGTTTTTGATGTGTAAGATGTGTTAGTGTGATTTATTTTTCTTTTGGAGAATTTAAGAGTTCCACCTTTATGACCATAGATGAGTCACTGGGCAAATACAAGGAATACATTTCACTTCTTCTGAAGTGATTCTAATTTGACTCTGATACCCAAGACTCTGATACCTTGTCCGTGACTCTGATTACTTATGCGCTCTGATTACTCTATCTTCATCTATGTCATAAGTTTTTCACTCTGAACTCTTATATCATTTAGCTCAGAATCTAGACTTTACTAATGTTTTCATCAAGTATTAGATTCAGGGGGAGCTAAGCTCAGAATCAAGCAGTGACTTGACTTCAGAATGAGCAAGATAAACTATTCACATCAGGATAAGTCTTATTCTATATCTCTAAACTCTGAGTGAATTTAGTTTAATGTTTAAGAATTGTTCATCAAAAATCTTAGTTTTGTCATCATCAAAAAGGGGGAGATTGTAAGATCAAGTTTTGATCTAGTAGTACAACTCTATGTTTTGATGATTACAAGTTAACCTTTTGATATGAACAATTGTGGTACTCTAACGTGTTTTTCTGAGTGTGCTATTTACAGGCTCTGACCTCAACTCAATCTCACACAAATCAGAAGCACTGTGTATAAAGAGCGACCCAAGCAACGCTTTCGCATTCACCATGTTCAGTATGAACAGTGGAAAAGCTTCAGAAGTTCTGAAGTTATACAAACTCTGATGTGGACTCAGTCACTAGAAGTTCTGAAGATCCAGAAAGTCTGATAACCAAGAAACACTGAAGGCTCAGATATTCTGATGGTGTAGAAGACTCTGAAGATCCAGAAGCTGATTAGTGAAGTTCTGATGTCCAGAAGCAAGATACTCTGAAGACCATGTTCTTCCCTCTGAGTTCAGAATCAGAAGAAATAATGGTCAGAGGATCTGGGCTTTCCCTCTGACTCTGATCAACCGGCTTCACAAGTTCCAATATGAAGCATTCCCCTGATCAGAAGTCTCCTAGGTTTAAAGGTCAAGTCGCTATCCAAGTACAAAAGCAATTGTACCTTCCTGACGACCTACCTAACAGTCTCAGACATAGCAGAAGCTGGATTTTCCAGAACTGCCCTCCAACGGTAGCATTTCCCATGCAACGCTCAACCCTAATCCTTGGAGTATATAAAGAGGCTGAAGACTGAAAGAAGCGGCTAGAAGCATTCACATACGCGCAAGACAATTTAAAATTCTTCTAAGCTTTCTTTCATCTGAAATTCATTGAGTTTACTATTAGCTTTTTAGAAGCAAATCTCTTGTAAACAATTCTTTGATAAACAGTTTGTTTAGTTCCTTTAGGAGATCAAGGTTGATCGGATCCTAGAGAAGACTAAGAGAGTGAATCTTAGTGTGAGCTAAGTCAGTGTAATTGTTAGTCACTTGTAGGTTTCAAGTGCAGTTGTAACTCTTACCTGATTAGTGGATTGCCTTCATTCTAAGAAGGAAGAAATCACCTTAACGGGTGGACTGGAGTAGCTTGAGTGATTTATCAAGTGAACCAGGATAAAATCCTTGTGTGCTTTTCTATCTCTTATCTTTAGCACTTAAGTTCTCGAAAGATTTGTCAAAATCTTTAAGGTGGAAGCTTTATACTGAAAACGTTATTCAAACCCCCCCCCCCCTTCTACCGTTTTTCATACCTTCAGACTCCTCGCCTGATGACTCCTCGCCTGGTGACTCATGGCGAGATAACTCAACCATGGGAGACGGCGGAGTAGGAACTGGATCAGTAGGGTCAACTGGAGCCAAAGACTCTACCATGGGCAACTGCATAGAATCAACTGGAGCTGGAGCTGAAGCCTCAACCGCCTGAGAGGTTGCAGCATGATCGCCGCGCCGGCTAGAAGCATGTAAGCGCCGGTGTCTATCCTCAGTAGCCCCCACATCCTCACTAGCTCGAGACCTCTTTCTGTTCTTCATTCTCACTATATATTCAGAGCAAACATTTTCTCAATAAATTCACTAAATAAATTATAGTCTCACAATTACTAAATCTCTCAATTAAATCTCTAAATAAATTCACTAAATAATTCACTATCTTAATTATCAATTTAAAAACATTTTATAAATTAATTAAGCTAATTAGATTTTTGCTTAAAATCTAAACAGACCCCAAATACGGAAAATAAAGTTCCATATCGAATACGGAAAATGATGTTCCATATCGAATACGGAACATCATTTTCCGTATCGAACCAGAACCTCCATTAACGCCATTGCATGATTGGAACTCGCCCCAAGGCCAATTTATACCATTTCAGCCAACATAACATCTACTTAAGCATCAATCGACTACCCTAGGGTTGAAAGATTCACATAATTTCAAGTTAAATGGTGAAAATCCAAACTTACTTACCTCTAGGTTTCAATGCAATGAATGGGAGAATGGGTTTGATGAATAGCTTTGATGGAGATGATGGAACCCTTTCCAGATGATGATTGAAGCAAGGAGAGCGTCTGTCTCGAAGATTGAAGAGCAAGGGTTGGGAATTAGGTTTGAAATGGGTTTGGAGCGCTGAAATGGGTTTTGAAAAAATCTCTGTCGTTTACATACTAATATAATACGGAACTTTATCTTTCGTATTGAATACGGAATGTAATTTTCCATATTCTATTAAAGGGGGGCTTTCCAGTACTTTCCCCACTTTAAGTGGGGCGCGGAGCCGCATAGGGGGCCCCAAACCCAATTCTCGTTAACCTCACATCCACTCCAACTGCGAATTCTTCTGATTCCACAACACAGAGTCAATCCAAGGTGCAGCAATCTCAAGATTATGCACAGGATGCCTATGAGCAAGATTCAGGTTCTCGTGGTCGTGGCAAAGGCAGATCTGGACGTGGAAGAGGTAGATCCTCTATTCAATGTCAAGTTTGCAGTAAGATTGGGCATGATGCTTCTATTTGCTATCATATGTATAATCCTCAGTATATGCCTCAACCTCCTCAACAATACAGTGGTTTCTGGCGAAATTCTTCCAATTCTTGGAGGAACAACAACTGGATGACTTACTCTGCTGTTCCAGGACCTCCATTTTCACAGTATCCACGTGCTCCTACACCTACTTCTTATCCAGGTGTTGCTCAAGCACCAATGGGATCTCAATCCCAGGCTTACATGATGCATCTTCCAAGTCTAGCAGCTGTTATGCCTTATGCTTAACAAGCTCCTCCAATGGCAGTCCCTCATGTGTATCACACATCATCAGTTGCTGCTCCATCTGCACCACAGCAGTGGTATCCTGACTCTGGTGCTTCAATGCATGTAACAAACTGTTCTCATAACATTCAGCAGAATGAACCATTTCAAGGGCCTGATCAGGTTGTGATTGGTAATGGCCAAGGTCTGGCAGTAAATTCTACTGGTTCTTCTCTTTTTCCATCTCCTCTTAAACACTCATTTACTTTTCAGTTGAATAACTTGCTATATGTTCCTTCTATCACAAAGAATCTCATGAATGTGAGCAAATTTGCTAGGGATAATTCTGTTTTCTTTGAGTTTCATCCCTATTTTTGTGTTGTTAAATCTCAGGTCACCAGTGAACCTCTTATTCATGGAGTTGTTGGTCCAGATGGTCTTTACTCCTTTCCCCTTCCTCAACTGCAGCAGTTGGGATACACCAGATCAATGTCATCTTCTCCTGTTTCTGGAAGACATCCTTCTTCAGTTTCCGCCTTTGTAACCTTGTCTACTTGGCACTCTAGACTAGGTCACCCTCACTTAGACAATCTTAAGAGAGTGTTATCTTCTTGTAATGTTTCCTATAGTCCTAAGGACACTGTTGAATTTCGTACTGCTTGCTGTTTGGGTAAAGCTCATAGGCTTCCCTCTCAAATGTCAACAACTACTTATCTTCCTTTTGAGTTGATATATAGTGACTTGTGGGGACCTGCCCCTGTTTGTTCCAATACTGGTTTCTACTATTACATTTCCTTTGTTGATTCATATTCCAGATTTACTTGGCTTTACTTACTGAAATCGAAATCTGAAGCTTTAAATGTTTTTCAGCAATTTAAGCAAATGATAGAAACTCAATTCCATAAAACCATTAAATCTGTTCAGACTGACTGGGGAGGGGAATTCAGACCTTTCACCAAGTTTCTCACTGAGTGTGGTATTTCACACAGGCTTATATGTCCTCACACCCACCATCAAAATGGTGTGGTGGAAAGGAAACATAGACAGATTGTTGACCTAGGGCTTACTCTGTTAGCTCAAGCTCAGATTCCTCTCAAATTTTGGGACCATGCCTTTTTAACATCAGTTTATCTCACCAATAGGTTACCTTCATCCTCTCTTAAGTTTAAAGTCTCTTACACACTTGTGTTTGGTTCTCAACCAGATTACTCCTTCTTAAGAGTATTTGGTTGTGCTTGCTTTCCTCTTTTGAGACCTTATAATAAAACCAAATTCAGTTTCAGATCTCAAGAATGTCTGTTTTTGGGCTATTCAACCTCTCACAAAGGATACAAATGCATGGACTCTTCAGGAAGGGTCTATATTTCAAAGGATGTTATCTTTCATGAGCATAGATTTCCCTATTCTTCTCTTTTTGGTCCCACACCTTCCACTTTACCTACTTCCATGCCTATACCTGCTATTATTCCTATAGTTTCTGCCCCTATAGTTTCTGTCCCTCCCAGTTCACCCCTTGTTCCTTCTTGTCTTGAGCCATCCCACCCTCTTCCTACTTCAGCTACTGTACAACCTCCTTCATCAGGTCCTTCACAAGTCACTGTCTCAACTTCTCCTCCTCTAGAGGTTCCTAGTCCTGCTCCTGTCTCTTCTCAACCAGTGTCTTCTACTCCTGTTCAGAATGTTTCTACTAATACACACCCTATGGTCACAAGGACTAAAAGTGGTGCTATTCCCTCTAAGTCTTTTCCTCCTCATATTTTTCTTACTCAAGTTGAGCCTAAGTCTGTTAAACAGGCTTTAAGTAGTCCTCCCTGGCATGCAGCTATGAAAGCAGAATTCAGTGCCTTACAACATAATAAAACCTGGACCCTTGTTCCCTTGCCTCCAAACAGAAAGCCTATTGGTTGCAAGTGGATTTTCAGGATCAAGGAGAATCCTGATGGTTCTTTGCAAAGATACAAAGCCCGCCTTGTGGCAAAGGGTTTCAATCAAATTCCTGGGTGTGATTTTACTGAGACTTTTTCTCCTGTTGTTAAGCCAGTAACTGTTAGGATAATCTTGACTCTTGCCTTGTCTTTTGGCTGGGATATTCAGCAACTAGATGTTAATAATGTATTTTTGAATGGTCTTTTGGAGGAAGAGGTCTACATGGTTCAACCTCAAGGGTTTGAGAGTGCTGATAGAAGCTTGGTTTGTAAATTGAATAAGGCCATCTATGGTCTCAAGCAAGCCCCAAGGGCTTGGTTTGAGAGACTCAAGTCCACTCTACTTTCTTTTGGTTTTACTGGCAGCAAGTGTGACTCCTCACTGTTTGTGTATTGTCACAAGGGAATCACAGTTTATCTCTTGGTTAATGTTGATGATATTATCATCACTGGCAGCTCCTCCACTTTTGTTGGTCAATTGGTTACTAAATTGGATTCAGTTTTTGCTCTTAAGCAACTTGGCAGACTTGATTACTTCTTGGGTATAGAAGTACACAGGGTTAAAGATGGTTCTTTACATCTCACACAGTCTAAGTATATCAGAGATCTCCTAACCAAAGTTGGCATGACTGAAGTTAAATCTATCTCTTCCCCCATGGTGGCAGGTTGTAAGCTTTCTAAACATGGCACTGATTCATTTTCAGACAAGACCATGTACAGGTCCATTGTTGGGGCCTTACAATATCTCACAATCACCAGGCCTGAGATCAGCTTTGCAGTAAACAGGGTATGTCAGTTCATGTCCTCACCTCTTGAGTCTCATTGGACTGCAGTCAAACGCATCTTGAGATATCTTAGGGGTACCAGCCATGTTGGCCTTCATCTTCAGCCAGTTTCAGTTCAGGTTCCCTTCTCTCTTACTGGCTACTGTGATGCTGATTGGGGATCTGACCCTGATGACTACAGATCTACCTCAGGTGCTTGTGTCTATTTTGGAAGAAATCTTGTTTCTTGGTGGTCAAGGAAGCAGCAGGTTGTTTCCAGATCCAGCACAGAGGCAGAGTATCGCAGCATGGCATTACTTACTACTTAGCTTCTGTGGATTCATTCTCTTTTCACTGAGTTGCATCTGCAGTTCAAGCCTCCCACTATATACTGTGACAATCAAAGTGCAGTGGCACTTTCTCATAATCCAATGTTGCATGCCCGCACAAAGCATCTTGAATTGGATCTTTACTTTGTCAGAGAGAAAGTTCTCAGCAAGACTCTTCAAGTTCTTCATGTTCCAGCTGACTATCAGTTTGCAGATATACTGACAAAGGCTTTGTCTCCTACTAGGTTTCTTTTTCTTAGATCCAAGCTTCAAGTGTGTGAAGCCTCTGAACTTCACCCCACTTGAGCTTGCAGGGGAGTATAAGAGTATACTACGTAAAGTAGTTAGTAGATAGTTAGTTAAGTGCAGATAGCTTCTAGGAGAAGCTGCTGTATCTGAACCTATATAAAGGTGTAATGTTCTCAGAGTTGGTTAGGGTTGAAAATAACAATCTCATTATTCAGTTACAATTTCTGTTATGATTCAGTTTATTTCTTATCTTTGCCTGCAAACCGAGGAGAGTATCCCCCACTTATTATTTTCTAGCCAATTCTCTTGGAGGGTCTGGACAGAGGTTTATAACTGGTGTGGTTTTAGTACAGCTCTACCGATGGAGGTCTCAGTTAATTTCTTACAGTTCATGGAGGGGTGGGGCAACTTGAGAAGAAGGCGTGGAGCTTGGTCCATTTGGGTAGCAGCAATAGGCTGAATTTGGTACAGTAGGAACTCATTAATTTTCAGAGGAGAGGAGCTTGATTTTCAGAAGTCGGTGGATCAAATTCAAACCAAGTCTTGGTCATGGCTTAAAGTAAAGACTAAGGGATTTTCCTATTCCTTAATTGAATGGAAATCGCAGCCCCTGTCATGCTTGGATATAATTTGAAGTTTTGATTTTTAGCTGGGTCACTTTGTACTGCTAGTTGCTGAGAAACTCTGTTTTCTTGCTGTAAACTTTTCCCTGCTTTTTCCTTTTCTTTTCTCCCTTCCCTATTCTTGTATTAAGGGTTGGGCACCCCTTGTGTCCCCCTATTAATACAATTATTTTGTCTATCAAAAAAATATGATTTGTGAACACACAGTAAGTATAATAATGATATGCAATGAAGAAAGGATAAAACCTAACCTTCACACTTTTGAAAAGAAATATTGTCGGATGTAACATATTGCGTATAATTGCATGTAAATGACTCTACAAATCATTTAGTATTTTTCTTTTAAAATGAAAATTTGATCATATTATAGAGTAAGTTGTCATCATAAAAAATGAAGTTAATTAAAGATTGTTTGGTATAATAAAAATCAAGTGCTTATTCACAAAAGTTGCAAAGCGGTATAGGATGATCATACAATTTTTCCCAATTATTTGCTGCAAAGTTTTGCAATAGTAGCATTGTTCTCTTGTTTAGGTGGCAAAATCTCTTTTCCTATTGTAACAAAAAAAAAAGGTGGCAAAATCAAATTTGCGGGGTTTCATTTTTTTTTTTTGTAAATATAGTTACGTGGACAAATACGGGAATTTATTTACTATAAATAACTAAATAACTAATTGTATATTTTGTAACTGAAACGCGATTACTGGAGAAAATTTTCTAACATAAGTTGTAGATAAACATTGTCATAATAGTAACTTAAAACTAACCCGCGTTTAGGACGAGTTGGCCGCGCATACCAGACAGCTAGTTTGCGTTGCTTCTCGTTTCCTCCTCCTAATCCCGGCCTTTATAAAATTGTGTCTACCAACTTTTATGAATCAATTCCATCCCATACCTTGTTTTTTCTCATTCGATTAATTTCTTCAAAATTCCTATTCATTTTCCTCAAAAAATTTGTTTCTAGCTCTTGAATATCACCAAGTTCCAATCTCATGGCCTCGGTATGATTTTCTTGTCCATATCCATCTTTTCTATTATCATGCATTGCAATGCATGTAAGTTTTTGTTTATGTAATTTATAGTTATTTAGATTCTCTTCTTCCATGAAAGACAAAAATAAAGTATGTTATGAAATATGAAAAACAACAATCTTCCATTCTTATGAACACTACCAAATCTTTTTATTCTTTCTTGAAAAAGACATGATGAAATTTTTTAAAAGGAACAATGTCAAAACGTTTTATAAAATTCTGCTACATTGAATGATAGTCAATGAAATAGAGAATAAGTAACCCAATCAAATGTTTTTTTCTTTTAAGTATGGCAATGCTTTCTATGAAATTTTTTTATAAACAAATCTAGCTATCTAAGAATTTAATAAAATAAAATTTAAATTCCATGTTTTATTCTTTAGAAAGAAAACAAAACATGATTCTTTTATTTTTTTCCTTCTAAATGAAAGTTGATGTGAATTGTGCATATATAGGGAGAGTTTTTCATTCCTGCACAGTTTTATGATAGACCATGTTAAAAGTTGGTTCATGTATGAACCATAATTTTACAACTAACATTAGCAGTATAGTTCTTATATGCTAAAACAAATTTGTAGTGAATCTATTTTAACTCATGTGCCATGTATTTCTTGATCCACGCTAGACAAAGCCTTTGTTATTCACTAAACTTTATGAATACCTATTGTGTACAGTATGATGAGAACCAAGGAAAGCCTCTACCCAAGTTTGGGGAATGGGATGTAAATGATCCTGCCTCAGCTGAAGGATTCACTGTTATATTTAACAAAGCAAGAGATGAAAAGAAAATTGCCTCGGCATCGGGACGTTTTCCTTCACAAAGAAGATATGATTCACGCTCTCGCACCCGCAAGAGTGATAAAAAATACAAGAGTTCCTCAAAGGTATGTACCTATTTATTCCTATGTTGCTTCCAAACTCTCTTATATACATTTCTTTTATTCCCTAGTGGAATTAAGGTCTTGCTTCATGTTTTTGAAAACTGTTTTCTTTTTTTTTTAATGGAAAAATGAAAAATTTGTTTGTGAAAACTTGTTTGCTCAAAGTCTATTTTCTTATTTTAAGTTTATAACCAAAAGCTCAAAACTTCATAGGAATATTTTTTTTTCTATATTATTTTTAACATTTTAAAACATCTCTTTCAATCAGATTTTTTTCCTTTTGAAAAATAGATTTTCAAAATTGTTTCTGAAAACTGCTTTAAATGTAGAAAACTAAACCAACAGGGGGAAGGGTTGTGAGCTAAGGGAAATAAAGGAATTTGCAGGGTGAAGGCCAGGGTTCAAATCCTGTTGAAGGAACTAATTTACTAAAAGTTAACAACTAACATTTGCCTATAAAAAACAATAATTAAACAGGCCAAAAGTGTAGAGGGAAGAAACCAGAAAAAAATAGATTTGAGAGGAAAATGTAACATATTAAATAGAATGAAAAATGGTTTATTAACGTATGTAATGCACATTTTTCGTGGGGAAAATACATCATTTAAATACCATTATATTAAGAAAAAATCTCTTTGGGGTCGATTGCCTCATTTTGGTTGAACAGCTAGTTTCGTTACTAGATCTCTTTCAATAGCGGCAGATGCTCCCGTTTTCTCAAGAAAGAGGAAATAATGAAAGAATTTTACAAAATCATAAATAAAAAAACATGATGATGTTGAGGGCCTAAATGAAGTGTACCATTTTTTACAAGTGTATTAGTTACATCAAAAGTAATCATGTTTATTTAATACATGATAGTTGCTTGTGTTAATGATCAAAGCCACATTAATGTTTATTTTGGATCTGAATCCATTTAATTTATACATGATCTTTGTGTGCAGAGAAAGTGGTTTTGCTTTAGCCTTTAGACAAAGATAAAGGATGTGTAGTTTCACGCTGATAAGCATATACGTCATGATTCTCAATCTCATCAATTTTCTACCGAGGCAATGGATGGGGAAGGAAGAAAATAAAATTGAGCAGCCTCTTCAAATCATCGTTGTAGCTTCTTGTCGTTTCATACCTCGAGCTACTTGAAATATGCAACATCTCGGAGATAATGTAAATACATGATGAATCATTGAGAAAGTTTTTGCAATTGGAGAGTTAAACTTGTTTCCATTTTCCGTTAAATTTTTCCATAGTAAAATGTAATATAATGGTGTACTCACCCCAAGAAACCAACAACAAACAATTTTCATCAATTCAGGTTGTATGTTTTTTTCATTTTTAAATGAGAAAGAGATTAAAAATATAATTAGAATTCTTAGAGAACACCTTCTTATTCAAGAAAGGATTGTTCGCTGATTAACTCTCTATTTTATCGTCTGCACAACTCGCCTTTGGACTACATGCTTAATTAAGTAAATCACCTACGAAGTCTAGCAGAAACTCGCCAATGCGATCGAATTATATGGACAAAACCCGACCTTCTCTTGTTGTGTTCTTGTAGTTGAGGTGCAGCCATCAACTCCTACTCCTACTCCTTATGCCTCTGTAGCTTCATACCTGTCTGAGTTTACAGTGCGACGCAGTTTGTGGCACACGTGGACTACGATGACTAGGGACGGAACCCATGTAAAGTATGTGTTTTGGTTTAAAAGAACGTTTGACTAAGTGAAAAGCTTCTTGAAGCTTCAAATATTGTTGCTATTGTTGTTGTGATGAAATGTCTTGATTTCCGTTATTGATCCTAATGGTTTGTAGCCATTAAAGAAATTGAGTTTTAACTTGCGTTTGCATAGTTAATCGAGTTAGTTGTGTGTAGAGCTCTTAGAACACGCTTGAAGTTTTAGCTATATACTGTGAGTTAGTAGGTTAACTCAGTTAGTTATTACGTTAAGTGCACTTGTGAAGGGTACAAAGAACAGAAACACTTTACATCACAACTACATAATGGAAGGAAGCTATCCGAAACGGAAAACAAAGATGTGATTGAATCAGAGTCACAGCTTAGGAAGGAAAGCACCTAAGGTGAGGGTAACTTTTCCATTTACTAGCTATATGCTAAACATTGACTTGTCTAAGATTGATTGTCATGATGTGAAATGATAATGAAGTATGCTTGATGAAAATGTTTTATTGCTATTGATGCATGCTTGATTCAGATATTGATTGCTATAGAAGCATGTTTGATGGATATATGGATTGCTTTTGAGCATATTGTTGAGATGTTGACTGATATTGATGGATGACTGAATGAATAGTACGCATGTGCAATTGTTGTCATTATTGTTTAATTATGTTGAAATTTGATTATTCTATCGATTGTAAACACAGAGTGTTTATGAGTATTAGCAAGTAGGTTTCTGACGAGAGGTCTGAACCACTGCTATTGTTGTAGGATCGAGATTTTTCTGGAAAAATATTGTCTTGGGGTGGGAATCTTCATATGTTTTGGAAAAGGGACAAATGACTTATGATTTTGAGAATGAAACATCATAATGAAACTAATCCAAGGGAGAACACTTCGATAATCTAAACAAAATTGCTTTGAGAAGGAAAACTTGTTACTTATGAAAGAGTTTTGAAAACGGAAAAGATCAACAATCCAAATTTTGAGGATAGAAACACAACTTAAGTTTCGGTAATCAAGAGGATGAAGCGTTGGGGTGTGAGAAGTCACTAGGGTGTAGGAGGCACTTCTTGCTTAATAGCAATTTGTTCATAAAACCACCATTGCCTAGGAGCATTTTAAGGCATTGAGTTTTTTTCATCAAGAGGATGGACCATGGTGACGTGAAAAGTCACTAGAGTGCGAATGACACTTTTTTCTTGAGGCAATTGGTCGAAGGACCGGCATTTACCTTAGGGTACTGTGGAGACAATGAATGTTAGCTAGAAAAGTGTATCCTTGTGAGGACGTTTCGTTGTTTGGCTAACCATGATGCACTCATGCATGCATAATTTTGACGCGCGCGAGTCATTATATCCATCTAGAGTGGGTTGAATTGACTCGGCAATCTTATTCTGACACGCGCAAGTCATTATGTTCAACTAGAGTGGGTTGGACCAACTTGGTGATGTCATCTTTTAGCACGCCCAGGTCAATATTTTCAACTAGAGCGAGTTAGATCAGCTTGGAAAACCCTTGGTAGAAAGTGACACCTGAGTCAGTATGATCAACTAGAGTGGGTTAAATCGACTACGAGGTGCCCGACCTATTAAGTGAGGATTCTGTTGTCTTGCCTCGTCTACCTTACGAGGAAGAGAATTATCCGGATCATTTTATAGCATGCATGTCACGATCATTATCATGCAAGTAAATTTGATGTATTTGTTGTGCTGGTTATGTGAATTGTGGAATGATAACATGCATTAACTGAGTATCGTGATATGATTATATACATTGTGTTGCATGTACATTGCAATAATGTTTATTGTTGCCTATGTTGTGTACATTTCTTTAATAATATATACTATTGTCGGGAAGTTGACCCTTGCCAGCCTTGTTTGGATGTTTGTGTTTGGGTAGTTGGAAAATTTTCAGATGATGACAAGTGAAGAGGAGATGCCACACTATTGGAAGAATGTTGTTGTGCTGAGCGACGAGGAGAGTTCCTCGAGAGATGGTTAGAATAATCCTAAAGTCTGATGGAGAACCGGTAAAAGACTCGTAAGAGCAGAGTCAGGTGTAAGCCAAGAGTCTTTCAGTCGAGAGCTTACCGTTATTGGTTAAAGCATGCAGGATCATTTTACAAGTTATATTTGAGGATCTAGATAGGTTTCAGTGCATTGCTTTATTGTGGTTCTCGTGTGTGGCAATCATAGGAAGTATATCAGTCTATGGAGTCGTTGCATACTAGATTCCTTGTCGACCCTAATTCTATTTGTTATGTTTTATATGTTATGGGCATCTGTCGTTACCTCCGGGTACTTTCCTTGGTCAAGGTTAGATGTATATTTATTTATGGTTGAGAGTATGCATGATATGTGTTAGAAACGCTTTGAAAAAAATATATCCGCATTTCCGAACTACTTATGTTAACTGTTGCATATTTATTCGAGAAAGGTTACTACTATGACCCCCGAAAATTAGGGTGTTACATTGAACCTAAATTTTAGACTAAAAAGGTGGGGTTTCGAGTTCCGGGTTCCACATCGTGGATGTAAATGATGTGTTTCGGGTTCTAAATCATATAACTAAAATAAACGAATGAACAAAACGATTTCAGGTTATAAATTCAGGAGTGTTAAGTAAGCTTAGTGTATTGTGTTCTATATTCAAGAACATTAGTAGTGCGTACCGGGTTCTAAATCGCGAGGCTAAACTAAACCTCAAAACCCAAATATAGTTTTGGGTTTTAAAACTCGGAACGACGAGCTCAGATCCAATGGAGGAAGCTTCATCGACAACAACAAAGTTCCAATGGACTTTTTATTTATCTTAAATGGATGTAACCCCTTTGGAAAATTGTAACAGTCCCTCCGGACAAATAGTTTTCACAATATTCAAACTTATTTAATCATTCTTACAAAGATTTATTTGCCTATCACTAAGCCACTTGTTGGTCATTAGACCAAATACAATGGTTTGTTGAGAGGGAGGTTGAATTTTGTTGAGGGTGTGTAGTGGTTGGTTGAGGTTTGTTGAAGATGAGGTAGATGAGAGAAGTGTTGAGAGTTCTCAACAACAACAATGTTGAGAGGGGGTAACTGGTGCCACGTGGCGCGTTCTGGTTCGTTGTCCGGATTTTTATCATCTTAATCTTTTGAACTCAATTATTTAATTGCAGAAAAAAAATTTCTGGAAAATTTTGTTTAACCAAAATTCATGATTTTTTCCTCTATAAATTGAGACTTGGTTCGTTTGATTTGGACACAGAAAAAAAAAACCAAAATTTTCACTATTTTTATTATCTTTCTATTAGCCTTTGTTTTGAAATTGATCCCAACAATAAAATAAAATAAGTTAAGGAAATAAAATAAATTATTATCTATATTTAAAAAAAAAAATTAATTGTTAAGTGTTTATTGTTTTAATTTAATTTAAATCGATAATTGTAATTTTATGTAAATCATAAAAACAAAAATATAAAGTTAAATAAAAATATGAAATAAAAAAGTGGTGGGGTAGGGTGTTGGTGTTGAATGAAAAACCATTGGAGTGGATAAAAGTTGAATGAGTGTTGAATTGAAGAGAGAAGATGATGTGGAGTGTTGGAAAGAAAAAAAGTGATGTTGAAAGTAAGTAAATTAAACAAACTATTGTAAATGGTCTTAGCTTTGAGATGGACACACTTTAATCTGACAAAAAAAACAAACTGTACCTCGCGCGTCTCACCTTAATTAATTCGCATCTACTTTGATGATACTTGTTGCTGTTGCTCTTTCGCAACTCGACAAGTATCTTTTTTGTTTCTGCCGACTAAAGGTAAGCAAAAATGACAACACAAATAATAATAACTAAATCATGTAACCAGAGAAAGTTATAGCATTAAATAGGCAAACGATCCACCACAAGTTCAATCTAAGAGCATCTCCAATGCATAGTTGTTAGTTGAGTTGCTTAAAAACTATTTCGGTGGGTCCAGATTGACACATAGAATTTAAGCAACCCAAGCAGAATTCGCTCCAACCACGGTTGCTTAGTTTACTTTTAGTTGGGTCCCATTATATCTCTTATATTTATATTATTTCAAGGTAATGACACTATACAAGTACATGAATGAAAGAGAAAATATAATTTTTTAGTCAAAAAGTAAGGAGAGAGAAAATAAGCAACCGTTGCTTAAATAAGCAATCCAACTGCCACGTCATGTTGCTCCAGTGGTGCTTCAAAATAAGGAACGTTGCTTAAGTTGCCAACTGGATTTAAGCAACCCCATTGGAGATGCTCTAAGAGAAAAGAAAAATACCATGTGATTCGATGGGACCACCATGACACAAAATTCTAATATGGAGAAGTTGTTATTGGAAAATTATATTGTGACATTAAGTCATTAATCATGGAGTGATGTTAGCTTCAGATGTAGATGATGCCTTTGATCCTTTAATTTTGGAGTCCTTGAGAAATCCTCTTCTGCGAAAGTAAAGGAAATAACGCAACATGAATGAATCCACCAATGCATCAGGAATTGCACTTATGAGAAACCCCTGCAGAGAATGAAGAAAATATGGCACAACCAGGTTTTCGTAGCCAATCCATCTTGTGCATGATTTGCTATACATTTCCGGCGTTGGAACAAAAAGAGAGGACCCCATCTTGCTCATCTTTGTTGACACAAATAATGGAATCTGAAAATAAAGCTCAGCATCACATCAAACACATTAAGGACTAATTAGGAGTCAGATTGGAACATCTCCATTAACATTAGTAGTGAAAAAAAAAAAACAATTCTTCATACTTTTTCTATTTATTTAATTTTGTGAGAGATCATTTGGAAAGTAAAGTAAACTATAACATTATTGAAAAAATTATGTTTTATATCTAATCTAATAAATTATAATTCCTAGAAATGGTTAAACTTAACTCTACCTCATATTTTCCCTATAATATAAAATGTCACAATTTTTCTCTCACTAGAAAACCTAACGCTCAGCCTTCACTCTTGCTTCGCTCCTGACCTAGTTTTCTTGGGTGGCCGCCACGCCGCCCCTGTGCGCGGCGGCAACCCCTCCACTCCTTGCCTTGCCTTTTAATCCTATTCCTCTTCTTCTACTACACCTATTTGAGATTTCCGATAACCATGTCTGCGGTGCTTGGCTTCTTGGGGTGGCTCCCTTGCTTTCAATAAGGTGGCGGCGGCCGCCCTTGTTGCTCCCCTTCCCGCCACAGCGGCGAAGCTCTGGATCGGCCTACCTAGGTTGTGCTTGGCTCCTCGTTTCTGTTCCTCCCTTGGGTTGTTGTGACAGCGTTGTTTTTCTTGGGTTCGCACCCCTCCGACGCCCGTCGTTCGTCCCTTCCACTCACCACCTCTCCCTGGTTGTCAGTAGTTTGGCTTTAGCTCGGATCTGACTCGTATGAGTGCTATGATATTTAGATGAAGGCTGGTGCAGGCCATGGGTTTTGGGCTCGGATCTGAACCAGAGTCTGTTGGCGGTGTCGGTGTTGATTGAGATGCGACAGATGTGGCCGTTCTCTCCTTTCTCACCCTGTTTTCGCCTTCTGGCTTTGGCGCATCGTTTGTTGGCGGCGTGCTCTTTCCGCCCTTGTCTGTGGTGTTGGTTCATGGCAGTGTCCTTGGAATCGGGTTTTGGTTACATATGGGTTTGCAAGCGTGTTTTTGCTTGAGGAGTTTTCTTGCTAAGGCATCTTTGTTGGCGAATATGGAGCGGTGGTGTTGTGATCGGCGAGTGTAGTTCTGGGTTGTCGGTTTTTGGAGGTTGCGACTTTGATCTGTTTTTGTTGTTCAATATGGTAGTCCGACCGAATTGATAGCGCACATGTTCTCTTGTGTTGGTTTTTATGACTTCACTTTATGGTCGGTATCTCGTCCTGATTTGCGTCCCCTCTAATGGCGAGAGGGCTCTGTTTTTGTTGGGTTTGAGGCTCATCGCTGCTTCTCGGTCCCTGACAGTTGCCATGTGGTTGATCCAAGGTTGAAGAATCCTTGTTGAGAATGTTGCTTGGGGTTTATCTTGCAAATTGTGTAGGTGTTTATAAGGTGCTGTTATTTTAAAAGTTTTTTTTTTGAGGGTGCCCCAAAGTAACTTGGTTTTAGGCTTTATTATGTATTTTTTAGAGGGGTTTTGCTCATTTTGTTGAGTGCTTTTTATATATTTTTGCTTTCAAAAAAAACTCTACCTCCAAAAGTTAGTTCGGCAATGATGGTTTCTCGTTAAGTATTGATTTAACTATATCTTTAGTCTATACGAGTTGGAAATCTAAAGCGTAGAATTAGTAGGAAGGTATATTTTTGGATATCTCATATATATACTCTGTTCGTTCTAGAAATATTATTGTTTAAGGTTGTGACAATAAATAGTAAGATGATAATTATTGATAGTATAATGTTACTAAAACACTCATTTAATTTTACTAGTAATATACGCAACTATTAAATTCTACATTGCATAGAGAAGAATGCGGTTGATAGAGAAGAGTTGTGGTTGGTTAAAGAGTATGTAAGATGATAAGTGAGAAAAAAATTATTAAATGAAAATATAGATAGAAAATGCATTGGCTTTTCAAAACAACAAACATTTTGGATAAATTAGAGATTGATTAAAACAATAATCTTTCTGAAACAACAGAGGGAGTATTATGAGTATGTATTCCTCTATATACATACTTAGGATAAAAATTGATATCATTTGTGCTAGACCTAACTCCAGCTTAAAATCTATTTTAAAGTTGAGAATTATTCTACCTTTTATAAAAATTCATTAGGAAATATTTATATTTAATTTAGAGATTTCTTAACAATAATTCAACAATAATTTAATATACATGTATAAGTATATAATCAAAATTTCACGTAATGTCTTTCTATATCCTGTACAATAATTCCTCATTTAATAAACCCTTATGTTAAGAGGGAGTCACTAAATTATACCCTTATGCTAGATTCTTTCATTTAAATGTTTAATATAGGAACGGAAGTAATAATTTAAAGTAGTGGTAGTTCCCAGTCCCGCTATTAAATAATGTATCGATCTTTCAGATCTCTGTAAGAAAAAAAAAATCATTGAGGGCCCTGTGGATATGAATGATGAATATTCTACGTCGAGGGTGAAACGTCACAATTAAGTTTTAAATTCGTCATAAAGGAAGAAAAGGAAGTGGAACAACCAACCTGACACTGGATGTCAATTCCGTGATGCTTGTATTCTAAACTGATGCATCTCGAGAACATTGCAAGATATCTGTGAAAATATCAAGTAGATCTCGATTCATTTTTTTCTCAATTAAAAAATCATACTTCATCAATTTGAGTTCAGAAATAACAAAATTTAGTTCTATTTTCCTATTAAAAGCAACCAAGAATTTCAAAAGAAAAACAGGAAAACTAAAGTGACTTGATTTGGCAATAAGAAAAATAGGCAAGGAAAAACTTCATTAACACTCTATTTTAAGTGTAAATGGAATGGATAAAGAAATATAGGAAACATGAGAGAAAGTAAAAAATGAGATATATGATCTAATTGAAAGTGAAAAGAAAAATATATAAAAAGTCAAGTGGAAATTAAAAAAGAAAAGTGTCATGGGTGTGAATGAATCGTGGCTCAATATGGAAACCTTATTATATGAAGGTAATGAACACATTCAAATCAAGTGTTTCTTTTTGTTTACAAAGCTCATTTATCTTGCATTTTTTTTATATATTGATGAATGAATTAGAAGTATTTGGAGTTGGAATATCTTGGATGAAATTGATCAACAACAAAAAAACAGTATATCTTAAACAAAAAAAATAAAAATAAAAATAAAGAAAATGGTGTTAAGGACTAGCAATTAACTTACGCTTTTGTAGCAGCATAAAGAGTGACGAGAGGATAAGAAGGAAGCACAAAAGTGGAACCAGAACCAATGTTCACAATTGCTCCTTTTTTCTTCTTGATCATGCCTGGAAGCACAGCTTTGGTGACCCAAGTCAATCCCTCCACATTCACTTTCACAACAGCATCCATAAGCTCCGCATCAACCTCATGAAAGAATCTAGCATAAGGGTACGCCAATCCTGCACTATTAACTACCAAACCAACATCCAAACCATCAATGGCTTCCACAATTAATTTTCCCATTTCCTCTCCCTTCACATACTGCATGTCCAGCACCAAAATCTTCACCTCAACATGGTACTTATCTCTTATCTCCTTCGATGTCGCCTCAAGCTTTGTAGGGTTTCGACCGATTAATAGAAGGTTGAGTCCCTGAGATGCTAACTCAAAGGACATGGCTTTGCCGATTCCATCAGTGGAGCCGGTGATTACAGCCCATGAACCATATTGTTTGAGTTGTTTTGGCAGTCTCAGGAACATTACCCATACCCAGTTGAGAACATGGATGAGATGTTTGCATGTAATAATGAAGCCCAAGGTTGTTGTTGCCACCAAGAAGAAATCTGCCCACTCCATAGCAACAAACTCACAAGAAATTTCCCAACTTCATAGAACTTTTTCCTGCAGTCAAAAAGTTAGGCCCCCTCTTTGCTAATATTAAATGTTCACCTACTTTCAGCCCTACCGGCCGGATCAATTTGTCCTCTTTTTTATTAAAATAATAGCCTCCTTTTTTATTGATAATACCCTGTTACTTTCCCCATGGTACAATATTAATTTCGTAAATTATACCCATAAGGCTCCAATTATTCATAGGGAAAAACTTAGGCGCAGTACCATAAGTTCTGTAGGTACTGTTAGCCAATGAAAATAGAACACGTATATTATTTTTCCCACTCACTAACTCTTTCATTGACTCCGTTAACGTTCATGGATCTCTCACATCCTTTTACCTCAAAAACAAAAGAATAAATCCTCTTGACTCTCCATTCTCCCCTCTCGGACTCACTTCGATCATCACCCACTTGTCAATTCTTCGTCGCCGGATCCACCGCCCCTCGTGGTTTCTCCATTAGTGTTGAGGGTTGAATCAGACAAAAGGGGTAGTAGTGGCCTGTCGTCGTTAGCATCTGAAAAAAGTGTTTTTTCCTCTTCCTTGTTCCACGATCTCTGACTCTCTATTATAGTATTATGGGTTTACTGATTCTCGAACAACCAGATCATATGGTGAAAGAGATCCAGTCTTTTTGTCCCTTATAAATCATTCCTCTTCTCTTTCTTGATCTTAAACCCTTAATTTGTTCTGATGATGAGAAATTTAATGAGGCCACAAAGTCAAAATTTATCTATTGTGATGGTAACCTTCCAGATCTGGATACAAACCTTTCCCCCTTTTCATGCGTAACTCTCTCATCGCTCTGCATCTCAAAAGCTATTTTCAAAATATGTGATGGTAGTAACTCCATGTAATCAAGCAAATTTATCAATGATTTCGTGATTTTCTATCATAATATTTGTTTCAGATCTGAAATGGTAGTAACTTCATGGAAGATTAATTTTGACTTCAACGGAATTTCTCAAAGGAAAACATCACTTTGGAGTTGCAGAAGTTCAAGGAAACTGAAAAAGTCTTTTTTTCGTACATTCATGGAAGAGTAATTAACAGCGTGAAGTTTATTAGATTTGAATATTAACGAGGTGAAAAAATAATACACGTGTTCTATATTCATTGGCCAACAGTACCAACAGGACTTATGGTACTGCACCTAAGTTTTTCCCTTATTCATAAAGCTTAAAGTTTAAACTTTGTTCTTGTAAAACCTGTGATTGTTTAAGAGAAATAAACTCGGTTAATTTCTTGGTTTAGTGTGCTTTAATGCTTGTTTATGTGATCTGTATGTGTGGTTTCGCATGATGAATTTTATCTAATAGAAATAATACTTTGATTATTAATATCGAAGTTATTTTCCAAGCGTTTCATTCTTCTTTCCTGGGAGAATTCAGTTGCACTTCGGAAAACGATAGAACCGACGCGTTTTCACATAGAGCACCTTTTTGTCATCGAATTATTATTCGGGCATGAATTAAATATTTTCCTTATCATTATCATAATCTACGTGCAATTTCAAGAATTTCGACTGTACTATCGATATAGGGTCGAGAAACTCGTTCGGTAGTGTTTTCGGCTCGAAAACTAGTCGAGTTCGGCTCGTAAACGAACCAATGTGAAATCTGATCAGATTTGGGAGGGAAACTCTGTAAGGGATTTTTGTTAGTGGAATAAGACAAGCTTGGATTTGAATTAAATGGGCCAACACAAGAAGACAAAACCTTCACCATCAACCTTTTTCCATAAATGGTATGCATGGAAGGATGGACCAAAGCCAAACCCACAATTCTTTCCATTTTCGTCCAACCCTCTCCCTTAAGGCACTTCAGCTAATTGCTTTCTCATTTGGTGATAGGAATGAGTGAAAACTAGAGAGAAGAGTAAGAGAGAAGTTAGAGAGAAAGAGAGAACATCATCTTAATCTTTTCATCTTTTCTTCTCACAAAAACTGAATCTTGACCTTGATCACCTCTAAACACCATCAAGAACTCACCTTTTGTCTTTCGTTCCTTCACAAAATAGTTAGCATTCAAGGTGAAGAACACCTTGTTGATTTCGTTATGAGGAGCTAAAGCTTGGAAGGAAAGCGTTCAAGGTAAGGGCACTTCGGGTCTTGGACTTTAGCGTGCAAAATTGTCTACTAAGATTGTATGAAACTTGTATGATAAATGATGAGCATGCTAATGCCATGAGAAACTAATGGAGATGGATTTAGTATGATATATGAACCTTATAATCATGTAAAGGGACTAAAATGTTAAGGCTTGGGCTAAAAATCAAGTTAAGAAAAGGTATGAAACGCGAAAGAGGTACAGGACCGCGATGCATGTGCATGGGTAAGTGGCGCACATGTGTGGGAGACATGTAGCTATGGCTCATGTGCGTGGGTAGATGGCGCACATGCATGGGGCTACTGTCCCTTCAACACCAAGTGACGTCTTTTGCTACTTTTGAATTGTTTTGTAGGCACCTATGGTTAAGGGTTGTATCATTGAATTTTACGCATGATATACATGAATTTTATGAGTTAAGAATGCATGATTAACATGAGAAATTTATTATGAACATGATGAGTTAAGGATGGCTTATATGCTTAGATGTTTAAATAACATGAATACGAATGATGTAGTGCTTGCATGCCTTGATGTTTGAGAACAAGAATACTTGATGAACATAACATGCTGAACCTTAGAATATCTATGAGGAGTATATGTCTTGCTTTAAGTTCACATGATGATTATGAAGTATGCTTGATAGTTATCAATTTGTATGCGATGCATGAGTGATGTTGATCGATCGAGAATCGAATGTGAAACCTAAGATGGTCGTGATGGAATGGATGTGGAGGTTTTCGATCGTGGCGGGGTCGGGCAGCAGCGTCATGGTGCTGATCATCGTCATCCATCCACACTGTTCTGTGACAGGATCTCAGGGATGGTGACATATAGTCAGGTAAGATAAGTGTTTTCGCCTTTTAGGAGATTGATTTCTGTTTATGTTCAACAACAACCAAAGCGTGCAAGAAAGTCATAGTTCAGTTTGGTGTGGTTTTCAAATTCACATTCTGCTTGGGAGAGGCTTTCGACGGTGCATGGGAGGATTACAGGTGGTGCTCGTATGTCTGCGTTATGGCTCGTTTTCCTTTCAAAGGGCAGCGCAAACGTTCATGTATTCCTACCGTGATGGAGGTGCAGCCTACTGTGATGGAGGTGGATCCTATTGTAATGCAGGTGGAGCCTACAGTGATGGAAGTGGAGAATGCATCAACACCGGTTGCGGTAGATTTTGGGAGTCTTGTTGTGACTACGGTGGAGTCTGCTTTGGATATAGAGGGTGTGTCAGGTGGTTTGGATGTTCCTTCTTCTTTGGCTCTTGAAGGAGATGTTGTGGGGGTGTTCATTGGCTAGGCCTTGGATTCCAGAGGAGCGCATTCCGGATGCATTTCTTTTTCCAGAAACCTATGTTAGCGTAGGTGCTTCTGAAATTCCTATTAATGAGATGTTAACCTTGTTTGGCTCCGGGGGTGACTCCTCGATGAATGAGGAGGATGATTCTTCGTTTTTGGCTTTGTTCGCGAAGTCTCTGGTTGACTTGCGGTTGATTCGAGGTGTAAGTGACTTGTATTAGTATATTATTGATGCTGATCAGGAAAAATTTTATGTAGGGCCTGATTCTTCTGTTGTGCTGGATATTATGGATTGGACTACCGATGGGGTTTGGCTACCTATGTCGTTCTTAAGGATTTTGAGGCGAGAATGGATGCTTTGCGACGCGGGGACTATGCGCCTTTTGAGAGGCGTGATATTCAAATGTCTTTCTAGTGGTTTATACCTTGAGATATACATAAATCTTTATTGTACATGTTGATGTGTCACTATGGAGGGCAGGGGCAATGTCACAGAAAGAACATTAATTAAAGTGATAAACTGTAAAACTGATTTTATGTTAATGGACGTGTCAGACCGTGGGGGAAATGTAATGCAAAGAGAAACAAAATTAAAGTGATAAACAATAAAAAAGATTATATTAGCATAACATTTTATGGCAACAACCCCTTACTTCGAACGAACATTCGTCAATGCTTGCTCACACCTCTCGAAGAAAATGGAGATAGAGCACTTCACATAAGACTTAGGAGTGTGTACACTAAAAGAGCATTATATTCATCTCAATTAGCTTTTGCCACAACACCGGCGCTAATTAGTGGTGCCCACTAGGGTGGGCAAGGTTTTTTTTGGTCTACCGGTGCACCACATTTAAGCACCGTTAGATTAAAGAATATTCTAAGAATCTTTAATTGAACGGTTAGGATTGAATGGATGGTAAAAGGACAAAAATGTAATATTCTTTATCTTATTAATTAAAAAAAATACATAAGTTCTAATTTTATCTTTTATCTTTCATGAATTAAAGCACCAGTCATCTTCATCTTCTCCATCTTCTTGTGATTTCAATCCAAACTTAGTTAGTAGGTGCTTTTCAAATCATGCAATCTAGTAAGTTTATTGCTGATTTGGTAAGAGAGGTTCCTACGTGAAGTTTTAAACATGACACACTGGGTGGGGCAATTAAAATGAAAACAAAAAAATCTGAAGAAAACGAAACACGCTCACAGGAAAGAAAGAAGCAAAGGGAAAACAAAACAAAGGAGATTATCGAGCTTCTTGGAGATTAACTCGCTTTTCACCGTTTTCGAACAATTTATCGAAACCCTTTAGGGATGGGTTCTGTTCTGGTCTAAGGTATAACAATAGGAATAAAGTACCCTTGATAAACCCTAGCAGAGCTAAAATAAGTAAGCAATATGTATATAAGGAAATTATCTCATAAATGGTAAAAAAGATCCCTAGTACAAGGTGAGGACACCATTTTTATAGTAGGAGTGATCCTTATCTAGAATGTTCATGGATTTGGGCCTTACATGTAGGGCCCAAATCCCTATGCTGAATAAGACAAATGCATATGTGCACAATATAACAAGACAAAACAACTCGGGCCCACATCTTCAAGTTGGGGTCTACGTCCTAATCAACTTAGTGTTGGCCTTACCGGGCGAGTCAACGGGCTTGTAATGACCCGCCCGGTCCACAAGCCCACAAGACATGAAGCTCCATCTTTTCTGGAACTGAAATGTCTTAGTCAAAGCAAAAATATTCTTGCAGCCCTTTACGCGATCGCTCCGCCTTATCTGACCTAGCCCACAAGCCCATAAGACAAGAGGCTTCACTTCTTTTGGGGACTGCTTGTTTTGTGGAATTCCCGCCAGGTCGCCCAAACTATTCGACTGGTGTCGTTTCATCTAACGTTGCACCGTTACCGAAAAGTTGTCATCATTAGCATTCAACTGCAGCAGTCTTTTCACGCGGGATTCGAGCGATTGCCTCGATTTGCGAAAACGTTCGAAAATGGTCACGTCTTTTCCACTTTCCTTCTCTCTCCTTACTTGACTTCCCTATAAAACCCCAAATCCTCACTTTTCATTCTCTTTTACTGCTCCTTACTTTCAACCCTTGTCCTTCTGTTGGAGTTCTCTGTTCTCAGCGGCCGCTTGCTACTCCGGTGACTTTTCAGTGCTCCGACCACCATTGCTTGCTGCATTCCTATTACTTCGCCTATCTTCGGTCAGTTCCTCTCTTTTCTCTTTACTTTTCTTGTTTTTCCGTTCATCTCCTTTTCATGAAGCTTCCCAAAATGTCTGCAAAAGGCCAATCTTGCTCTTCTCTTTCCCTTGATTCTGTTTCTGATGATGATGACAAAACCACCGTTAACCAAAAGGTTATTACGGTTGACTCTGACTCTGAGTCCCACAACTCGCCCTCTTCCTCAGATCCCGCCCAAGAAAGACAGCCTTTATAACCTCTCACCTTTCCACCGATAACCCCTCGACTTCTGAAGGTTGGCGCACTAGTGACAAGTGTATTGATGACAAGTGTCTCTATCGTTCCGTTTGGAACAGTGTTCAAGCACTGAACAATAATCGCCTTACCGCCCGGGGTTTCACCAGGGTGAACTCCGAAACCGGCCATAACGACGACCTATCCTTGAACGTCGCCCCTTGCGATGACAATGAAGTCGTAACCCTTAAACCTTCTGGAGCCGACGGAGAGCCCGCCTGGTTCTATCTTCATGGATATATTTTTACCGAGCTTTTCATGAAGCTTCCATTTTCCAACTTTGTCTGTGACGTGCTTACTTTCCTAAATGTCGCCCCCTGCCAGCTTCTACCGAACGCCTGGGGCTTCATTCATTGCTTTGAGTTGTTGTGTGAGCAGCTAAACTTTGCCCCCACTTACCCTTTATTTTTCTTTTTCTATAAGACTAGCATCGCCAAACCTTCTTGCGTGTCTTTTGTTCCTTTGTCGGCCCGCCCCAATATGGCCATTTTCAAACCCTTAAAGAGTAACTTTTAACACTGGCAAAAAAAGTTTTTTAAGATCGTTCACTCGCCCGAAATTCCAAACCTCATATTTGAACAAAAGGACCACCCCTTGTTTCCTCTACATTGGACCGTGAACCCTCGGTGGGATATCACTGTCGTGCTAGAGGCGCTGACCGAGGAGGAGAAACAGGTCGCCTTATACATCCTTACCCTTCCTCAAATTTCCTGTTCTGACCTTCTTCAGGCCACCAAAGATGAGAAACTTCCGAACCTTTTTGGTAAGTCTAGATTTATTGTGTATGCCTTGTAATGAGCTTTCCTTGATCGCCTGTTATTAACTAGTGCTTTTTTTTTTTTTACTGTTCGCAGCTGAAATGGGCAAGTCCAAGGGCGGCGTCAATGCTGACAGCATGCAAGCCTTAATCGCCAGTCAGGTCGATGCTGCTAAGGGACACAGGAAAACAAGAAGAAAGATTTGAAGGGTGACAAGAAGAATAAGTCGCCCTTGGTTGATGAGCGTGACCCTAAACGCCAAAAACCTGGCAGTTCCTCCAAGAATGACCCCAAGCAAACAACTCTGAATGATACTTTATCCAGGGCTTCAAAAGACAAGAGGTCCTCAAGCAACATTCCCCTGCCCCCAACTCACACTCCTGGCGCTTTTGCCAACTTGATAGCCGCCGCCAGCCCTGCTCCTCAATCGTCTCGGGACGCGGTACCTGGTAGCGATACTGGCGCTCTTCACAGCGTCTTTGATCCCAAATTCAATGGCCTTAACTTTATAGAGAGGAATTTCAACACTCAAATTCCGCATGACGTGGCCTCCAAGGGCGTTCGAGCCGCTGTGACTCTCGTAGTAAACCAAGCGCTCGCCGCTGCCAGCTGTGCCGCCGGTCTTCTTCCTCATTTGAAGAATATTGAATCAGATAATGTCCGCACCAAGCAAAAATTTGAGGATGCTAAGGCGGCCTATGCGCAGTTGAAAACTGAGTCAGACACCGCCGCCAAGCGCGCTGACACTGCCAAGAAGCAAACTGAAGATGCTTTGGCCGGCGTCCGCCGTCAGCTTCAGGGGGCGACAGAAGATCTTGCTAAGGAGAGGGCTGCAAAGGGGACTCTTGAAACCAAACTTAGCGCTGCTGAAGAAGAAATTAAGAAGCTGAAGGCCGAGCTGCAAAAATCTAACGAGACACTTTTAGCGAAGAGTTCTCGTCAATATGTTTTGGGTCATCTCAGCGCCAAAGAGCAACTTCGGATTCTTTATCCAAAGCTTGATTTTTCCATGTTTGGTTTCATGAAGAAGATCATGGATGGGAAGGTTATAGGCGATCCGGATCCTGAAGTGAGTAGCCTTCCTTTCATGCAAGAGTCTGACGATGAAGAAGAAGAAGTAATTCCGGGCGAGGGCGAGGGTGTGGAGAAAACTGCTGCAAGCGAAACAATGAACGGCGAGGGTGTGGAGAAGACTGTCCCCCATGCCAACGCAGATAATCAAGCATAGGATTTTTGAAAATATTTTCCATGTTCGTAACTTGTCTTTTTGTTACTTTCTTTCATTTGGATTCTGGGCTCCGCCCTTTGTTTTGTAATGACATGTGACTTTGGGCGCTTGTCCCCTTTTCATTTTTAAGCATACCTTGCTCGTTGTTATTTTGATTTCGTTATGGCATGTTTACTGAGACTTTGCTCGTCATTTGGCGAGGCTTTTTTGTGCTTAGTATGATAACCAAGGCTTAGGCACATTGTACTAGCCTTAGTCGTTTTACAGACGTGGCTTGGTTTCTAGTGGCCACTAGAATTGCCAAGGCTATGTTTGCTCAGTGATAACACTTTCTGATTGTGAAAGTTTTTTGTCATATTAGATCATCGTCATAGGAAGTTTGTTTGAGAAAGTTTATGAGTTAGATCTTGTCAGTTGTGACGAATATCAAACTGTAAAACATTTTTCATTTCTTTTAATAAAAATTAGGGTCTATAGACTCGTACATGAGAGTTTCCCCCCTTCTTTTCATTGGTCGCCTCATTAAAAACCTTTTTCAAGGAAAAAAGAGTGCGACTTTCTTCTTCTTAACTATAGTATTGCCTCAAACTAGAGGCATTCCACGTGCGGCACACTGCCCCGCCATCCAACTGTTCCAGCTTGTACGCCCCAGCGCCCACTTCAGCTTCAAACCTAAAAGGGCCTTCCCAATTGGGTGTCAATTTGTTCTTTCCTGAAGTCAGCGTCCTTTCACACAACACTAAGTCTCCCGCCTTCATTTTTCTAGGGACGACCTTAGTTGCGTATTTTCGGGCGACCTTTAGCTTTCCAGCTTCATTACGCAAGTGTGCCTCTCTTTGCAATTCTGGGAGCATGATCAAGTTTGCGATTAAGTTATCATTGTTTTCTTCTTCATTCCTGTTTGCAACCCTCCAGCTTTGATTTTCTACTTCCACGGGTAACATGGCATCTGAACCATAGGTTAGCCTGTACGGCGTTTCTCCAGTGCTGGTTTGGACCGTGGTATTGTACGCCCACAAAACACCGGGCAATTCCTCTGCCCACCATCCTTTCGCCTCATCAAGCTTCTTCTTCAATCCATTTAATATGACCTTGTTAGCCGCCTCAGCCTGGCCGTTTGTCTGAGGATGTTCAACTGAAGTGAATTGCATGTCAATCCCAAGGTCAGCGCAGAAGTCCCTTGTCAATGCGCTGGTAAATTGAGTGTCGTTATCCATAACCAATGCCATTGGGACTCCAAAACGACACACAACACGCCTCCACAAAAAGTTTCGCACCTTGGCAGCAATGATTGTGGCGAGTGCCTCGGCCTCTATCCACTTGGTGAAATAATCCACTGCTACCACGATGAACTTCATTTGAGCCTTCGCCTTTGGAAAGGGTCCCAAAATGTCCGTTCCCCACATGGCGAAGGGCCACGGGGCGGTCATCGTTGTGAGTTGCTCTGGTGGTTCCGTGTGTATATCGACAAAAACTTGACACTTTGAACACTTCTTCACATATTCAAGGCAATCTTTCTTGATGGTTGGCCAATAGAATCCCGCCCTAAGGACTTTTACAGCCAAAGACCGCCCCCCAATGTGGCTTGAGCAGACTCCTTCATGAACCTCAGCCATTATTTCTTGAGATTTGGCGGTATCCACACATTTAAGCATTGGAGACATAATTCCCCGCCTATACAGCTGTCCACCCACCAGGGTGTAAAAGCTAGCCTCGCGCCTTTTTTCCTTAGTGTTTTTGCTTTCATCTTGAGGTTGCTGACTTAAAAACTCGATGATTGGATCCATCCAAGATGGTCCCCCATTTCCTATAGCCTTTGCCACTTTGAACTCTACCATGTCTGTACTTGGATGGGGCAAGATTTCTTGTATTACAGTTTGGTAGTTTCCGAGTCGCCCAGTGCTAGCCAGTTTAGCCAATGCATCCGCACGCTCGTTTTGACTTCTTGGAATGTGCTCAATCCTGACATGTCTGATCGCCTGCATAAGCCTTTGAACAATTTCTAGGTACCGGGACAGTTGTGGGTCCTTCACTTGATATTCGCCGCGCACTTGCTTTACCACCAACTGGGAGTCGCCTTTTATATATAATTTTTGAACTCCCAATTCAATGGCGAGTCTCAAACCCGCTATTAGTGCTTCATATTCGGATTGGTTGTTGCTCGCCCTGAATCCAAACTTTAATGATTGCTCAATCAGCATTTTATCCGGGCTTTCGATTGACACGCCAGCCCCACTCCCTGATTCATTGGACGAACCATCAACTGAAAGTACCCATTCTGCATTCTCTTTGTCACCCTCCGTGGGTGTTAACTCTGCTACAAAGTCAACCAGACTCTGAATTGTGACTTGTCCTCTTGGTTCATAGCAGATGTCATATTCTGATAGCTCAACCGACCAACTAACCAGTCGCCCTGATAAATCAGGCTTTTGCAAAACTTGTCTCAAAGGAATGTCGGTCTTGACCTTTATTTGAAAACTCTGAAAGTACGGTCGAAGTCGCCTGGCCGTCTTTAGGATTGCCAGCGCTGCCTTTTCTATTTTTTGGTAACGCACTTCTGCCCCTTGTAGTGTGTGATTTACAAAGTATATGATTTTATATTGCTTGTTTTCTTCTTGGAGCAAGACTGTGCTAACCGCCGCATCAGTGACCGCCAAGTAAAGATTAAAGGAATCCTTGGCGTTGGCTTAGCTAGCATAGGCGGTGAGGCCAACAACTTCTTAAGCTGTTGGAAGGCCTCTTCGCACGCTTCCGTCCATTGGAAAGTTGTATACTTTTTTAAGCATGCAAAAAATGGCGCCGCCCTATCACCTGCTTTTGGCAAAAAGCGAGATAAAGCCGCCAACCGTCCTGTTAACCTCTGGACCTCGCGAATATTGGACGGGCTTTTCATGTCTACTATAGCTTTGCATTTGTCAGGATTAACCTCGATTCCCCTTGAAGTGATCATGAATCCTAAGAACTTGCCACCTAAAATTCCAAAGGAACATTTCTCTGGATTCAGTCTCATATTGTATTTCCGGATCTGTGCAAATGCCTCGGCCAAGTCTTCGTGATGCTCGCCCCTTTGACAGTTTTAACAATCATGTCATCCACATACACTTCCATGTTTCTTCCCACTTGACTTGCAAAAACCTTGTCCATCAATCGCTGGTAGGTCGCTCCTGCATTCTTCAAACCAAAAGGCATCGTCTTGTAACAAAAGTTCGCCTGACTTGTCATGAACGCCGTTTTCTCCTCATCAGGGCGATACATCATAATTTGGTTGTACCCTGAATATGCATCCATTAAACTGAGCATTTCATTCCCAGAAGCCCCATCTACTAACTTGTCCACGTTTGGGAGCGGATAAGAATCCTTTGGGCAAACTTTGTTTAGACTTGTGTAATCTGTACACATTCTCCATTTCCCATTAGCCTTTCGCACCATAACAACGTTTGCCAACCATGTTGGGTATTGAACTTCTCTAATAAACTTTCCTTTAAGTAACTTTTGAGTTTCCATTTGTACTGCCTTGTCCTTTTCCTCGCCCATCCGCCTGCGAGCTTGCACAACAGGCTTGGCCCCTTGCTGGATTGACAAGTGATGAGATATAACGTTGGGATCAATGCCTGGAACATCCTTAATTGTCCATGCGAATAAATCCAAATTCTTTTTTAGTAGTTGGACCAATCGGTCCTCTTGTTCCTTTGACAAGGTGCTCCCAATTTTCAAAGCACGCCCGGATAAGTGAACAGATTTGGTTTCTTCCGCCGGCTGAGGTCTTAACTCCTCCGAATCATCACGAGGATCCAAATTAAAATCTTCATGTGGAAAAATTTATGTGACGCTATGTGCTTCCTTGGCCGCCTTCTTACCATAAAGTTCCAAACTTTGTGCATAACATGCTCGGGCGGCCTCTTGATCCACCCTCAAAATCCCCACATTTCCATTGAAAGCTGGATACTTTACTGTTAAATGGGCGGTTGAAATTATTGCACATATTTTATTCAAAGTATCGCGTCCAAGAAGCACATTATACGTCGCCTTACATGGAAGAACCAAATACTTTACTTGAAATTTCTTCACATATTCACCCTCACCAAAAGCAGTGTCCAATTCCACATAGCCTCGGACCTTGGCCCGATCGCCTGTGAATCCAACTAAACACCCCGTATATGGCTTTAAGTCTGACTCGTTTAAGCCCAATCTTTCAAATGCATCGCCATATATGATGTCTGCAGAACTGCCTTGGTCTAGAAAAACTTTCTTAGTAACATAGTTATTTACGCGCAGAGTCACCACTATTGGATCATTATCATGCGGAATCACATGATCAAAATCCTTTGGCGAGAAAGTAATAGGAGTATGATTCAGCCAACATTCCCCCTCGTAAGCGTGGTGCACCGAGTTTACTGCCTCGACATATCTTTTCCTTCCTTTGCTAGATACACGCCCGCCGCCAAATCCCCCTGCGATTGATGAGCAAGACCCGGCGGGTACTCCCAACTCCTCAACTACCTCCTTACCCTTTGACAAATCACCGCCCGTGTTTTTGACTGCTTCTAGCTGTGTATTTTCTTCTGAGACAAAGTTGGACAAATGCACCGCTTTGATCAGTCGTTCAATCTCCTTGCGCAAGGTCCAGCAATTATCAGTATTGTGTCCCATGGCTTTATGGAATTCACACCACTTTGTTGTGTCCACGTTCGCAGGAGGTCGCCTGGGTGGCCTGGACTACATTGGTTTGCCCTACTGCTCGCAGGATTGTGCTGAGAGGGGCGTTCAATTTGGTTTGATGACCCTAGGCAGGAGCATTTCCTCCTTGGACCGATTCACCGAAGCAGGTTGATTGTTCCGATGCCAAGTGTTACTTTGTGGCCCCTGTCTTCCTGCAGGATAGGGCGCCGGCCTTAGCTGGCGCGGTGTTTGAGCGGGTCGTTGTTCTTTAGAAACGCGGCCTTTTTCTGATGAAACGTCCGGTTGAGCCCGCCAATTGTCCCTATCTTTTTTAGTTTGCTCATCCTGTTCAACCAAGATAAATTCTTGTACCCGTGTACGCAAATCCATCATATCTTTGGCAGGCCTTCTAGTTAAATCTTTGTTCAACGAGCCGCATCTGAGCCCATTTTTGAAGGCCGCCACACATACGTCCGGACTGGCGTCCTCTAACTGCACTGAAACTCTGCTAAATCGAGACATGTATGTTTTGATACGCTCGCCCGCATGTTGGCGAATATTGAATAAATCAGCTGGGGTCGCCTTTTGTGCTTGATTGGCCGAGAATTGTGTTAGAAACTTAGTTGACAAATCAGTGAAGTTGGAAATGGAATATGGAGGTTGTTTAATAAACCAAGTCATGGCCACGCCCTTAAACGTTGAAGGTAACAATCTGCACTTCACAGCGTCGGTCGCCCCTCCAATGACCATCTTAGTATTAAAATACCGTAAATGGTCGATTGGGTCGGTATCTCTCCCATACATATCCAAAGTCAGAGTTTGCAAATGCTCTGGAATCTCAACTGCAGCGACTATGGCCGCAAAGGGCTGAAAATCCACCACATCCTCAGCATCCACACATTGTCCACGCCTTAAGTCGCACATTTGATTAAGATACTCTACCTGAGCCTGTAAGTGTTCATTCTGACGTTGAACCACCTGAATAGTGTCCAACACCTGCCTTAGCTCCGCAGATGAGGCTCCGGGTGCATGGTCCTTTGCTTGCACAGGCGTTTCAACATGGGGATCTTCTGTCTCCGGAGTGGGAAGCTTTGCCTTAAGATCTAGTTCTGATCTAACCGGCGCGGCCGGCTGTTCCGGGTTGTTCGGCGTCGTGGTGGCGTGAGATCGCACCGCCACTGACGCCCCATCGGAGGAAGCCTCATCCTCCATTTCATGCTGAAGTGCATGTGCCTGGCTTCTGCCTCCACTGTGACGGCCACCACCACGACGTCGTGGTGCTCGCCCACCACAAGAACGTGTCTCCATCAAAGAAAAAACTGCCTCTCACGTCAGCAGAAGAACAATCACTGAGTAAGAGCCACAGACGGCGCCAATGTTCTGGTCTAAGGTATAACAATAGGAATAAAGTACCCTTGATAAACCCTAGCATAGCTAAAATAAGTAAGCAATATGTATATAAGGAAATTATCTCATAAATGGTAAAAAAGATCCCTAGTACAAGGTGATGACACCCTTTTTATAGTAGGAGTGATCATTATCTAGAATGTTCATGGATTTGGGCCTTACATGCAGGGCCCAAATCCCTATGCTGAATAAGACAAATGCATATGTGCACAATATAACAAGACAAAACAACTCGGGCCCACATCTTCAAGCTGGGGTCTACGTCCTAATCAACTTAGTGTTGGCCTTACCGGGCGGGTCAACGGGCTTGTAATGACCCGCCCGGTCCAGGTTCCAATTTTAGGACCAAATTTCACTGTTTTCCCAATTTCTCACTTTTGTTTCTGCGCATACACACTGAAATAGCACAAATACAACAAGCCAACACAGCCCCAGATCTGAATATCAGAGAACAGCATAAGCATGAGCATGGAGTAAATATAAATCAGAGAAACCCTAAACCCAAATCGCGAGATATGGGTTCCAATTCGAAGCTTCTGGGTTGCTCTTGGAGCTCACGTCATGTGCAAAACATAGGGGATCAGGGAGATGAAGAAGAAAGGCCATGGTGGTGGTGATTTGCTAGAAGAATATGAAAAAGGAAGGCCATGGTGGCGGTGATTTTCCAAAAAAAGAAGAAGAAGCGTGAAGAAGATTGAGATAAACAGAGAGGGATGCATGAGTGAGGAGAGAGAGTGGTTTTAGGAATTGATTTTTTTTTATATATTTTCCCTTTTGTAAATTACTAATATAACCATGGTCCATGGGTGGACCAAAATGTAAATGGTGGTTCACCCTAGTGGGCACCCTAATTAGTGTCGGCTAAAGATAAAGATTTTAAATGTTTGAACCTTTGTGTCGACTTTTGGAATGGGCTCGACCGATGCTAACGTAAAACCTAATATTATGTTGCCCAAGCCCACGTTAATGCCACAACTAATTATTCCGTGTCCAATATTATCCAAAGCTACATTAAAATATTGAATAATATATACCCGGCTGACGTTAATGTACAGTGCAATACCAAAGTTAGGCCACTTACTTTCACTTTCTCTGAAACTCTTCACGTCTTCCTATCGCCTCCCGTTCATTTGTGATAAAAGCTTAGAAAATGATAGTTTTTAGGCAATGGAGGCTTTGGGAGAACTTACAACTAGGTCCAAAACATAGAAGGATCCAAAGTGTTTTAAACTCCTTTCTTTTGAGTCTTAAACATTTAAAATTCCTTTCTATTTTCTATGTATTTTTTCCCAGTCTTAGTATTCACTTTTAGGTTGTATTTTGACCCATTTAGCATTTAGAGTTATATTCTTGTTGGGTTGTATTATGACCGATTTAGCATTTAGGAGTATGCTTAGATGGCACCAACTTGGGCCTCCCTTCTCCGTACATTTTATGAAATTTTGATTCGTTATGAGAATTTCAAATTCTTGGGAGATAGACTCTCTTAGGTTTCTCTTGGCTTGTTTTCTTGGTCAATCTGGACGGAAAATTATTTGGCTACTGTACAGTGTACACCACTCATTTTCCCATCCATGCATTTTCCACTCTCATCCAAACACAAAAAAGCTATTCTCCAGTCATAATCCTTCCTACCTACTTCCTTCCTCTAATAGTACACCCAACCAATGAACCAAACAGAGCATTAGTGTTCATCTTCAATGGACACTAACTCTACATGTTGCATGAAAAAAGTATCCAAGCAATTTCCTTTCCTTTGTAAAACAAAGTAAAACTGGTTTGGAAAGGCAATACCAATATACATTCTCAAATCACGAGTCAGTATCATTGCCGCAGCCTGAGCTCTTTAGAAGATGTTCCTGATGAAAAGGATCATCTGAACCATGCACTGAACTCAGCCTTGGAGAGAAGTTACAAACTGTCATTTGCTCAAGTTCATAGTCATTCAATCTCATATTGGATTCTTCCTGGAATTTCAGGAAGAACATTGATGACCAGTAATCGCTGACCAAGTTCTGAGGAAGTGAACACAATTTAGATGAAATTATATACACACTGCAAGGAGAATTCCAATCAAATTGTTTTGAACCTTAAGGAACTTACTGTTTTCATCAGCTGCATAATCTCATTAAGTGCATTGCGGAAGAGGTCAGGGCGTGCAAGGTTGGAAGTTGACATAATTTCCTGTCTGCTTCTGTGAGAGATGTTTACCTCCATAACTGCACCTGTAAAATTACATTCTAGATAACATTAAGCGAAATGCCCCACATTTGAAAGAAAAGCATGCATGCTGATTTTTGTGACAGAACAGAAAATGACATAATAGAATAGGATAATAATGTTTTGTGTGTTATGTTTGGTAACACTAAGTCATCCGAACAGAACCACAATTTTAATTACATATATAACCCTGATAAGCAAATAAAGATTGTGTTTTTTTCAGGTCAAAATGTTAGAAATTTTTAATTGAGAAAAGCGATTTTTCTAAAAATAAATTGAAACAAACATACTCTAAAGTAGCTTTTTCAATTAATCTACTTTCAGCTTTTTGTAAGTAGTGATTTTTAGAAAAGCTGGAACAAACATAAAAATGAAAAAATGATATTTTTCTAAAAATAAGTTAAAACAAACGCACTCTAAAGCAGCTTTCCAATTTATCTGCTTTCAGCTTTTTGTAATCTAATAATTTTTTGAAAAGCTGAAACAAACATAAAAATGGAAAAAGTGATTTTTCTAAAAAAAAAAGCCGAAAGAAACGCACTCTAAAGTAGTTTTTATAATTAATCTGCATTCAGCTTTTTCTAAAGTAATGATTTTTTTAAAAAGCTAAAACAAACATAAAAATGAAAAAACTGATTTTTGTAAAAAAAAAAAAAACGAACCAAACGCACTCTAAATTAGCTTTTCCAATTAATCTGCTTTCAGCTTTTTGAAAAGCGAAACAAACATAAAAAAACAAGGGAAAGGATGAAAGAAGGAAGAGGAACTAAAATGACTAACCTGGAACTATGTACTTCTCAATAATATGCCGTGCCATATAGATCCTTCTGACACAGTCATCTTCAGGTATTTTACTGAGCTCATGCACTTCATCAAAGAAGAACACACTCTCCCCAGCCAAGCAGCTGTAAATATATTAAAACAATATTATTATTTGTCTAAACAAAGACAAGGTTTTTTCCTTGTTCTCTATTTTGATGTTTGTTCCAAAACATTCAAGACCGGAACAAAAGTACAAATGATTCATTTATCTCAACAAGAATTCATTTGTGCGAATTATCATCTATTCTCTTCCATTAATGTAAATAATACCCATTTCGCCTGAATTACTTTTCTTAAATGAATCGTTTCTTATAACCCCTTATCAGAAACCATAACTCCCATAGGTTTCCAGCAAAACTCAGAAAGTAAACAGAAGGTTCTTTTACCTATCAGCAAATGCCATAAAAGACTGCCTGAATCTCTTGTTCAAGAGAAGCTTATCCAATGGTTGGTTAGGATCTATCCTTGAATTTGGTTCACTTTGTGCTAATACCCCACTATCAGGTATGCCTAGAGCCTGGCCCATTGTGCGAAATTCTCGGGATTCTCTTCGCCTCAAGCTGATTTGTGAGAGCAGTGGTTGAGAACTTGATATTGAAAAGAAAGCCAGCACAAGTGTACTACCCTTCAAACAAAGGCAACATAAAATGGAAGTAAATAAGAGATTCAGAAGGTAATGACTATAATTTTATCTTTCAAAACTAATAATGTCTGTCATTTCATAGTTATGCACCACACACAGTAGGAAGCATACCAAAACTAAAAGCAGAAATCTGGAGGCAATTTGAAGCCATGAGATGTTGTCATGAATTTCATTCAACACATAAGCAGCAAACCATACAACTGACATAAATGAGCAAATGTTAAATTATACAGGCCACAAAGCTGAGACGTCCAGAAAATATCCAAAGATAGTATTAGATAACAGTTTGAGCCTATAAAAAAAAACCAATAGTTTGAAAATAACTTTAGTGGATATGGGTAAGGTAAGCCAAACCATATGAACATTAACTGTCCTTAATCCAGCAAGCCATTGCAAGATTATATTAAAAAATTGTTACTAATTTATAGGTACTTGGGGTTAGCTAGTTAGTAGTTAAGCAGGGTCAGTAGTTAGTTAGTTAGTTATAGGGTATAAGAGGCATGTTTCCTATAAGGTTATCTTTGTATTCACTTTGGAAATTAGGTTTAGAGAGCGTTGGGTCTCTCTAGGGTTTAGGGAGGATGTTTGGTATCTCTTTCTTGTATATTTACCCTAATTCTTATTTAGGAATTACCATTGAATAATATCAGATTTGGCTGGGTTCTAACACTGGTATCAGAGCACCGATTCAGGTGCCCTGGCCAAAAATATCCTACAGGAAACAACATCTGGAGCAGATGGCTGGCAAGAGAAAGGAGAATTTCTCATCTTCTCTGTCATCACAAGAGAAGGAGGAGATTTGTGCACTTTTAAGAGAAATCACAGAATTGAGAAAGGAAAGTGAGAGATTACGGAAGGAAAGTGAGAGGAGACAGAAGAGGGAACAAATAAGGAGAATCGGAGGCGGCAACTGAGGCTGAGAAAACAGCGGCAACGGCGTCGCTGAAGGGATCGTACACCGCAGCGGAAGAAAGGCGAGATGCAGCGGTAGTTGAGCTTGAGCAAACTTCTGAAGCCCTGTCGGAGGCAGAGATAGCGGCAGCTTAGGCGTTTCAGAGGCCACCAGAGATTGCAGCGGCTTGAGCAATCCAATCTTGAAGCGGCCCAGGATGAATGAGTATCGACAGAGGCGTTGCGGAAGGATTCTGAACCCGATTTAGTTAAGGAATCTGAAGCAATGGATAAAAGATGTGTTGTGAAGAAGCTTGGACCCCAATGGAGTCGGCGACGGAAGACCCATTGGCAACTGAAGGTGATGGAGAAACGCAAGCATCAACCGCCACCAGCGCTGAATAGAGAAACGACAAAGGTGCTGTTCGCGGCGGAGCTCTGGCGACATCACTTCGCATGCGCTGAGATGAATTTGTTGGGGAGAGAAATATGGGAGCGCTCATACGACCTCCACCGAAACCACCTAACGACTAGGCTGGGTGGGCGACGAGGGTGGCAGAGTTGGTGGAGTTTTGATGAGTATCGTCCCCCAATAAAGAAGGTGTATGAAAGAAGGAATAAGAAGAAGGCAGCTGTTTAGCCTTATTTTGATATCAGTGTAATAAAGATTAGCCACATTTGGAAATATGAATTGAAGAGTTAGAATTGACTTCTTCACCAGTTTTCTTAACTTGAATGTTACTCATTTTTATATGAAAACTGGTTACTGGAAAAAACTAACTAATTATAGACTTAATGGTGAATTCAATAAGCATAATAATGGCCTTAGAGCACTTATTAGTTGGAAGCTAGGAAATTAAAGAAATACAGAAATAACAGGTTATTTTGTAGAGCTAGGGAAATAATACCAATGGATAAAGCTGATACAAGTATTCCACGCCAGAGGTCTCTGAGTTCATCAAACCTGAACTCTATATGATGAACAGCAGCCGTAACCCCAACCAAAGTGCCAACATACAATGAATGAAGACAAACAACTGGAATGGTCCAATGAGCATTCATGTGACAACGATCACTTAGAGGCTTCCTCATATGGATAACTAAAGCACAGATGAATAGCTTTGTTAGAAAACATGGAGGAAAGACAAAAGAGACAGTGCTAGGATAAGGGGTACAATTCTAGTAGTTATTTCTAGAAATTCTACAATATGGTGAGATTATTGTGGACACAATGCAGAAACACTTCAAAATGGCACATTGGATTCGCACTAGTGCTTGAACTTCAAGCAGCAAATTTTATGTAATAAAAAAACACTAGGAAAGTAAATTAAAATTCTTACTTGCAGCACCAACAATCCAGGGAAGCATAGTTAGTGGAAGAAAAAAATATGATCTGATCAGTGGTAAACGCCTCCTGAAATATCAGTGAAGAAATATATTCAAGACACAAGTGACAAACAGACAACAAAAAAACGTAATAGGCAACGTGCCAATCAATTATGGTCAACAACGCTTATGAAAAAGCACATCAGTAAGAAAACCACATGCTTCCATGAGCTCAAGTCAATAATAGTATAACCAGCAAAAACCGATGAGACAAACAGAATCTTAGAACAATATAAGTACAGACTAGCTGGTTTAAGCTATAGATGAGCTTAGGGTAGCTTCTTGCTTGATTGGTTAAGAGGTACAGAGGCAGAAACTGGTAGTTATAGGATTTAATATCTCAATAACAAGTAATCACTTACTTGACAAAGATAAAATATAACTGGGCGGCTTGAGTTATGCGACAGCTCAACAGCAAACCAAATCCTAGAAGACCCTCACCCCAGACTGAAAATAAACACAAAAAGTTGGCTATACTAACAAGTAATAAGTATTCATATGCTTCAATATGAAGTATAAACAAGTCAGAAAATATGGCAAAAAGAAGGATAACCTGCCCATATGTAGCATGACAGCCACCAATGCCTCTTTTCAAGTTTAAAGAAACTGTTTGACAACTGCATAAAAGATAAAAATATGGATAGCTATGCTTGGAAAAAAAACAGGGTCATACTGAGCTGATGTTGCAAGGCAAGAACAACAGAAAAACTAGAATTTCGGAAAAAAAAAATTCAAATTGTTTCAGAAAATAAATGACACAGACATAAAGAAGTTTCTGCCTACCACAAGCGATAGAAGAAGGATGAAGCTTGCAACAACTTGAATTACTGGTATCCAGAAGCCACTGCCTTTGGTACGAGGAACGTTGTGAATTAAGAAGGGAAATATTGCCCATAAGAGAAGCCTGGAAGATAGAAGCTAATCAATAACATGTGCATAAAAAATCCAAATTTATACATGTGTTTACTGTTTACATATTATTTTGAACTGTTTTGATTCATTCACACTCACTTTCTCTTCCATCGTATTTCCACCAACTTTTCTTCCTATCACTCTCTTCTTTTCCTATATCTCTCATGTTTCTCCCTTCTATTCCTATATTTCTTTAGGGTGTGGGTGGATTGGTGTGAACATAAAATTTTCCTATTTTCAAAGAAAGGATGCTATGTTGTATAGGGGATTAAAGAGGAAAATGAACCACCATACATTGGAATCACATAAATCATAAAAAAGAGAGACCAACCATGAAAAAACCCTTAATCAATATGCAAATCCAGGAAGCAAAAAAACAATTGCAAGAGCACAAACTTCAAGGTATATAAATAAGATTAGAACTTGTTAATCAGACCTCAAAATTCATTGTGGCATACTAACACATTAAAAACAAGCCGCATAGTTAGATAAAAATTGAAAGATGAATTATTCTTGAGCTGAATTGGGCAAGAAGAAAAGGAAAGAGAAGCAAGCTTACACAATGAAGGACACGATGGATAGGGCAACGGCTACGTAGTCGGTGGGGCATCCTCCTTCGACGGCACAGCGGGCCATTGAGTTTACATTTGGATGCAGATTCCGTGTTCAGTGTTCAGAGAGTTGCATTCAATCGAAGCTGCCACTGTTGTTGTTCTGTTCTGAGTTTTCCTAGTCAACAACATAGTCCTTCTTCTCTTCCACGTGTTGTTTGACGAGTAAACAGCCATTTTGGTCCTTGATTGTGTTCACTTATGACGGACTGGTCCTCATATTTTCAAAATGGTTGTTTTTCATCCCTGAATGTGTTGCCGTCGGTCAAGTTCGTCCTTGGTTGAGTTTTCCGTTAGTCCCTGAGACGGAAAATGCCAAATGTCACGTTTTTTACACGTAAGCGTCCTACGTGGCACGTTTTCATTTTCCCTCCCAAAAAATAATGTCAAATTCGTCCCTCATTGATACCAAAATAGTCCCTCAAGCTTCCGCACTCTCTCTCTCCCTCTTCCTTCTTCTTCTCCATCATCCCATCCCAGAAAATAATGTCAAGTTCGTCCTTATTCCTCATCTTTAAATATATTCATCATTATGGAGTTCTTCATCTTCAACCATCTTCATCATCTTCTTCAACAAAATCCAGAAAAAACCCAAATAGATTGGTCATTAATGAAGAAGAACATACTAAAGTAAAAATCCTAAATTTACCCACTTTCAATCCTTCAATTCAACACCATCTCCATCCAACACTCCTCACCTCCAATCCACTTCTCCCTCCAATAATTAATGACAGTGTCATTCCCACTTCCCCTGCCACTAAACCACCAAGCAACAACCAACCTCACCGTCCTTGAGCCATCGACCACCACCATCGCTTCTTCCTCACAAGAAATTGGTCCCTGCCACATTAACCACAAAGCCTCAACCAAGCCCTTCACCCAGCCACAAGATGATGAATAATCGAACCAGGATAAACCCAAACACCAACACTTGAATAAATCGAACCCGGAAGCCTCCGTCGATGTTGTCGTTCGACCCGGCCACTACCGTGAGTTCTCCACGCCTCGCCGCACCTTACCACTTCAAGCTCCGCCGTGAACCCAGAGAGAGGAGCCTTCGTCGGCGCACCAGATCTGACCACCGCGCCATGCGTCGTCGCTTTTCTTCACTGTAGTAACCCACCGTTGAAGCCACTGCTTCACTCCATCCCGCGAACCATTGTTCTTTACGAGGATTGAGAATTTGTCAATTTGGTTTTCAGATCGGAGATTGCGTTGCTCTGCTTGTGCTGATTCTGGTGAACACAAGGATTGCTGAGAAGAAGAGAGGGAAGGAAGCGAAGGTTTGATGGGATGTGAAGATAGAGAGGCAGGGAATTTTTGAAGACCTGTGACTGTGATAAATGGCGACATCGGAGGTAACGAAGAAGGAAAATTCTGTGAACGGATAGGGAGAAACCGTCAACCTTTGCGTTTACAAATTCAACATAATGCTGGCTGTCATTTGTTATGTACCTAGTCGATGGATCTGTGATGTTGGATTTTTGATCGAGAAGGGGAAATAATTAGCTGGGTTATACAGTATGTGGGGGTGGGATTTACTATTTCATTCTATATGGGCAAGGCTGCTGCATAATCACTAAAGTGGTAGCCTTGTGGGTGGGTATTCATTATATTAAATCTGGTGTTGTATGGTGAAATTTTTGTGAGTTTGAACTCAGATTCATCACTGAAATTGAGTTCTATAGAGAAGTTTTTAGTTTGTGAATTTTGATTACTTTCTTTATTTGGGGGTTGGTGTTTGTGAACAAAGGGGCTTATTTTGATGGCACATGTTCATGTATTTAGGTGGAAGATGCGAGTGGTTGGTGCGGTGAAGATGATGAAAGATGAGGAGGATAAAGAAGATGAAGGATGATGTAGATGAACATAATGAAGAAGAAGAGCAGGAGGAAGAAGAAGCATAAACTAGGGATTAGTTTGACATTATTGTCTAGGAGGGAAAAAGAGAAGGTGCCAAGTAGGACACTTGCGTGGAAAAAAATTCTTGCCATTTGGACATTTCCGTCTAAGGGACCAACGGAAAATTGAACTAAGGATTAACTTGACCGACGGCAACACATTAAGGGATGAAAAAAGACCATTTTCAACAGCTAAGGACCACTTCGTCATAAGTGAACACAACCAAGGACCAGAATGGTTGTTTACTCGTTGTTTGACACTTTGCCTGCTTCAGAATTTTCCTAAGCCAAGATATGAGTGCTTTCTATTTTTGTTCTTTTTCTTTTTTATGATTTGCTGGTTTTTGTTGGAGCCCTCTAATATACACAAGAAAAAGAAAAAGGGTGAAGGGTCACTTTTTCTTTTATATTCTATTGAATGATGTTCATTTGCACAAGGCCATTTTGATCTCCAAGTCTCCAACAGTGGGTTACAGTGGCGGAGACAGGATTTTTGTTGAGTCTGGGCAAAGTTTAAAAACTATAATCGCATATTTGGATATACATCATGTAAAATGACACATACTAATAGTGTTATGAACATGGTTGTCAATCTCTAGAGATTACTTAATCTCGTGGAGGGGAGGTAATCTCGTAACGTAATCTCATAAGATTACGAGATTACCTCGTGCAAAAATAATACTTTTAAAACTATAATCATGATTAAGTCACACTAATAGTACTAAAAATTATCCAACAATGACAATTAAAATCATGCATAAAATTACCAAATATCCAAACCTAAGGTACATAAGTTATAACAAGTTAACAAAACATCAATACAAGTTAGGATAAACTTAAAACAAGAACAAATAAGTCACTAGTCATCCAAATTTAAAATCCTACAACACCGTCGAATTTAGAACAACTTGAATCATTATCTCCATCATCACCATCAAGTTCTTCCTCAGATGAGATAGACTTAGACCCTCTAACATTAGGATCAAGAACCAAATTATCAATCTTGTCTTGAACTAATTAAATGATATCCACAATATCATCATGACCATCAATATCATTCTCCTCTACATCTACCTCTTTAGTTATGCATTCATCATCAGATTGAATTTCATCAAAAGGAGGAGGAAGCCGCGTCGGAGGAGGAGGAAGTTGCGCTGGTGGTCGCGCGAGAGGATGAGTGAAGGTTGCGCACGCAGAGATGAGAGAAGAAGTGGAAAGAACGACAAAGTTGATCTTCATCTATACATGGATATTCATCACCTTTTCCTAACAATTTGAGTGTGGATCCATTTTATCAGGATAAACCTGGCTATTTCTTTCCTCCTTTGATCTTCATCTATACTAATCAATCAATTCACATACTGCCTATATAAAACAAAAAAAGCTCTGCACTCACAACCAGCACAACAGCCAGCACCTTCTCTACACACAAGCACGGCCAACAAAAAATTGCTATTCAATTTGCTGATGTTTTTTCACTAATTGTAAGATGCAATGCATTTTTGTATTGGATTAAACTAATTGCCTTTTGTTCTTTTGAGGTTCTTGCTATCAAGTTTGAGAAAACAAGATTTTTCAGTTTTGTCTGTCTAAGCAACATTACATGCTGCAAAAATTCAGCTTCCCCTCAACCTCAACTGCTATATCAATTAATTCACATACTGGCTATATAAATCAGTTTCCCCTCCACTGTTATCTTCAAATCAATCTCACTGTTTGATATAGGCCTGTCCAGAAGTTTTTGAACCGACCGAACCCGACCGGCCCGCTACAAAAAAAGGCCTCCTCGGTTTCGGGCGGGTCAGGTGGCGGGTTGAGGATGGAAAAAAACCGTCTCCGGTTGGTTTGGTTCGGTCGGTTACGGTTTGGAGCCCAGTCCGACCGAACCCAATACAAAAAAAAAAATTCAGCCGACCCAAGTTTATACAACCCAAACCTCAAAGCCCCAAACCCAAACCCTACCCTATTAACCTGGCTCCTCTCTCTTTCACTCCTCACTTCTTCTTCTTCCCTAGTTCTCGCCGCCGCCACCACCCTTCTCCTCTTCTTCTTCTCTCCAAACCCTAGCTTCTCGCCGCCACCACCCTTCTCCAGTTCCCCTCATCCTCTGCTCCGCTCTCAAACTTCTCCTCAATCCTCATGACCTCATCCTCTGCACCGCCACCACCCTTTTCCTTCTCCTCATCCTCTACGTCGCCATCCACTACGCCGCCACCACGCTTCTCCTCATCCTCCCGCCACCACCCTTCTCCTCTTCCTTTTCGCCGCCACTTCGACATCTCCATCACCCATCTCAGAATCTCCTCAGTCCTCACACATCTCAAAAGTCAAACCCTAGCCACTCCACCACCACAGTGCATGGCTTTTTCCTTCACACGTCTCAAACCTCCATGCTTCTCTGATCCGAAAGAGTTTGTTCATCTTCATTGCCATCGATTCTGATGTGAAATCGCAAGGATGAAGTGAACAATCTCTTTCACATGAGGAAAGCAATGGAAAACTTGGTATCTCCGGATCTGATCTAACACTTGTTCTTGGTTTTTTTTTTTGACAAGCTAATTTTGTTCTTAGTTTAATGAAATTAGGGTTCTATGTTGAACCCGACCGACCCGCCTCATAACCCGACCAACCCGAAACCGACCCAAACCGAAACCGACCCAAACCGAAACATCTCACGGTCGGTTACAGGCCCAGTTTTGTGTCATGCGGGTTCGGCCGGTGGAGCTTTTTGAGCCCGAAACCGACTGAACCCTACCGGTGGACACCCCTAGTTTGACAATTAAATTAGCTCAAAATTGACATGCTCAACAATTGCCACTATTGCAATAGGAACATAGTATATTAAAATTGGATAGATAAAAAAAAAACAGCAGCATCACAATGAAACACAATAAATGACGATACCCAAATACCCAATTAAGAAAAAAATGATGAAAATTTCCTTAAAGTCTATAAACTAAGTGAAATAGAAGGAAGCAGCATCTATGAAAAATGGAGAAGGACTAAGATTGATGATAAAGAATTTTGGAAAGACTAAAATTAGGGTGAGAATTATGTGTGGATACTCATATCTTACTAAAATTGCTATGTGTGCGGGTGATTGAGTTAAAAATATTTCAAAAATGTTTTATGATGTTATAAAAACTACTTTCAATAAAACAAATTTTTTTCAGAAACCAAAACTATGAAATTTTTTATAAGAACCATTTTAGAATATAGTGTGTAAATCTTAAATCAGGGACCAAATATATTTAACCCTTTGAAATGTAACAAAAAGACATTATAATTATAGATAGCTTTTTATTTTAAAAAAGTTACGATTATTACTATTTATAAAAAGAAAATTATCAAAATAATTTCTCATGCAATCAATAAATCTATTGTTTGAGATTTACTTATTGAAATTTAAAAAGTTGGTGAGTAGTCGTAGTGTAGTTCAACACTTCATCTCTTAAGTAAGTGGTTGAGAGTTCGAATCTTAACTCTTGTTACACTGACATTAAACAAATGACTAATCTTATGGTTACCAAATGTGGGAATACCTTAATCAATCTAGAAAAATAAAATTCAATTTAAAAAAATAGAAGTTTTAAAAATATTTTTAAAGATCGAAATAGAATGTTTTTTTCCTTCAAACAAAACTATATAGACATTTTCTTTTCAAAGTTTACGCACCTATTTTTTTTCGACAACAGAAAGCTTTATTGATAGAAGAATGTTTATGAGAACAACCCTCTCATGAAAAAGGGGACCAAAGGCCAATACAAACCAGATACCACATATAATCAAAGTCCCACTCCCTTGCCATGCAAAATAGCACGCCCTGCATCCACCCCAGTTATCTCACATCTTCTTTTTGCAGATGACAGTATTGTCTTTGCCCGGGCAACGCCGGAGGAAGCTACAACGGTTTTGAACGTGATTTCTTCTTACGAGCGGGTGTCCGGTCAGGTCATCAATTTGACAAATCGATGCTCTCCTGTAGCCGAAATGTGCTTAGTCCTTGTTTTGATGAGCTAAAAACGCTTTTGGGTGGAAAGGTTGTAGATAGCTATGACAGATATTTGGGAATACCTACCATCATTGGTAAGTCAAAAACCCAAAGTTTCCAATTTGTCAAGGAAAGAGTATGGAAAAAACTGAAGGGTTGGAAGGAACGCTCTCTGTCTCGTGCGGGGAGAGAGGTGCTGATTAAAGCGGTCGCTCAAGCTATTCCCTCTTACATTATGTCTTGTTTTTTATTACTTGATGGTTTATGTGCAGATATTGAGAGGATGATCTGTAAATTTTACTAGAGTGGTGATGCATCCCGTAGGATTATTCATGGGCTCAAGTGGGACTCTCTTTGTAGGTTCAAGCTTGATGGTGGTATAGGTTTTCGGGATTTCAAAGCGTTCAACATGGCTTTGGTCGGGAAAACTTGGTGGAGAATTTTGAAGCATCCAGATTCTATGTTGGGTAAAGTTTTTCAAATATGTGTATTTTCCTCAATCTACTATTTTTATGGCAAAGAAGCATGGGCGTCCAAGCTATGCATGGACAAGCATCTTCCGCACTAAGTGGATTTTTGAGGAAGGAGCTCGATGGAGGGTAGACAACGGAAGGAGTATTGATTTGTGGAAGGATAAATGGATTCCGAGTGGAACCCAAACTGTCTTTAGAGAAGATTTAGAAACTGATGCAAATTTGCTTACTGTTTCATATTTATTTGTTGCTAATTTGCAGGTTTGGAACAGGAACCTGGTTGAGTTTGTGTTTTGGCCTCCGACGGCGCATGAGATTTTACAAATCCTTCTCCCTATGCGTCCGTCCTGTGATGTTCTTTTCTGGCCATTTACAAGCGATGGTGGATACACAACTAAGTCCGCTTATGGCTTCATTCGTCAGAGGCGTATTTAGTCGGAGCCTTCCTCTTCTTCAGGACAGCAACCCCATGCTCGTTTCTGGAAGGCTTTGTGGTCTGTGGATGCTCTCCCTCGGTGTAAGGAACTAGCTTGGAGAGTGGCTAAAAAGATGGTACATGTGTGTTATGCTCTCCGTGTTCGTGGAATGCAAGTTGAGGAAGAATGTCCATTCTGTTGTGTGAATCCAGAAACGGTTACACACGTCCTCTTCACGTGCCCGATGGTCACCCGATGGTGGTTTGCATCACCCATGGGTGTGCGGTTCCGGTCGAGTGATGAGCCTGCAGATTTCCTGCAGCAAATCTTCGACCAGCAAGATGATCAGTTGGTGGGGCGGTGCTTCACCTTCCTGTACGTTATTTGGGAGCTCTGTAATGCCGTGATACACCAGCAAAAGCAACCGGAGTTCGATGGGATCATGGCGCGTTTCAACAGCCTACTTTCGACAGCAGAGGATGTCGTTATGGTGAGCACACCGGTGGATAGTAACACATTATCACGGCTCCATGGATCAGACCTGGTGAGGATATAATTAAAATTAATTTTGATGCCTCTTGGGTTCAGAATGCTGCCACGACACTTGGCTTTGTTGCTAGGAATAACTTAGCTCAAGTCATGGCAGCAGCAGTGGTGTTTCCTGTTGATGCTCCCTCACCCATTTAGCTGAGGCTTTAGCTTTCCGATGATCCCTCTCTTTGGCCAAGGATCTCGGGTTCCAAAAGGTGTGTCTTGAGACGGATTGTCTACAGCTTTTTGAGACTTGGCAGAAGGCGAAGAAGAGTGATTCGTATTTATTTTCTATTATTAGTGATTGTAGAGACTTAGTCTCATCGTTTTTGTATTTAGTTATTTCTTTTGTCTGTCGTACCGACAATTCTGTAGCCGATCACTTGGCTAAGAACTCCTCAAAATTCCATAACACTGTTTGGATTGAAGAGGTGCCGCCGGAGTTGGAGTCTTTGATTAATGTTGATGTACTAGCCTCTATGGCAACTTTATTTTTCTTTCAATGAATTTCCCAGTTTCAAAAAAAAGAAAAGTCTCACCCCCTTGAAAAGAAACACACTTAGGAGATGTGCCTCGTTTTTAACCTTACTAGAAAAAACTCATTTGTGATAAAAACTTAGTGAAGAAAAAAAAAACTACACGCACGCCTAAGAGAGTGTCTTTGATACATTAACCCCTTTACCACCATTTAAAGGTACGTAAAGACCATATATATAATAAAAACCCCCTAAGCTGATATCAAGATCCAAATCTGCAAGCTATTATGCCAGCCTCGTAGCCAACAGGATGCCATACCATGAGAAATCCCCTCACCAAACGCTGGAACCAACTGAAGTCCTTTTTTACGGCACACTATTTAACAAAACCAGCCAAAAAAACTAAAAAAATCACATAAACTACTGTAATAAATAGTCCATCTGCATAAATCCTTTTTCTCCACATATACCCTTCGATAAAAATCACAGCAGCACTTTTCAACTTAATGTAGCACACTATTTTACGGCACCTGTTTTACAGTCCAAAACAAACAAAACAAAAACCGGGGACCTTCAACCCTGTGGCCGCTACCTTTCCAATTCATATTCTGTTGGCTCTGCGCCCATTTTATAGCATCAACATTCAATTCCAAGGGGCCAACTCATCTTCTTGTGCTACATTCCTCTCCCCATAAATTCCATGCTCTTCTGGTTTTCTTCATAACCTGTTAATTTTCTCTCTATTTAGAAGCTATCTATAGTTTTTTCTTCAATTCTGCTCTGAAAATGGAATGCTGTATCATCAATAGGCTCAAGGCTCAGCCTTTCTGGTTCGTTATGATCTTCGCTGTGGGTTTATTCACAATTCTGAGATTCACTTTGGTTTTATCCAAACGGGTCTATTTCCAATCATCTCTCAGGGCTACCAAAAGTCTCAAAGAGTGAATTATACAAATATCATCTCTACAGAATTGAGAGTTACATATGAAGGTCCCAGGGAATCATAATATATACTGTATCAGTGAATCAACATCATCTCCTTTATCTACTTACTACCAAGTACCAACTATATTTGTAATTTCGTATCCTTACTTCATTTGGTTATTGTTTATTTTTCTATGTTTGAGGTCACCTTTTTAATGTATTTAATATTTATAAGCTAAACCATGTTCGCTGGGAGTTACAGCTGTTAATCAAAATATTCAAATATAGTACAAAAAATAGAGGATTCTCGATATGAGATTAGAGTTTACTTATTTAGTCAGATTGAAGTGTGTTTGGTCAGATTGAAGTGTGTTCATAGACATAGAAAAAGTGTAAGTTTGAAAAATATTCGGTTTCTTTTTACTCGATAAGGCATCTTACAAACATTTTAGCGTTCTTTAATATAAGACTCTCTAATAAATTTTAAAAGTAATTATTATGCTTTTTCAAATACACCTCTTGTATTAATATATGAGATATATTGAGACTCAATCAAAAGTAAAATGTTTAAGTTGGAGCGAAACATGCTTAAATTACTTATGAGTTGTTTAAATTCTATGTGACAGCTTAAGCTGACCAGAATAATATTTAAACAACCTAACTAGTAACTCATGGTTGAAGATGTTCTTACCCTTTAAAAATGCATGTAATTCTTAGGCAACAATCTTCACGCAATTTTTTTTTTGAATGGGTCTTCATCTCTTCACACAAATTAAAAATTAGATGATAGTATTAATTATTATTTTTTCATTTAAAAAAAAAATAATCCTTTAATATTTCGCAGAAGTTTCGGGATGACGCACAGAACAAAGTTCATCCTTCAAAAGGAGGAATAATGTCACGTTGGCCAAAAGTAAGTCGGTGATTGGTTGGCACACACGAAATAATAATTAAAAAAAGGAATAATGAAAGAATATTCTAGAAAGCAGAGGTGGAAATTGAAAGCCAAAGAAAAAGGAAAGCCATTCATTGGTTCCGAAATTCAAAGAAAACAAGTGGCGGCGGTCACACATTGCTGACCCGTCCATTCGTTATTTGCATTACTTTATTGATTCTACCTTAATCTCTCGGGTTAACACCATCGTTTTCGTATCACCTTCACATATATAAACCCCTCTTTCTCAATTTCAACTTTCACCTTTCTTTTGCTCCGCGTCCTTTCTTCTCGTCGCGGGGTGCATCGATCGTGATCAATCTTCTCTACTCTCTCTTTGATCTTGTTCCTGTCTCTATTCTCAACATGGCTGCCAATAGATGGATTAGACCTGAGGTATGTAGCTTCCGTATTCTCATGCAATTTTTGTGTATTTTATGTGGTTGTGATTGATGATCTGTATCTAATTTTTCATGAGTTTTGCTTCAGGTATTCCCACTTTTTGCCACTGTTGGCATCGCTGTTGGGATCTGCGGGATGCAACTTGTTAGGAATATAAGCACCAATCCAGAAGTCAGGTTTGTATAGATCTTTCATCCAAATTTCGTTCTTGTATTAGTGTTGGACTTCTTTCTTTCTGATCTATTCTTTCGTTGCTAGAGATCTAGAATTTCCTCGATCATAATCAATCGTTAGAATGCTGTGTTAATTAGGGTTTAAATTGTGCTTGCGGCAGTGTTATCAAATATCCGCCATGAGAGTTTCTCATGACGGTTTCTTGACTTTCTGCTATGGCCAATATCCCGCTATATGGCCGTTATATTCCGCCATTATTTGTCATATATGGCGGAATTTTGGCTTTCCACCATGACCCGTCATATGCAATTAACAACACTGGCTTGCGGTTGGGCGTGGGATTGTTGCTGGGTTTTGGAATTGTAAATAATTTCAGGTTGTGTGGTTGCAATTGCTTGCAAGCAGCATTTTGAAACCCTGATAAAGGCAAAAATCATAAAAGTGAAAATTTTGGGTAAATAATTAGAGTTAATTGTCAGATTTGGAAAAGATCAAAAATCAATTAGTAGGTGGCATGATTTGTATGGAAGAAGATGTTGATACCTTTCTCTGGTTCTACGATTATAATCCTCTACAGTTCTGAAATGAAATGCATGGATCTAAATCTTCATTTATATTATAGAATAATATATTCAAAACTAAATTTATAAAAGACCTATAAAATTTCAACTCCACATGATGCGAACCTTGAGTCTATAGCGTAGCGCCCTGGAGGTTCACGGCTACTTCACTATTCACCGCTATTTGATGCTATAGCGTCGCAATAGCGCTTGAAATAGAGTTTTTTGGCTTGACGCTATGCTACGCGCTATCCGCCATTAACAACCCTGCCCCAGTATGTGATTTTTTTTATTGTGGAGGAATCAGTTCAATGATATATTGTGTTGGTTTGATGTATATTTTTATATGATGCAGCGTATGATAAAGATATATGCTTCATTTGGAACCCTTTTGTTGATATCTGAATTTGATTATGCTTTCAGGGTAACCAAACAGAATAGAGCTGCAGGAATTCTTGACAATTTCGAAGAGGGTGAGAAATATTCACAGCACTTCGTGAGGAAGTTTGTCCGCGGCAAGGACACTCAGATTATGCCATCCATCAACAAATTCTTCTCTGATCCAAACTAAATTGAATGCCCAACTTTCTGCTATAAAAAATTGATTCCCGGGATTCATTTTTAGCTTTCAAGTAATTGTGATTTGAGAATTAGGACAAAGGAATTTGACATTTCAGATAAAAGATACATACATGATGGTTGTGTAAATCATTGATGGATGACATTCAATGTCTTGAATAAAGTTTTATACTTTTCATTTAGAAATGGTCTCAGATTTCGTTGATATTGTTAGATAATTTCAAGCTTCTAATTTATATCAGTTCCTAAGACAAGAATGAAGAAAGAGCTAACCCTATTTATTACCACCTAATAAGGGCGTGTTAGTGTAAATTGCATTGTTGAGCGTTTTATTTTTGGGTTAAATATGTTTAGTCCCAGACACAAACACCCTCATCTAAAGTGGTTCTTTGAAAATATTTTTATAGCTTTGTTAAAAAAATTTTTTTTATAGCTTTTTATCCCTCACATTTTTTTTTGGAAAAAGTCCCTGTGATGTCATAATTCATTAGTGAAACTTCTTCAAATATAATCTACCCAGGTCGACATTTTTCTTCCAATTTAGTCCCTCAAATTTTATTTTCATCAATTTCAGTCTTTCTGTTCATCATCTTCATCTTCTTCCCACACCTTAACTCCTAGATCTAGAAATCAAGAGCACTCACTCTTATAAGTCAACACAACCTTGAATCTTCACACACACACACCACAACTCCAAAATCCAGAAATTACGAGCATTCACTCCTATACGTCAACTCAATCCACAAATCATTAACATCATTTATGTTCATTGAGTAACTCATTTAAGGTTCTGACCTTCATCTTGATATACACTTTCTACCCAAAGGTGAACGACTAATTTTTACTTCATTAAGAAAGCTTATGTTGAGTTTTTTTAGATGAGTCAAATTATTGTATTCACATTTAGCACAAGGGTACTAAACCTAAATACAAAGGAGAAGAAAAAGAAAAGCTAACAAAAATACTACAACCAAAGTAAGACAAACAGAAATTCTAGAAGACCAAAAATGCATAAAGCATGGACAGCTACTACACAGAAAAAAGAATGGAGTCACCACACAAAAACTACCCACCCAACGGCAAATACAACCCAACTAGCACTACAAAAAAAAACGTTATTTAGTGGGGTTTTTTTTGCATTTAGTGGGGGTTTTCAACCCCCGCGAGTTACTTAGCGGGGGTTTTGAAAAATCCCGAAGTTACACTCGCCACAAATTATTAGCGGCGTTTTTCAGCAAATCCTGGTACCTGCAGATGCATTTAGCGGCGGTTTTTAGCAGCGGTTTTCAACCTCCCTTAAATGCAAGAGATTATTTACCGCTTTAAATCTCCCTTGGCTACTAGAGTTTATTCTTGGGACATTTTTAACCTCATAATCCAAACATCCATAGAGAGAAACTTAAAGTTGCAATATCCAAAACAACAAAACAGTTCAAATAAAGAAACAAACCCATGGACAACTTTCAATCCAAAATAACTCATACACAACTCTCAATCCAAGAAGTTAAAAATTATAACAACTGATGAACCGCTGGAAAGGAGAAATATCATACTTGTACACTTGTGAAACAATATAAAGAAGTTAAAACAGCAATAATCAGCACATTCCTTTGGCTTGCATGCATACATAGAGTAAAGAGAGAATGACCTGTCTGTTATCATGTCAAGCACGGCTCCAAAGGTTGACACTGAATCAAAAAAGTAATGATACAAAATGAAGAAAAAAAATGAAAATGCCAGATTAATAGATTGTTTTATTATAAGGAACAATTGCTTTGAAAATTTAAAAAGAAAAAAGAAAAATAAGAGTAAGGAGATGAGAGTTTCCCTAATTGCACAGTAAGGGCATACTTCACACTTTGTGGTTGTGGCAAACAAGCTTAGATTAGCTTGTTTACAGTTTTTTAAATGAATTCACCTTTCATTTTCTAATTATTTGAACTTAACACTTTCGTTTTCTAATTATTTACACCTATTGCATCAACATGCTAATTATTTAAAGATAATGAAAGCATAACACTTTTACCTATTGCGAAGAAACTTCAACTGATGGTGTAGGCTCTATATGTGCTGGAGGATATGCTCCACATTGTGGTTCAACGCTGATTTTTGTCAGACTTTGGAAACGCTTGACCTTTGCCATGACTGCATAAACAAAGCAAAAACACTGAGAATTAGGCTATTGCAAGAGTATAATTTCTATGTTGTAGCAGAGACAACAACAGACCTTATTCGGATCTTTCTTAGCAGAAATGATAATAGTAGTATTACTGACCACAACATAGATTTACATCATCATTTAGATGGTCCGTAGCCAATGACACATACTCATCATCAAGGCTACACAATTGGTCAAGCTCTTTCATATACATCCTCAGGATAGATTGTTCACTGTTATGCAATTGTCTCCACTAACATATTTTACATGCAGTGTTTTAACCATTAGTATAGAAACCAAGGACATTAGCTAGAACTGTTACAATCAAAATTATCACGACCTTCACAGGTAGAGAAGTCAAAAAATAGAAGAGAGATTTTTGCATGAGAAAGGGAAGAATGACTTTAAATTTATCTCAAGGTAAATGAAAACTGAAACAAACATCAAACCAAACCCATTACATTTTGCACTAAGCATATTTCAATTTAAAGGTCAGTACACAATATGTAAGTTCTCCTCTTGGAAAATCCAATGCAGAACATCCTCAATATGTAATTATCAGTGGTATTCACATCCACATGAGATTTGATAAGAATAATTTAAGACAAATATAGTGATCAAAAGAAGCCTTAGAAACCTATCATACCCAGAAATTTGTCAGAACATTTCTCCCTTGAACGTCTTCATCTCTGAATGCATGTTCCTCATCACCCTGAAGCTCAGCAAATGAAATCGCAAATGGTCATGTTTAAGTCGTTCTGAAACTATCTGTTAATTGAAAACTTAATCTATATAAGTACGCAAAATCATATATACACCAATCACATACCACAATAAGCAAGAAATTGATCAATTTCCAGAAACAAATCCAATCACCAATACACAAATCAACAATGAGAATCACAAACAAATGCAGAGATAGAGAGAGAACAGAGAGAGAAATGCAAATACCGTGTGAGTAAAATTGCATAGATATCGAATGAACCTAAAACAAAGAACTAATTTGAATGAAACAAGATAACTGATTTGAATGTAACTACCAGATATGCCCGGCTTCAGGTGAACGTGTCGTTCGTGAGGGAACAACAGCCAGGTGCGAAAGACATTTGCAGCATATGGGTTGTGTCTCATTTTGAGGCTCTGCTCCTTCTCCCATCCCTTCTTCCAGTTTTAAGAGGGATATGGGGTCCTCCAAGCTGCAACAAAGTAATTTAAAACACTTAAGAGGCTTCCAAATTTCAGCAGATGATGAATTATAAATAAATTCTTATTTACTCCTAAGTAATATATAAACATTACTAATTCATTTATACACATGTAAAAAACATATCTGGACTAAATAAGCCTCTAGAAATACACTAGTAAAACACAATCATTACAATTTATAAGGTAAAAGTAAAACACAATCTACACTAATTGAAGTACGTGCTCACATCTTCCTCACAAACAGAGTGACTTAGCTGGTGGCTAGGAACGTCAGTTGAGTTTTTGTGCTTTCTAATGAGTTTTTGTGCTCTTGGAAATGGTGATGCCTCATGACGTGTTCCTTGTATAAAGTACACTAACAAGTAGCAGTATATATTAGCTCCATCTAAAAAAAATCATCAAATTTCATCACAACTTAACTATCCCAAATCACAAAAATTTCTATACGGCCAACATCCTACTAGGTAACAACTAACAAGGCTTTAAATCAGCTCCCCAATGATGTGATTGTAGCTATAATTTCATGATTTCGAAGGTTTTCACAATCACATTGCGACAGTAATTGTATTGTAGCTGCATCACCCACACTCATATATAACAAGAAACCCACTCATATATAACAAGAAACCCACTAATTCAGGAACAGAGAAAAATTTAAGAACATGTAGGAGTACTTTTCCAGCTATTGTAAAAGTGAAAACGAAAGTTCAAATTCTTACTTGCGAGCGTTCAAATTCTTAGCTGATTCAGATTCCTGATTCACAAAATCACAAAATCAACCGCACACAGATTACAAATTCGTAATTGAAAGAAATCATGAATATAATGATAAATTTAACTGATTGTGAAATCAACCACACTCAGAAATCATGAATATAATGATAAGAAATCAACCACACTCAGACGATAATCATGAATCAGAGATTGAAATTGAAATCATAGGAGAAAAGCAAAGCAGAGAAAGACACAACATAGAGTGAAATGTAGACCTAGGTAGAATTCTATGGTGTGAATGATGAAAACACATACAAATAATCCTGAAAATCTGATAAATCGACTGAACCCTAACTCTAAAATCGCAAAAATTGATAGATCGGTAATGGAGAAGGGAGAAGAAGAAGTGCCTGCGGTAATGGAGAAGACGAATGGTGGTTTGCGACAGTCTCGCTCTCGGTGAACGGCGGAGATAGATCGGAAGTTCTCGTCGGAAGAAGAAGAGCCTGCGGTTATGGCGGAGATGGTGAGAAGGAAAAGGAATCGAGTAAGAGTGTGAGAGTGAAATTAACGTGAGTGAGGAGAGGGTGAGAGAGCGAGTGAGTTCAGAGTGAAAATTGGGAACTATTAAACTAAATTTGAGGGGGTTATTAAAACCTCCGTAATTAATAGAAATTAATGAAACTTGCGGGGGTTTTAATAACCCCCGCTAAAAAACCCCCACTAAACAGCGAATTTTTTGTAGTGTAGCATGACCAACCCCAATAAATTAATCCCATGCACGAGATTCTCAGGAAACAACAAACCGCTAATACAGTATAGAGCAAAATATAAAAGAAAACTTCAACCAATTCCTGTTCCTGCACCAGTCCCAGCAACACAGTCGACAGACAACACACAAAATCAGATAAAACCAGAGCACACACATCACCGAATTTGTCGACCACTCAAAAAAGAATAGCCAAACCCTTTTATATTTGCTCTATTTCATTTCCATAATCTCCATTTAAACAATTCGAAAGAAAAGTCCAACAAACATTCTCCCCTCGAAACACCATTCCATTACTAATCCCCAAATTGTCCAAACAGTGGCAAGCCAAATAGACAAAACACCCAAATCCTAAAGCTCAGTCCACCCAAATTTAAACTGCAAAAAATGAGCTCGAATTGAATCAGGGAGTACCGTTTGAAATCCCAACCAATATAGTACGACTTCCACAAAGCGATAAACGCAAGAAATTAGAAGATGTGAGCCAGATTTCACAACATCAGCCAGACAAAACATGCACGCATCTGCTTATTCATTTAGAAGGACCCCGCATCTTACCAAATTATCCATGCTTTGAATGCGATCAAGAAGACACCTCCAAACAAAGGCATGCACATTAGACGGATAAAAAGATTTCCAAACAAGCTCAAAAGTCAAATCTGATACTCACGACACAGGTGCTGCAAAAAACATTAGCCGATACCATATGGACTTGGCCTCCACACCTAACCATCAATCCCGCCTACCAAAAGCGGAATAATATGGAGCATGGACAAAAACCAAGCCTGCTCACACTCACCTAACTGACGCCGCTAAGACAAATTCCAATGCCAGACACCCTGCACTGACCTCCCACAATCCCCAACCATAGCCTGTTTTTGTCTTGACAAATTATACAATCGGTAAAAGACATCCTGAGTTGCCCTGACCCCGTCCAATCTTCAAGCCAAAGCTTTATATCTTGTCTGTGTTTATTCTAATGCATTCCTTACTAGCCATTGATAGTTAATCTTTGGTGACTAGCGCTGTTACAAGGAGATATGTCGTTGTTCCACACGTATGCTTCTATTATTGTTGCGATCCGGAAGTGGTTAAGCTGCGATTGGTTGGTTACGTTGGAGCATACTCTACGAGAGGGTAAACAAGTTGCTGATTTCCTTGCCAAGGAAGGAGTCCGTGATGGTCGGAAGTTGGTGGTGCATGAGCTGCATTTGTATGGCCTTGGTCCTTTGTTGAGTGTTGATTATAGGGGTGTCGAGTTCTTGAGAGCTTAGATTTTTGCTCCATTTATTTTTCTTTCTTTTAAGCTTGTATCTACCAAAAAAAAAATTATACCATACCTGAATTGGTTAAATCACATGTTGTATTGATTGCTCAAAGCAAGATTCACATGAAGTTTATGAGAAATTAATTTTGTAATCAATAAATTCCTCTGAGAAAGAAATCATGTGTTAAAAGCATTTTACTGATCATTGTTTTGACTCTTTTGATTTGACAATTTGACAAGACACATGTTGTGTTGATTCATGTACTTGATATCATTCATTTAATTATTATGTTAACTATTTATTTTATTTTGAATGTGATATACATTCTAGTTTGAGTTGATTATGAAAGTATACTTAAATGTTTGTCACCAAAGTGACTCCTTTATATAAATTATAAGGACATTTTGTCTGTCACTTTGTTAAAGAAAATGTGTTGTTTTTCCTCTAAATTATTACATATGACAACTTCTCCAAAGAAGGCTATCTTGTATCATGATTTAGGTGAATTTATTTTTTGATTCATGCAAGGAGATGAAGGGCTTGAAATATGTTCCTGGGTACGTATGTAATAGTTGAGTTTGCTTCAACTTGATATAATAGGTGAGAAACTCTTCTTTTGTTTACATGGCCGGGATAGGCCCTAAAAAAGAACTACGCACTAGGCTCAACCGGAGGAGAGGAAATTCCCTCACCTCTATCTATCACTAGAAGATTATGGCAATCACCTAGAGGGGAAGAGAGAACATGTGTACCAAAAAGGAAGGACATGGCCGTTGTGGCAAGCCAATCTGCAACTAAGTTAGTCTCCCTCGGTGCATAGCAGCATCTGACATTACCATGGAAGGCAATTCCACCATTAATAGTATTAGCAATCTCACCATATGGTCCACTAGTAGAAGAAGCACCAGAAATCAGGTTCATTGCCTCCAAACTATCGTACTCAATGATAACACGAGGTAGATTATTGTCCAGCACGATATCAATAGCAACCTGAATCCCTGAAAGTTCTGCGAATAATGCGTTCGACGTTTCCAGCTTTTTACAGAAACCCAAAACCCAATTCCCATGGTCATCCCACAACACTCCTCCACACTCGGCTGAGCTATCCACTTTAACCGTACCATCGATATTAAATTTCAGCCATCCCGCCTCAGGTTTGCGCCATCTGCTGCCATCGGTGACCAGCCTTTGTGTCCTCGATCTATCTGTGTTTCCTAAAGCAACCGCAGGCGAGACTCCAACACCCACGCCTAAGACCCGAGGGGGAAGGGACGTCAGTGCAACCTCCTTGTGGTGCGAATCAACCACCGCAGTTGCATGTACCCTCAGGCCCGGAAACAATATGGTGCAAGGTCCGTAAAAACCGCCTCATTACGCATTCTCCCAGCTCCCAAATTGCGGTTGAAAAGGTGTGTGCCCACTCCTTCGGAAGCCCATTATCACCGCCAACCTGCAAGTTGAAGAGGATCCAGGGTTCCAGGTCCAAAGACCAGAATTGGCTCAAGCTTACACCATGCAAAAGTCCCCTCCACAGCGGCACAACCTCCCTACAATCACTGACCAAGTGCAGAAGCGAATAAGAGACTTTATTTTATAATGTAGCATTACTTTGGGTAAAGAAATTTTGTTCATTATTTTTCTTCTGAATTTAAGATTTACTATCAATTGGAGATTTTAGCATTCATATGCTTGTGTACGTTGATTGCGTTCATATTAATTAGATAATGTATGGATCTTGTAAGACCTAAATAGATTAAACGTTCGATTAATCAGTTATTTATCGGCTTATGAACGATGAGCGCTATTAAGCTTAAGTTGATGTGTTTATTGTGCCTTATGTGTTTTATATAAGAATATGATTTCTCTAACGTCCTTATGAAGATGTATGTTTAATTTGGTGAAGAATAATTGTGTCATTGCTATTATTAATTAATTTATTATTATTATTTATAAATAAATAAAAAGTGGAAGAAATAAATAATAATCACGTAAGTGACTAGAGGATAAACCAAGAATATATATATATATATGTAACTTAATAATAATATTTTGTTAACACTTTTGTTCGTTAATCACTTAAATTATGTGTTGTCCTTGGCTAAACCAAGATTTCAGTAAGCAAGTATCAATGACTTCTCTCACACTAAGTATTAGACAAGACTTTTCCCAACTAAGTATTCTACAGGACTTCTCCTCAGCAAGGTATTATCAAGGACTTCTCCTAGCCAAGTATTATCCAGGACTCCTCTAAAAAAGTATTCTAAGGACTTCTCCTTCACCAAGTATTATACAGAACTTCTCTTAAAAAGCTTTTCAAGATCGTTTGCTTCTACAAGGATCTCTTTTCACAAGAGAGATAGTAGAAAATTCTAAGCACAAGAACTGCAAATTATTGGATAAGATTTTACACCGTGATGTACTTTGAGTTCTAGATCTAGAGAGTGTGGGGTAAAAATTTGACTCTTAGGTTCTTCTCTCAGACGATGTCAAAAGATTTAACTCTTAAGCTTGCTTTTTCAGATTGAAAGTTGATTGCAGTTGAAATTCTTGTGTTGTGGTTCTTCTTCTAAAAATCTTCAAATCCTCCTTTCATATTTCAAGTGCTTCTAGGGTTTGTTGATAGCCGTTGGAGCATATGGAGCACTTCAAGTTATAGCTGTTAGATCAAATAGTCTTCTCGTCAGGTGTATTAAATGCGTTGTGTCACATGATTGAGACTTGTTGCTACAAAAAGTATCTTGTCAGCCGGTAGGTAGCACATTAAACTCTTTTCCAGTCCTTTTGTGAGAGATAGGAGAAACTTGATTTTGAAAATGTTGTACTTGTTTCCTTGATCATAGTGCTTTGTAGAGTATCACATGATTCTTTGCACTTGACTTTCTTCACAAGAATGTCAGAGAAATTTCTTTAGTTTGAAGTTGCTGCTTTTTCTCCAGACATTGCTTTCATAGGTCAACTTTGAGATAGATGATGAAAATCTTCATTGAGTGTAGTCTTCTCTTGATCCGACGATCTAGCAGATTTGGCTCTTCTTTGCTAGTGTTGAGTGTCTTGCAGCTTTGACATTTCTTCTCTTGTGTGGTCTGTCTTTTGACATTGTCTTTCACTTGATGACCAGAAAGTGAGGATGTGAGTCAAAGTGTTATTTCCTGAAATATCATTCATATGAAATTTTTAACCATCACACTTGTACTCTTGAAAATTTGGCTCTTCTTCGCTAGTGTTGAATGTCTTGCAGCTTTGACATTTCTTGTCTTGTGTGATCTGTCTTCTGGCATTGTCTTGCGCTTGATGACCAGATAGTGAGGGATGTGAGTCAAAGTGTTATTTCCTGAAATATAATTCATATGAAATTTTTAACCATTACACTTATACTCTTAAAAATTGTTATCATTTAAAATATGATAAAAGATGTATTTAGCGTTTGGACTTAACAATAATTGGTTAAATAAATTATTTGATTATTTTTTAATATTGGAAGTGGCCGAAAATAATTAAGTAATTCGGTAGTTGGAATATAGTTTTAATTGTTATTATATTTTTGAAATAAATAAGGATCTATTAGACATAAAATATTTGGCTTGAAAATATGATTTAAATAATAATTTAGTTGAAGTAATTATTTTACCTTATAGTTAGGCCTAGTCGAGATTTTGGTTAATGGAGCTAAATTAGAAATTATATTCTAAGTATTAAGACTTAGAAAAAATATTAAATGTTGGGGTTTGGAATGGTTGGGAAATGCTACAGTTTCCTGCATGCTTAATATTGAATTGCGTGTGGTTGATAACATGAATAAATGTTATACTTTGTGGTATTGCTTGTTGATAACATTCTATATTTGATCTTGTTCTTGTTGAGGCCATGACTTTTGTTGTTGAGACATTGTAGTAACACATGAGGCCGACGAGGGCTCCTGAGCGATGTGGAATGGACAATGAGCGGCTCCAAGTAGGCTTCTAGGCGGAGGGACACATGAATGAACCGATCTTGCACTCGAAAAATAGGTATTCTAAAAGTGTATATGTATGAGACTATACAGTTGATGAGAGCATAAGAAATTTTGTTGGTACATGTTGCCTTGCATTTTGTCAAAACAACCGATTGTCGAAGCAGATGTCGTGGCATCTGATTCCGTGAAGCTAGGGCATCAGTCCTTAGCTTGAGTTTCTGTCGTGGGCCCTCTGAAGATTATCTGAAGATATGTTTTCGAGTTACTTAAGGTGCAAGTAGTTATTCCAGAAGGGTTTTAGTTATGGGTTGTTATTTGTTGAAACAATCTTTGTTAAAAGATTGGATTCTATCTTTACTTGTGCAAGAAGTAAACCAAATCTATCAAGATTGCGTTTTGAATTGCTGTTGCTGCAATCTGTTACTTCAGCCCATGCTAACCCTAGAGCCCATGCTACCGCTGCTGAAGTCTATAAAAGGATGAAGGCCTAAAACTTGAAGACGACCGAAGCTAAATGTAACACCCCGATTTCCAGGTGTCACTTAAGTAACTAAAAATAAACTTTACGCGGAAAACAGGTAATTTTTTTTTCGTTTGATTCCTTTTAATTAAAGCGATAGAAAATAAAGACATAACCCAGCATCTAAACTAACCGATATACAAATATAAACAGGTACAGCCTCAGCTGCACGTCAACGTCACGCGCACTCGCAGTGACCCCAAGTAGTGTGCCCGTAGGCAAATATGTACAGAACCAGTAATGTAAGTAAAAGTTTTACGTACAGTCATCCAATGAGAAAGTCGGCTCCAAAATGGCCTAAACAAAAGACCCCTATAGTCCGACAGACTCTCTGTGATTCCTCATCAAGAGAACCACACCAAAAAGCCATGCATCAGGAACCTACCCTGTCCCAAAAGTAAGACGAATCAGAGCTCTACACAAAATATGACGCTGCCTCACCTACCCTCCCAGTATCGCTCATAGCTCCTCCTCCTCTCCCTCGTCGCTCGGCGAATAGCTGTCCACATCGCTGTCGGAGTCCGAGTCGGAATCCACCGTGATCATCTCGGTGTCCAAGTCCACGACCTCCCTCCTAACTGTCCTGCGCACCGTCCTAGTCAAGCCCGTCTCAACATCCACCTCTCCAGTAAGAACATCCTCCTCCACCACCCGAACCAGGGGTTCCACACGGTAGCCGCGCGGTGGAGTAAAAGGAAAACGACGTGAGGCAGATGGAACAACAGACTCCCTCTTTGGCTCCACGAGCCTCGAGGATGACGCCATGTCGGTAGGATCGATAGCAGTAGTAGGAGGTGGCGCAACAGGTGCAGCAACATCAACCTAGATCTCGGATGGGTCCTCGTCATCGGAAGAAGATGAAGTCGGAGGTGGTGCAGGTGGTCCTCGACCAGTACCTGATCCACAGCGAACTGAAGGCAGCAAGTCAAAGCTCAGCTCCATGCGTCGTAGCACTCCCCTCGTCAAACGTCAACGCTCGTATGTCCGGTCCTCCATGAACCTTCCCCGGTACGTCGCTCGATGATCCACAGCATCGATCACCCAAGCGGTGGGGGCATGACGGTCCACCAACTCAAACCTGATCCCCCCGAGGGAGAGACCATCGAAAACCACTCCGCCATCGACATCTGGCAGCATGCCGACCGCCCAAACACAAACATGAAACCAAAGCCAAGGCGCTAGGGTCAACTCACGGAAATAAGTAATTATACACTTGACGAACGCACTGTCGCGGGTGCGTGTCAAAGTATTTTTGCTTTGAATGCAGTACAAGGTGTTAACACTAGGATCGTTCTCACAAGGACTTGAAGAATTATTAATTGATATTAGAGTAAAACAAAAGCAAATAAAAGGGGGATTTTTTGATTGATTCGATAGAAGGTAACAAACAGAAATTAAAAGAGATTTAATTCAGATAAAAGAAAGTGTTAGTCATCGGATTATAACATTCAAGTGCAACAAACCTTCATTGGTTACAAAAGATTAATTCTTCCTTATTGTTTCCCTAATTCGTGAGAGTTGATTAACTAAGCGAAAATCAATTCACAGTTTCCTAAACTAAGCGATTAAGAAACAGTTACGAACTAACATGAACTAAGCGAACATGCATCAACTATTATTTCTAAAACTACGGAATTAAGCAACCCTAGATCAGAAATAGAGATGAAGAGAATTAATAAAGAAGAAATTTGCATTAAGAACAGAACCTCAAGTTTGCAAACACAAGAATATTAAAAATCCTAAAACTAACTATGGAGTTTAGCAACTCATACTAGAAAAGATGGAGAGAGATATTAGGAGAAGGTAGAGGAGGTGATGGTGAGATGTGGTGAGGTGGTGAGGTCTAACAAAAGCCTAAACTCACTTATTTATACTAATAAATAAACTTGTTCATCAAGTAACAATCTTTGTTATCTAAATCTTTTCTAAATCTTCACAAAATCGGGCCCACATAAAGGAGTAAGCTGCCGAACAATCAGGCATTCGCGGTCCCACAAGAAGTCTGAATCTTCAATTAAAGTAAACATGAGAGTTGTAGCTCTTTAAGTCAGCTTCGCGGGCCTTCAATTGGATCCTAATTCGGAGTTCTGTAGCCCAAGATATGATCATTTTAGTGAAAACTGTTCCAAACTCGCAGGATTAGCGACAGCAACTTTGCAAGGCCATTTTGACCATGTTAGAGGCTTGTTCTTCAATTGTTCTGAACATGAAAGTTGTAGGGCTTCGAGTTAGCTTTCCAACGACATATTATGGGCCTTATTTCGATATTGTTAGCTCCATATTCAATCTGTTCTAGCAAAACAGTCATAGAAATTAAAAGTGTAGAATTAAGCTCTTTTCCATGAATAATCCAAATAAACACTAATGGTCAAAACATGGCTAAGTCATAACAATTATGCACAAAAATGTATATAATGAAGCTTAGAAAGACACACGTAAAGTGTATCAATTATGCGCTTATCAACACTCAACATGTGATTGGGGTATAGATATATATGTTGATATATATATATATATATATATATAAATAATCCTAGCATGTTATCGGCTCTAACAATGCTTTAATAATTCAAACAGCATACAATTCCAGTCAGAGTGAATGTATGCGTGAAATGCAATTCAATATGATCCGGATAATTCAATTTGGGATGGGCACCACGAGTCTGCACGACACAGGCCTAGTGTCGCCAACTCTGCTCGGGTGTCGCTTACAAACCCATGCATAGTCGGATCAGCCCCAACCATCAAAGGTCGTGCCACTCTGCCCGCTATGCCGAAGATACACCCAGGTGTTCTTCGATGAAGGCGATTCCCCAACCTTCGTGAAGCTTTCCCGTTCTTCACCGAGGCCCAATCTTTCGATCGTACAAACCTCGAATGATGCATGATGCAATATGGTCAGCCAAACATCGATTCGTCCTCACAACGCAGGTGTTTAGCTCAAAACCCAATCTCAAAACCCAAGAGTTTAGTGTCGGTCAATACAACACAACTCCAACAACAAGAGTGCTAAAGTACTCGGTAACTTCCCCTTGTCACCGTGGCTCACCCCCTGGTGTCCAGCAATTCTCCAGAACCCACAACAAAAGTCGACTTTTCCCCGTCTTTCGCAATTATTTTCCCCTTTAGTTTTCCTATGGTTTATTCGTTAATAAAAATGTTTCGAATTGAATTAGTCAAGTTATGAGTTTAGTTCTTGAATACTAAATTCTCTAAAGTCTCTAGTTTTCGAAATTCTATTCACTCTAAGTTTTCCAAAAACCCACCAAATGTAAATCCCGGGGAAAGTCTAAGTATACAAACGAATGGCTAAGTCTCAAACCCCTGTTTGTACTTGCCTAGGGTTGTTTCCCCAACCCGAAAGATCAAAAGTAACCAGTTCAGTGATTCTCCACTCCGTAGTCGCGTCAAAACGCACAATTCAATAACATCTCAATATCATAAGTCATGAAAAACATCATAACATTAATTCATCATCATAATCAATATCAAAGTAAAGCATAAGTCGAATTTATCGACGCCTGTCATGCAGTCTTAGCTAAAAGGTAAGTTGCCCTAACCTCGAATTGCTCCAGCCTCTTGGTCTAGGTTCTCTTCACACAAATGCTCTGAAAAACCCAAAGTTCCTTCAACTGAACCTCGGATAAAACAAAGCAGAAATCCAAACAAAATCGATTAGCTCGATCACAACACAGCTAATTAACGATAGACAAAGCATTGAAGCTTCAGAATACAACAATCGAGTACGAAAGGACAAGTTTTCGCAAACGAAAAACTCCCCCCCACACAAACATGCTCTCGGCCACAAGAGGAAAAAGGCTCCGGCTCTTTTTCTTCGATCTAATTTAATTACAAGGTAGTTTTAGGGTAAAACTAGGGTAAAGAAACTGTCGGAAAAATTTTAGAACAACCGGGTCAAAATACGGCTATTCAGGGGCGTTTTGGTCCAAAATAAAAGCTCAAAAACTCAAAGTTAAAACTTCGGAAAACAAATTTGATAGAGATGTTCCTAACGACATTTGTAGCAACTAATCCTAAAGGCACTAAGTCGGATTGCGACTTTTCAACATTAAAGTTTCAATAAGTGCACAAATGGGTTTTCTAAGCAGTTTTTCAGATCTTTGACAACTCGATCAAAATCGGCGAACAACGGCGAGTGTTCTAGGTTGTTGGGCAAGTATAGAAGATATCCCAAGCGAAAAATCAAGAAAAACGGATAGTTTTACGAAAAGCTCGAAACTTTGAGCACAGAAAGAGATATAGAAACGCAGTAGAAACAATGATCAGAGGTAAGAATCAAGCTAGTTACCTCGATACCTTGAAGTAGGGACAAACAGCTCGAAGATCGGTCAAGTTTCGGCGAAATTCTCCTCTCCTCCTTTCTCTCTCAAACTCGCGGCTTCAAATGGGAAGAATGGGAGATATTTTGATTTTTTTACTATTTATAGGAAGGTGAAATCGCGGGAAAATGAAAATTTCGCGATTCCGATTTTTGCAGCACGTTCATCGGTGAATACTAAGCGAGATTCTGGCGACATAATTCCAGAACTCAAAACAAATCTCTAGAATTAGGGAAAAACGATCCAAAAGCGGTACAAGTTAATTTGCCCCGAAAAACTACTTTTTGCTGTGAAGGTCGGATGACAAAACTTCGTTCTGAAGAAAGATTGGAAACGTCGAAACAAATTTGGCAACGCGGATGGAAACTTCGTTAGAAGCTCCGAATAGAAAAAGTCTTCATTCCGTGATTGAATTTAGGGTTTTTGAAGAAAAGAAATTAGCGTCGTCGGACTTCCGAGAATTGAACTCTATCGTACGTACAGTCCAGAGTTCCGAAATGAAACACTGGTCGAAGGAAAAATAAAGAGAACTTCCTATTTTTCCAAGGATTTGAAATCTCACTTAAACGTTGCTTTAAGAGCGAAATTAGCCTATTCTGGACACTCTCGCCATAAGGCGGGTGTGCAGACGACTCGTACTAACTCCTAAAACAACTATGAAACATTTTTCAAGCAATTCCTGAACTTTCTTCTTCATTAATCTTTCTCAAACGGCGAACTCCTGTCACGCTTACACTGATTCTACGCGTGAGTCGGAAATTAAACTTTAAATCCAGTTCTGCAAATCCGGGTCTTACACTAAAAGAGAGAGATCAAGTGTTTTAGGATTTGTGTTTGTGCTTTGTCCTTTGTTAGTTGTGAATCCTCTTTTCTCACTAATTCTATAAAGCAAATAAGGGTTCTGTGTTGATTACATTCAAACTCTGATTGTTTGTTGTATTCACCAATCACTGTGGCAGTGATTGAGAGAAAGTGAGAGGGGCTCTCATACTTAGATTGAGATTCTAAGTAGAAATACACTGGGTAGATTAGGAAGTGAACTATGAACTGTTGTGTTCATGAGTGTCTGTAATTCCTGAATCTTGAGATAGTGGATTTCCTTTCTTTGGGTGCAAACCCTCCAGACGTAGGTGAAAGTTTTTCACTGAACTGGGTTAACAATTCTTGTGTTTTGTTGTTTCTGGTTTAAGTTCTATTTTTACTGTTAAGCGATTGTCGAACCTATTGGCCTAGCATCGTGCAGTTGACAAGAATATGTTTAGGCTGATCAATACATTTACTGTGGCAAAGGATGCTTGGGAAATTCTGAACACTGCACATGAAGGAACTACTCGAGTAAGGATGTCAAGACTTCAGATGCTCACTACTCAATTTGAAAATTTGATGATGACTGAAGAAGAGACTATCTCAAAATTCGACATGCGTGTCCGTGACTTGTCTAATGCTTCATTTGCTTTGGCAGAACCTATGTCAGATGAGAAGCTTGTAAGGAAGATCTTGAGATCACTTCCTCAGAAATTTGCTATGAAAGTCACTGCGATTGAGGAGGCTCAAGACATTGAGAACATGAAGGTTGATGAACTTATTGGCTCTTTGCAGACATTTGAGTTGAAACTGAGTGGGAAGTCTGAAAAGAAGAACAAGAGTATTGCTTTTGTGTCAAATACTGATGAAGGTGATGATGAAGACTGTGAGGGTGAAAATCTTTCTGAGGCTCTGGCTATGCTAGCAAAAAAAATTCAACAGAGCATTGAGAAAGATTGACAAAAGAACCAGGCCTAATGTCCAGGACATGAAGTTCGACAACAAACCCAAGTTTTCTTATTCACAAAGGAAGACCAAAGAAGAAGAAAGATCTGGTCAGAATAAAGGAGTGCAGTGTCATGAATGTGAAGGATATAACCATATCAGGTCTGAATGTGCCACCTATCTAAAGAAGCAGAAGAAAGGTATGATGGTAACTTGGTCAGATGAAGACACTGAAGATGAGGAGGAGATATCTGCAAACAAAGTCAATGCTTTATCTGGAACCATCTATGAGTCTGATACAAGTGATGAGGACATTACAGATGAGGAACTAGCTGAAACTTACAAGCTGCTACATATCAAGTGGGAAGAAGCATGTAAACTTGTGAGAGAAAAGCAAAGTGAGATAGAACAACTTGTCTCTCAGAATGAAAGGCTGAAAGAGCTCAGCACAAAGCTGAAGGAAGATCTGGATGAATGGCAAAGTAAGTTTAATAATGCTGATGTTATGGAAAAGGCTAATCTAATGTTGATTAATGCAGGACTTCAAGAGGAAGTGGCAACTCTGACAAGAAAGCTTGAAGCTACTCACAAATCTGTTAGAATGCTGAACAGTGGTTCTGATATGCTTGATGAAATTCTGAAAGAAACCAGCAAGCAAGAAGGGAGTTTGAAGGGAATTGGCTTTGACTACAGGACATCTAACAAAGAAGATCAGAAAGGATCAAAGAAATTTGTTTCTGCTATAAAACAAACTGAATTCAAGAAGCCCAGGAATTATTAGTTGTCAGACTCATTGTCTCGACATGTGCCTCAGCATGTGAACCCTCAGCTTAAGTTTGGCAAAACTGTGCCTTGGAAGTGTCACTACTGTGGTAGGAATGGTCATATAAAGCCCTACTGCTTCAAGTTATATGGCTATCCTCAGATGCACAATAATATCAAGTCTACAAAGCCTATTCAGATGAGGCAGCAATGGAAGCCCAAGGGTGAAATCAAATGTCAGGTAGCCTACACATCATTCAGAGCATCATCAAAGGAAGACTGGTATTTTGATAGTGGCTGCTCAAAGCACATGACAGGGAACAAGAGTTTTTTACAAGATGTGAGACCCAAGTTTTTAAGCTTAGAATAAATTAATTAAATTCATATTCACGATTAGGTTTCGATGTATCGTGAAGGAAACCTGAACAAGTGTTTACCGAATGGAATAAATTTATGAAGGAGAAAGTTCAGGAAAAGACTAAGAATAGTATTAAAATCGATATAAGTTATAACGCGAGTCTTATTCGCTTATGCCTAGGGCAAGAGCGTTAGTATATGACTAATCAGCTCTTAAAGCACTGTAGAAACGATATTCAAAAATCTTCAGAGGAATATAAGAATTTCTCTTATTCCTTTCCATGACAAGTGTTTCGACACGAAACCCTGAAATGTACGAACGTGATTCTAGTTCTCGGAGGTTTGCCGAAACTAAATCCCTGATAACTCAAGAAACTTAAAATAAACGGTCGATGAAAACTTTTTCTATTCGGAGCTTCAAACGAAGATTCCACACGCATACACCTATTTCTTTCGAGGTTTCTAATCTTTCTTCAGAAAGAAGTTTTCTCATCCGACATCAATTGCAAAAAGTAGTTTTTCGGGTAAAATCGATTTACACCGACTTTGGATCGTTTGTCTGAATTCCAAGAAACCTATTCTGAGTTTTGGAATTCTGTCGCCATAACCTATCTTAGAAATCACAGAGGAAGGCACAGGAAAAATCGGAATCGCGAAATTTTCATTTTTCCGCATTTTCCATAAACTATAAATAGCTTGAAAAAAAATCAAAAAAAAATTCTCCAAGACCATAGCCAAACCCGCGAGCTTGAGGAAGGAAGGGGAGGAAGAGATTTTCGCCGTTTCTTGCCTGATCGTTGCACCGTTCGTTGCTACTCGAAGACATCGAGGTATAGATGCAATTTCTTACTTCTGATCGTCAATTCTGTCGTTTTTCTCTATGTCTTTCTGTGCTCATAGTTTTGAGCTTTTTGTAAAACTGTCCAAATAACTTGATTTCAGTGTCTAAACTTATTGCCTACATGCCCAAGAGCATGAATATCCGGTTGTTTTCTGCCGAATCTCGCCGAATTGCCGCCGAGTTTCAATTCTGCTCGAAAAACCCATTTTTGGCCAAAGCTTCGTCCTTTAGACTTAAAACTCTTGACTGAGCTTAGTGTCAGTAGGATTAGTTGTTATAAATGTCGTTAGGAACACGCTCATCAAATTTATTTCTCAAAATTCCGACTTTGAGTTTCCGGGCTAAAAACACTGACCAAAATACCCCTGTGTTAGTTTTCGACCCGATAATTTTTCTGAGAGTTTCCCTGGCCTAGATATTGCCTAAGAATACCTAGGAATTAAATTAGATCGAAGAAAAAGTTCGGGAAACCCTATTTTGATAGTGGCCGAAACTTATATGCCATGGTACCGTGTCCAAAAATAATTTTTGGGTCTGTATGACCTGAGTTATAGCGTAGTTCTCTCCGTTGTCGAAATTTTGGCTTTGGTTTCGTGTCATTCTGAGTTCTGTAGCTCGAGATATGGATGTTTTAGCGAATAAAGTGTTTTTGTACAAAACTTGAATCGAGTCAAAACTCATCCATTCGGGGAAAGCCCTTCCATTCGTGCCTAGATGTTGTACTCCGAAGCTTCTTGAGCTTTGTCTAACGTTAGTTAGTATTGTTTCGATTGTACCGACTTATTTTGATTGATTTTTGCTTTGTTTGCTCTAAGGTTCGTTTGTGGAAACCTTGGGCTTGACTGAGCAAGCTTGTGAGCGTGACTTACACCGTGATTCTGAAGGAACTAGAGGTGAGGGCAACTTACCTTACTAGCTAATGCTTTAGGTGTCGACGAATTCGACTTGATTTATTGTTTATGCACTTGATTGTGATTGACTGGGAAATGTTTTCTGAGGCTTCGGCTGACAATGATAATCATTTATCGCTGGAATTGTTTTTGATACTAATTCACATGTTATGTGCTAAATGGTTAATCTAGGATGTGTTGATATTGATTTTCACGCTATGTGATAAATGGTTAATCTAGGATGTGTTGATATATGTGCCATGACTGTTGGATTGTGTTACTTTGATTATGAAATTACACATATATCTGTTGTACGTCAGAGAGGATAACGGGCAGTTATGCCAAATTTATCATGAGATTTTGGGAAAGTTTGACGGGACGAACGGAGGTTCGGGCCTTGTTATTGTTTTAGTGGATTGAGACCTTCTCTGGGAATTACTTGGGATGATGGGATCTTTTAAACTTATAAGATTAGAGATAAACCTAAATAGAAACTATTTTACAAGGAAAATTCATAATACATTAAACAACATCTGAACCCTTTAAATAATGATAACAATGTCAGATGAAAGCTTAGGTCTAGGATATTAGTTTTGGAAAGTGAGAAGTGTCGCCGAATCCAAGTTTTGGGGAAACAAATAAGTTTTTGAGTACGTTGATACTCCTTTGTTCGATGAGCAGTTTTATTGTTTGGTTATCTAAAAGATAAGCCGGGAAACTAATAAGTTTCTGAGTATGTTGGTACTTTTCGCTCGATGAGCAGTTTGTTGTTTGACTATCTAGAGGATAAGTCGGGGAACAATAAGTTTCCAAGTACATTGGTACTCCTTCGCTCTTTGAGCAGTTTATTTAGCCATCCAAAGGATGAGCCGGGAAACTTCACTGAGGCGTGAGACTTCGTGAAAGCATGGAACTTCACTGAAGCGTGAGACTTCGTGGAAGGGTGCAAATTCACTGAAGCGTGAGACTTCGTGAAACCAGAAACTTCACTAAGGCGGGAGACCTTGTGGAGACGGGAACCTTCGCTGAAGCGGGAGACTTTGCGGAGGCGTGAAACTTCACTTAAGCGTGAGACTTCGTGAAGGTGTGAAACTTCATTGAAGCGGGTGACTTCATGAAGGCGCGAAACTTCACTAAAGCGTGAAACTTCGTGAATGCGTGAAAATTCACTGAAGCGTGAGACTTCGTGAATGTGTGAGATTTCACTGAAGCGTGAGACTTCGTGAAAGCGTAAGACTCCATTGAAGCGTGAGACTTCATGGAAGCGTGAGATTTCATCGTCGTTTACCCTAGGGCAAACGACAGGGAACATTTGTTTAGTTAGACACTTGTGCGTTGGGAGGACGATACATTGTTTGACTAACCTTGTCACCGAACTTCATATGTTGAGATTTTGATGATTTGATATTGGTGAACATTGTTATGTTATTTGTTGAATTGTTGAGATATTGAATATTGTGTTGTTACTAGAGATTCGATAACATGCCATGTATATACCTTAGGGTAGGCAATGCAGAACTTATATGTATATATACAACATATATATATATATACCCCTTTATTCTTCACATGTTGCTTGTATTATCTATCATATTCTGTGAGTTGACCCTCGCGCCTTGGCTTTGTGTTCATGTTTGTGTTTGGGCGGTCGGCCTGCTGCCAGACGTTCAACAGCTGATTCGTGATGGTTCGTCGTTCGGGGAGGACCCGGAGCGAAATGACTACTACTGAGCCTTCGACGTGGACCCAAACTTCATGCAGGATCGGATGAGGATCGATGTTAGGGGTGTAGTATATCGGGTTTCGTTATCGTAGCTCTGATTTTCATTTCTTATTTTGGGGCAGGGTAGGTCCCCGACTATTAGCTTTTTGTGTGGTTCTCTTCCATGAGGATCACAGGGAGTTTTTCGGACGTAGGAGGTCATTTGGGGGCCGTTTTGGGCTGACATACTTTCTTGGAGGACTGTATTTATAAAACTTATGACTCTGGCTATGGGTCGCACTTGTTTGTCGTTGGGCAATACTTTCAGTTACTTGATGTTACTTTCCGTCACTTGAGGACACTCGTGACGATGATTTTGGTTGCAACGAGGGTTGTGCTTTTATTGTATATTAGTCGCTGTTAATCGTGAATGGGTTGAGTCTTTATTTCAACATGTCTTTTTATTTAAAAAAGAGAAAAAAAAAACCTGCTTTTCCGCTTTATTTTATTTTTGAGTTACTAAAGTGACACCCGAAAATCAGGGTGTTACATTGTGGTATCAGAGCTTGTCGAGTCTTTCGGAAGTCTTTGGGGAATAGGTCTTCTGTGCTAGGATGTGTGACTCTGCAAAGAGTAAAAATTGATTGTCTGGCAATCGATTTTTCGCTTAGAATTGATTGAAGTTATTGCTTAATCATATTGTATAGTTATGGTAAATGCTATCTTATGATTAGTACTAACTGTTTGTTTAACTAAACAGAACATGGTGAACTCTAACCAACTTGCTGAGACGGTGGCCACTTTGGTCCAAGCAATGACTGTACAAACGAATGACAATGCACATAGGCGTGCTGCTGAGGATGCATGCGAGCTACATCGGCGTCAGAGAGAAGCAGCCCTGGACCAGAACAGGGGACTGAATGATTTTAGAAGGCAGGATCCACCCAAGTTCACGGGTTGGACTGACCCGGACAATGCGGATCTATGGATCCAAGAGATTGAGAAGATTTTCGAAGTACTGCAGACTGCTGAGGGGGCCAAGGTGGGCCTGGAAACTTATCTGCTGCTGGGCGATGCTGAGTACTGGTGGAGGGGTACCAGAGGAATTATGGAAGCTAACAACGAAGAGGTGAATTGGAACTTTTTCCGTGCTACATTTCTAGAGAAGTACTTTCCAACTAGCGCTCGAGACGAGCGAGAAGCACAATTTCTGACCCTTTGTCAAGGAAGCATGACCATACTTGAGTATGCTTCCAAACTGGAATCATTGGCTAAGCACTTCCAGTTTTTCAACAACCATGTTGATGAACGCTACATGTGTAAGCGGTTTCTGAATGGGCTGAGAGCAGACATCGAAGATTCAGTGAGGCCGTTGGGAATTATGCGGTTTCAAGCTTTGGTTGAGAAGGCCACCGAGGTGGAGCTAATGAAGAACAAGAGGATGAATCGAGCTGGAACTGGGGGACCAATGAGGTCGGGTTCCCAGAGCTATCAAGGACGAGGAAAATTTCAGATGGAGAGGCCTTACCAGCGTTCTGCGGGGGAAAGGTTTACCCCAGGATCGTACAAGCCTATGGCTACCGCTGCTGCTGGAGGAACAGGAAACTCTATTGCAACCCAAGACGTGAATTGCTTCAGGTGTGGAAAGTTGGGGCACTATGCAAGTGCGTGCTCGGAATCGAGGCCCAAGTGTTTCAACTGCAACCAACCGGGGCACAACGCCCGTCAGTGTAGGGCACCCAAGGCGAAGCCTTCTGTCAATGCTGTGAGGGGAAAACGCCCCGCTACTAGAGGAAGAGTTTATATCATGGACGGTGAAGGATCGGAGGGGTTAGCCAGAGGAGAGCGCGAGAATGATGGTAACCTTCTAACCATTCTTTCTCATTCTAGTATAATATGCTCCAGTACTCTCGTAGCGCGTGCAACACACCTAGCTTACTTATACTGTTTGAACTTTGACCTTATAGTTATAACACCTATTGAGACTATATTTGACTGTTACTCGTGTTTAAACTATAGAAGCACACGAGGTTTAGAATAACACGCTAAGCCTAGAAAGTAGTCTTCCACCGATGCGTTTAAAAGGAAGTTAGGAGTTGAAGAATGAATCCCAGAGAGATTCCTTATGGCTAGTATACGTATTATGTTGAGGGGGTGTAGTTCCGTAGTTGAATCGTTGAGGATTTAATATTAGGATATTTGTGATTACTGGGTGATAGGAACTCATTGACTGTTCCAGTGGGTTTTTCTAAATTTCTACCTTCGATGTATTAGGCTTGATCAACTTAATATTGAGGGGGTGATATTCGGAATCACAGCTGGCTATGGACTTTGATAGAAAGATTTGTAGGATTAACTTGATTTGATCGAGGATTAGTCGGGTTTGGGAGAAAAATTTGTGTTAGGTATTTTTTTTCCTTGCGAAGGAGTTGTAGTTTTAAGAGATGAATATTCTTTTAGGAAATGTTGAAGAGTTACAGAGCATCAGAGATCCAAACTTGGAAAAGGTTTAGGTTTTAAGTCTATGAATTCTTGTCTAAAAGTGCGTAGGACTCGAAGTTTGTCAGAATTTGATTGAGAGATTAGGAAGTTGATTGACGAGATGGTGATCAATGTTACAGAAAGGAAAGTGTTAGTATTAAGATGAAAGCTTGAGATATCATATTTGGACGAGTTTCTTAGAGTCTAAGAGTGAATGGAACTTTGTTATGGATTTTGATGATGCATACTAGGGTTAACAAGTGAATTTTACTAAGTTGAATGAGAATCCTAGGGCTAAGGTTGACCTAGTGAGCTGAGATTCATGTACGCTTAAGAGATTTAGTGGTGTTAGCGGTTACGATAACAGTTAAATCTCGGGAGGTTGAAGGATCGGATGATAAAATGACTACTTAAGTCCCTTGAGGTATAGTTATAAGTTGATCTTCTAGGGGATGAGTCCTTATTTGTGTGAAGTGTTAGGGATTTCAGTAAGTGTAAATCGATTGAGTGAGGAAAGTTTTGAGGAAAGAGATGTAAATAATGATTGTTAGATATTAAGAGAATAATTATGATAGAGATCGGACCAGCCCATTCATAGACTCTTTTCCAAGGAATAGGATGTCCAATTACAAGGTCCAAGCCTAAAGGAATGAATCAAGCTTTGCAAGGATTTTTCCTTCAAATTAAGAATGATGGTTGGGCCCAACATGAAGGCAGATTTGTCAAGAGCCCAATCTCCATGTTAAAGATGCATTCATGAGCTGAAATTATACAAATTAGAGACTAATAATTATTGGACCTTCATAACTACAAAATAAGTCCAATATTTTTATTCTCTTTTGAATTTTCGTATTTAATTTAGGGGTGAATTTTCTGATGACATTTTGTATTCCCCCTAGTTGGTTTTTAATGTCTTTTATGAGCCTTTGACTCATCTTTAGGAATAGTGGGTTTTTACTCAAGTTTCCAATGCTAGTGGAGCTATAAATCTCTAGTGGAGTCTATTAAATGTTAGTGGGAGCATTATTACTTATTGGAAAGAGTAGCATCCCACTTAGCCTATAAATAGTGACTCAATGTATGGAACAAATCAGTTTTTGAATCTGAATGATATTGAGTTTTCTCATATTGTGAGAGCTTCCCATTTGTTCTTGGGTTAAGAACTAAACTTGATAACTTTGGTTCTACCGGCAGGTCGCGGTTAGGGTCAAGTTCCCCTTTTATCTTTGATAACTTTGGTTCTACCGGCAGGTCGCGGTTAGGGTCAAGTTCCTATCTTTTGTCCCCGGTTTTCAAGACGATCCTTTGTTTTCCAAATCATATCATTTGGTACCAGAGCTTAGGTTCTTGAAAACCAGGTTTCTTTTCTCCATTTTGTTTTTATTTTTCGTTTTTTTGTTGTTGTTCTCATTCTATATAAAAAAAAACAGTCTACTCATATTATCCTTTCCCTTGTCTTCTCATCATCTTTTTTTGAAGTTTTCGTGTGTTCCTTCATTCTTTTTGTCTTTTGTGATTTGCATTCTGCTGGAAAAAAAAGTGCAAAAAAAAAGAAAAGAAAAGAAGTGTTCAGGTCCAAAAGCACAAAAAAAAAGAAAAAAAAAGAAGTATTACAAAAAAAAAAAGAGGTGTGACCTGAAGAATTTAAGTGTGTTTCTTTCCAGCAATCAAAAAAAAAAAAAAAAACCTCAGCCATTGTTCTCGTTTTATATTTATCTTAAAAAAAAAAATTAGTGTGTCCTTCCTAATCTCTCATTTTCCTTAAATCACTGAAGTTATCATCTTCATACTCTAGCTGTTCCTTGTTGTGTAGAACCATCCTAAAGTTCTTAATTTAAGAGCTCATAAGTTGAAGCTAAGTGGTAAAAGGCAAGAGTTGTGAGATCATTAGAGAAAAAAAAAGCCAAATATTGAGCGAAACACGAGTGATTAAAATGTTTTGAGCGTAAACACGTGAGATTGTGTGAGTGAGGATTTTATTACTTACTATTTCTTGCAGCACTTAATCATGAGTAGAGGAGGAAAAGAAGAACTTGATCTCAAATTTTTGGCAAAAGTTTTTCAAGAACAATTTGATGCCTTGAATAGGAGATTGGATGATTTAACACATTCATCAAGGTCTGGGATCCCTCCTAGGCGAAACAATAAAGAAGAGGAGTCTTCATATGGAAGATATTCTGGGAGGCATGAAGGGGAAAGAGGGAGAGAGCATGAGGGAGAAATAAGGAAGGATAGAAATGAGAAATTGGAAAAGAGAGAAAGTGAAAAGAAAGAAGAGTTGAGAGAAAAAGAAATGAGAAATGAAAAGAAAGAAGAGTTGAGAGAAAAAGAAATGAGAAGTGAAAAGAAAGAAGAATTGATAGAAAAAGAAGTTGATAGTGAAAAGAATGAGGAATTGAGAAAAAAAGAAAAGGATTGTGAAAAAAATAGCAGTGATGGTCAAGTGTTTTCTTGTCAAGAAATAACCTTGATTTCCAATGATTCTAGTAACTTTTCTTTGTCTAGTGGTGTTGAACATATTCTGCAAGATCAAGATCCATGTGATTTTACATCACCATTAAGAACTAGGAAACAGATTGGTCTAATCCCAAGTGCACCATTAGTTGTGAAGCCAACAATTTTGAGCAATCCTCAAGAGACCGAGCAGGGAGTAGTTACTTTGTTTGATTCAAGTGTTGTGGTTGTTCCTAATGATTTACATGAAAATTTGATACACATGAAGAATTCTTCTGATTTACATGTTAATGTGCATACGTTGACTAATTCATTTTCACATGATGATTTGCATAACAAGGATGTTCTGAACATGCATAAATCTTCACCTGATTTTGATTGTAACTCTACTTGGAATAATTCTAAACAAGCTGAATGTGCCATGGGTAGAGAACTTGAGACTAATGGTTCCAATTGTGATTTCATGCTCAAATACAAGTTGTACTATCTTGATCAATATGGCTTCTTGAAAGGTGTTTGGCATGTTGATCATGGTGGTTTCTTATATGATGAATATGATTCCTTACTTGAATGGCTAGCATGCTTAAGATTAGTCTTCGATCCCGGAGGCTTAATTCAGTTTTGTGCAGTAGAGAGTTTTTCAACTTTTTTTTTTTTAACTAATTATTGTTGTTCCTTTGACCAGGTTATGAGTTTGATTCGAGGACGAATCATCTCGAAGAGGGAGGGAATGATAGAGATCGGACCAGCCCATTCATAGACTCTTTTCCAAGGAATAGGATGTCCAATTACAAGGTCCAAGCCTAAAGGAATGAATCAAGCTTTGCAAGGATTTTTCCTTCAAATTAAGAATGATGGTTTGGACCCAACATGAAGGCAGATTTGTCAAGAGCCCAATCTCCATGTTAAAGATGCATTCATGAGCTGAAATTATACAAATTAGAGACTAATAATTATTGGACCTTCATAACTACAAAATAAGTCCAATATTTTTATTCTCTTTTGAATTTTCGTATTTAATTTAGGGGTGAATTTTCTGATGACATTTTGTATTCCCCCTAGTTGGTTTTTAATGTCTTTTATGAGCCTTTGACTCATCTTTAGGAATAGTGGGTTTTTACTCAAGTTTCCAATGCTAGTGGAGCTATAAATCTCTAGCGGAGTCTATTAAATGTTAGTGGGAGCATTATTACTTATTGGAAAGAGTAGCATCCCACTTAGCCTATAAATAGGGACTCAATGTATGGAACAAATCAGTTTTTGAATCTGAATGATATTGAGTTTTCTCATATTGTGAGAGCTTCCCATTTGTTCTTGGGTTAAGAACTAAACTTGATAACTTTGGTTCTACCGGCAGGTCGCGATTAGGGTCAAGTTCCCCTTTTATCTTTGATAACTTTGGTTCTACCGGCAGGTCGCGGTTAGGGTCAAGTTCCTATCGTTTGTCCCCGGTTTTCAAGACGATCCTTTGTTTTCCAAATCATATCATTTGGAACACAAAGGATCGTCTTGAAAACCGGTGACAAAAGATAGGAACTTGACCCTAACCGCGACCTGCCGGTAGAACCAAAGTTATCAAGATAAAAGGGGAACTTGACCCTAACCGCGACCTGCCGGTAGAACCAAAGTTATCAAGTTTATTTCTTAACCCAAGAACAAATGAGAAGCTCTCACAATATGAGAAAACTCAATATCATTCAGATTCAAAAACTGATTTGTTCCATACATTGAGTCCCTATTTATAGGCTAAGTGGGATGCTACTCTTTCCAATAAGTAATAATGCTCCCACTAACATTTAATAGACTCCACTAGAGATTTATAGCTCCACTAGCATTGGAAACTTGAGTAAAAACCCACTATTCCTAAAGATGAGTCAAAGGCTCATAAAAGACATTAAAAACCAACTAGGGGGAATACAAAATGTCATCAGAAAATTCACCCCTAAATTAAATACGAAAATTCAAAAGAGAATAAAAATATTGGACTTATTTTGTAGTTATGAAGGTCCAATAATTATTAGTCTCTAATTTGTATAATTTCAGCTCATGAATGCATCTTTAACATGGAGATTGGGCTCTTGACAAATCTGCCTTCATGTTGGGCCCAACCATCATTCTTAATTTGAAGGAAAAATCCTTGCAAAGCTTGATTCATTCCTTTAGGCTTGGACCTTGTAATTGGACATCCTATTCCTTGGAAAAGAGTCTATGAATGGGCTGGTCCGATCTCTATCAAATTAGCTTATGAGTTGTTGATGAATTGACGTTAAAGGGAATGAGTCTAGTGATGCACAAGGTATTAAGGCTCAAGTCGAGATTTAATTTGAATGGTGACTAAGTAGAAGATTGATTTCATGGTGCGAATGAGGATAATTACGAAGTTGGAAGTGACGTTAATGGACTAGTAGATTCCAAGGAAATAATTCGTCTAGGGGTTATCAAGCGATCGAGTTGAGTTTTGGATCATGAGTGCATATTAGGAGGACAGATTGAACATTCACTTTGAAATGGCAGAGATGTACTAAGTTAAAGGAGAATTTCGGACGACCGAAAGTAAAGAAGCAAGTGGTTAAGATTGTGCGACTGCACGGAGTGCCAACTAGTATTATTTCAAACGGAGACCCGACGCAAGTGGTCGAACCGGACAATATAGAACTGAAAGATGATATGTCTTTTGAGACGCCGTCGGTCAGCATTGGGGCTAGAAAAGTGAAACAATCGAGGAGAAAGCAGAGTGCTTTAGTGAAAGTTATTTGGAACAAAGACACGGACGGTGCTATATGGGAGTTAGAGGAAAAGATCAAGGAATAATATCCGGAGCTTTTTACTGAGCCCTAAGTTTCGAGGACAAAACTTTCTTTTTGGAGGGTAGTAATGTGAGACCCAAGTTTTTAAGCTTAGAATAAATTAATTAAATTCATATTCACAAATAGGTTTCGATGTATCGTGAAGGAAACCTGAACAAGTGTTTACCGAATGGAATAAATTTATGAAGGAGAAAGTTCAGGAAAAGACTAAGAATATTATTAAAATCGATATAAGTTATAACGCGAGTCTTATTCGCTTATGCCTAGGGCAAGAGCGTTAGTATATGACTAATCAGCTCTTAAAGCACTATAGAAACGATATTCAAAAATCTTCAGAGGAATATAAGAATTTCTCTTATTCCTTTCCATGACAAGTGTTTCGACACGAAATCCTGAAATGTACGAACGTCCGATTCTAGTTCTCGGAGGTTTGCCGAAACTAAATCTCTGATAACTCAAGATACTTAAAATAAACGGTCGATGAAGACTTTTTCTATTCGGAGCTTCAAACGAAGATTCCACGCGTGTACACCTATTTCTTTCGAGGTTTCTAATCTTTCTTCAGAAAGAAGTTTTCTCATCCGACATCAATTGCAAAAAGTAGTTTTTCGGGTAAAATCGATTTACACCGACTTTGGATCGTTTGTCTTAATTCCAAGAAACCAATTCTGAGTTTTGGAATTCTGTCGCCAGAACCTATCTTAAAAATCACAGAGGAAGGCACAGGAAAAATCGGAATCGCGAAATTTTCATTTTTCCGCATTTTCCATAAACTATAAATAGCTTGAAAAAAAATCAAAAAAAATTCTCCAACACCATAGCCAAACCCGCGAGCTTGAGGAAGGAAGGGGAGGAAGAGATTTTCGCTGTTTCTTGCCTAATCGTTGCACCGTTCGTTGCTACTCGAAGACATCGAGGTATAGATGCTATTTCTTACTTCTGATCGTCAATTCTGTCGTTTTTCTCTATGTCTTTCTGTGCTCAAAGTTTTGAGCTTTTTGTAAAACTGTCCAAATAACTTGATTTCAGTGTCTAAACTTATTGCCTACATGCCCAAGAGCATGAATATCCGGTTGTTTTCTGCTGAATCTCGACGAATTGCCGCCGAGTTTCAATTCTGCTCGAAAAACCTATTTTTGGCCAAAGCTTCGTCCTTTAGACTTAAAAATCTCGACTGAGCTTAATGTCAGTAGGATTAGTTGTTATAAATGTCGTTAGGAATACGCTCATCAAATTTATTTCTCAAAATTCCGACTTTGAGTTTTCGGGCTAAAAACACTGACCAAAATACTCCTGTGTTAGTTTTCGACCCGATAATTTTTCTGAGAGTTTCTCTGGCCTAGATATCGCCTAAGAATACCTAGGATTTAAATTAGATCGAGGAAAAAGTTCGGAAAACCCTATTTTGATAGTGGCCGAAACTTATATGCCATGGTACCGTGTCCAAAAATAATTTTTGGGTCTGTATGACCTGAGTTATAGCGTAGCTTTCTCCGTTGTCGAAATTTTGGCTTTGGTTTCGTGTCATTATGAGTTCTGTAGCTCGAGATATGGATGTTTTAGCGAATAAAGTGTTTTTGTACAAAACTTGAATCGAGTCAAAACTCATCCATTCGGGGAAAGCCCTTCCATTCGTGCCTAGATGTTGTACTCCGAAGCTTCTTGAGCTTTGTCTAACGTTAGTTAGTATTGTTTCGATTGTACCGACTTATTTTGATTGATTTTTGCTTTGTTTGCTCTAAGGTTCGTTTGTGGAAACCTTGGGCTTGACTGAGCAAGCTTGTGAGCGTGACTTACACCGTGATTCTGAAGGGAACTAGAGGTGAGGGCAACTTACCTTACTAGCTAATGCTTTAGGTGTCGACGAATTCGACTTGATTTATTGTTTATGCACTTGATTGTGATTGACTGAGAAATGTTTTCTGAGGCTTCGGCTGACAATGATAATCATTTATCGCTGGAATTGTTTTTGATACTGATTCACATGTTATGTGCTAAATGGTTAATCTAGGATGTGTTGATATTGATTTACACGCTATGTGATAAATGGTTAATCTAGGATGTGTTGATATATGTGCCATGACTGTTGGATTGTGTTACTTTGATTATGAAATTACACATATATCTGTTGTATGTCAGAGAGGATAACGGGCAGTTATGCCAAATTTACCATGAGATTTTGGGAAAGTTTGACGGGACGAACGGAGGTTCGGACCTTGTTATTGTTTTAGTGGATCGAGACCTTCTCTGGGAATTACTTGGGATGATGGGATCTTTTAAACTTATAAGATTAGAGATAAACCTAAATAGAAACTATTTTACAAGGAAAATTCATAATACATTAAACAACATCTGAACCCTTTAAATAATGATAACAATGTCAGATGAAAGCTTAGGGCTTGGATATTACTTTTGGTAAGTGAGAAGTGTCGCCGAATCCAAGTTTTGGGGAAACTAATAAGTTTTTGAGTACGTTGATACTCCTTTGCTCGATGAGCAGTTTTATTGTTTGGCTATCTAAATGATAAGCCGGGAAACTAATAAGTTTCTGAGTATGTTGGTACTTTTCGCTCGATGAGCAGTTTGTTGTTTGACTATCTAGAGGATAAGTCGGGGAACTATAAGTTTCCAAGTACATTGGTACTCCTTCGCTCTTTGAGCAGTTTATTTAGCCATCCAAAGGATGAGCCGGGAAACTTCACTGAGGCGTGAGACTTCGTGAAAGCATGGAACTTCACTGAAGCGTGAGACTTCGTGAAAGGGTGCAAATTCACTGAAGCATGAGACTTCGTGAAAGTAGAAACTTCACTAAGGCGGGAGACCTTGTGGAGACGGGAACCTTCGCTGAAGCGGGAGACTTTGCGGAGGCGTGAAACTTCACCGAAGCGTGAGACTTCGTGAAGGTGTGAAACTTCATTGAAGCGGGAGACTTCATGAAGGCGCGAAACTTCACTGAAGCGTGAGACTTCATGAATGCGTGAAAATTCACTGAAGCGTGAGACTTCGTGAATGTGTGAGATTTCACTGAAGCGTGAGACTTCGTGAAAGCGTAAGACTCCATTGAAGCGTGAGACTTCATGGAAGCGTGAGATTTCATCGTCGTTTACCCTAGGGCAAACGACAGGTAACATTTGTTTAGTTAGACACTTGTGCGTTGGGAGGACGATACATTGTTTGACTAACCTTATCACCTAACTTCATATGTTGAGATTTTGATGATTTGATATTGGTGAACATTGTTATGTTATTTGTTGAATTGTTGAGATATTGAATATTGTGTTGTTACTAGAGATTCGATAACATGCCATGTATATACCTTAGGGTAGGCAATGCAGAACTTATATGTATATATACAACATATATATATACCCCTTTATTCTTCACATGTTGCTTGTATTATCTATCATATTCTGTGAGTTGACCCTCGCGCCTTGGCTTTGTGTTCATGTTTGTGTGTGGGCGGTCGGCCTGCTGCCAGACGTTCAACAGCTGATTCGTGATGGTTCGTTGTTCGGGGAGGACCCGGAGCGAAATGACTACTACTGAGCCTTCGACGTGGACCCGAACTTCATGCAGGATCGGGTGAGGATCGATGTTAGGGGTGTAGTATATCGGGTTTCGTTATCGTAGCTCTAATTTTCATTTCTTATTTTGGGGCAGGGTAGGTCCCCAACTATTAGCTTTTTGTGTGGTTCTCTTCCATGAGGATCACAGGGAGTTTGTCGGACGTAGGAGGTCCTTTGGGGGCCGTTTTGGGCTGACTTACTTTCTTGGAGGACTGTATTTATAAAACTTATGACTCTGGCTATGGTCGCACTTGTTTGTCGTTGGGCAATACTTTCAGTTACTTGATGTTACTTTCCGTCACTTGAGGACACTCGTGACGATGATTTTGGTTGCAGCGAGGGCTGTGCTTTTATTGTATATTAGTCGCTGTTAATCGCGAATGGGTTGAGTCTTTATTTCGACATGTCTTTTTATTTAAAAAAGAGAAAAAAAAAACCTACTTTTCCGCTTTATTTTATTTTTGAGTTACTAAAGTGACACCCGAAAATCGGGGTGTTACACAAGACATCAGAAGTCACTCAACCAACTATGTTACCTTTGGAGATGAAGCTAAAGGAAAGATCAAGGGAGTAGGAAAGCTTGTTAGCACAGAATCTCCTAACTTGAATAATGTGTTACTTGTCAATGGCTTAACTGCAAATCTGATCAGCATAAACCAACTGTGTGACCAAGGGTATGATGTGAAGTTCAATAAAATAGAATGTGTTGTGACCAGTGATGAGGACAAAATTGTGATGAGAGGAATCAGATCAAAAGACAACTGCTATATGTGGACATCAGAAGAAAAAGCTCATGTTTCTAGATGTTTGTTAACCAAAGAAGATGAGGTGAATGTATGGCATCAAAGACTAGGACATCTCAACTACAGGAGCATGCAAAAGGTTATTGCTGATGAAGCAATAAGAGGATTGCCCAGTTTGAGCTTGGGAGAAGGAAAGCTATGTGAAGAATGTCAGATTGGTAAGCAAACGAAAGTGCCACACAAGATGCTCCAGCATCAGACCACGACAAAGGTTCTGAAATTGCTTCACATGGATCTCATGGGTCCCATGCAGGTTGAAAGCTTGGGAGGAAAAAGGTATGTGTTTGTCTGTGTATATGACTTTTCAAGGTATACATGGGTTGAATTTATGAGAGAAAAATCAGAGACTTTTGAAATATTCAAGAACCTATGTTTGAGACTTCAGAATGAGAAGGATTGTGTGATTGTGAGAATCAGAAGTGATCATGGAAGGGATTTTGAGAATTCAAAATTCTTGGAGTTCTGTGGAACAGAAGGTATTAGCCATGAGTTTTCTGCCCCCATCACTCCACAGCAGAATGGAATTGTTGAAAGAAAAAATAGAACTCTCCAGGAATCAGCTAGAGTAATGTTACATGCTAAGAAGATTGCACACCAGTTCTGGGCTGAAGCTATGAGTACTGCATGTTACATACACAACAGAGTCACCATCAGGATAGGGACATCCTCTACACAGTATGAGCTATGGAAAGGTAGAAAGCCTTCTGTAAAATACTTTCATATATTTGGAAGTAAATGCTATATCCTTGCAGATCGTGATCCTAGGAGGAAGCTTGATCCAAGAAGTGATGAAGGGATTTTCATGGGGTATTATATGAACAGCAAAGCTTACAGAGTTTTTAATTCTCGCACAAGGACCATGATGGAATCTGTGAATGTGATTGTGGATGATGAACCAAGCAAGAAGGAAGAAGCAGTTTTGAATGAAGATGATGATGGTGCTGATGTTCCAGCCGATGCTCCAGCAACCGCCTTCGACAATGATTCAGAGACAAGTGCTGATGAAAAGGAAGACAAAGACATCCCATCAAACAAAGCTCCATCAATCAGGGTTCAGAAGAATCATCCTCAAGAAAATATTATTGGTAATCTTCAAGAAGGGGTGACTACCAGATCCAGAAGTATGATTGCCCACGGTTGTTTCATCTCTAAGATAGAACCCAAGAATGTCAATGAAGCTCTCACTGATGAATACTGGATAAATGCTATGCAAGAAGAGCTAGAGCAGTTCAAGAGAAATGAAGTGTGGGAGTTAGTGCCTAGGCCTGAAGAAGTAAACATCATAGGCACCAAGTGGATCTTCAAGAACAAATTAGATGAAACTGGAACAGTCACAAGGAATAAAGCAAGGCTTGTTGCTCAAGGATATACTCAGATAGAAGGGGTTGATTTTGATGAGACTTTTGCTCCAGTAGCTAGACTGGAATCTATAAGACTCTTGTTAGGTGTTTGTTGGTCAATCTACAAGTGTACAGAATTCACCCGGTTTTAATTTATCGAACCATAGGGAATTGGTGTGGCAATTCAGTTTAAGCCTCGAGTTCACGGTAGGAAAGCAAGTAAAATTCAGTTTTAAAGGTTAATTGTTTTGGTGATTAATTAACAAGAAATTGAAATATAAGTGTGTGAGAACAATGGTGAGAATGCCTTGGGTTCTTGTTTAACTAATTCAGTTCTAATCAACCTATTCAATCCACAAAACTCCGAGTCTCTCCTTGATGTTCTAGCCTAATCAATCATCTATCGATGCCTCGCATAAACAATCCTCTCAAGCCAAAAGATAAGCACAATTCCTTGATAACCTAAACATTTGCTAAAGACATTAAGCATGCAATTCAGGCCAACAAACCCCAACCCTTCCTCTATTCCTAGTAGCAAGTATAGAAGAGGTAATCCCACAACAAGTCCCTAATCTATAACAAACTTCCGTTCTATTATAGAAAAGTATAAAGCTAGCACATGTTCTAACTTGAAACATAAAGCATGGATATGAGATTCAAGGGTTTACTCAGAGGATTCATGAATAGAAATAGGAATTAAGATTAAAACATCATAAGTCTTACAAAGAACCCAAAGCAAAAGGGATTTAGCCAAACATGGCTATGAAATCCATACAAGAAGATAAAGATGAAACCTGAAACATAGGGCTTAGAGAAAGCTCCTCAAGCTCCAGAACTCAAACCCTCTCTTCTAACTTATGAAAATATGATAAAATGACAAAAGGTTACAAGAGAAATGTCTAAAAACCAATTTATAGCCAAAACAGTCGAGTCTGGGCGCTCAGGCGCCAATTCAGAGCGCCTGAGCGCCAATTCCAGCCCAGAAACATGCTCTCTGGAGGTGTCTGGCGCCTAGGCGCCAATTCCCAGCGCCTAGGCGCCAATTCCAAAAGCTTCAGGAAATTGCACTAGCGCCTAGGCGCCAATTCCCAGCGCCTAGGCGCTCAAGCTTCGCTGGAACAGACTTTTCAGCTCCTTGTAACTCCTCTTCAAGCCTCTTTAAGCCCTCCTTGAATTCCAAGCTTCTTGGCCTTCCTCAACCACAGTTTCAGACCTGGTAACTTAGGCACAAAGTAAAAGAGATATCTAGAAGCTTCACAGAGTTAATTAGCAAGGAGAACCTTCAATTAAAAAAGAAAAGATATGCAAGTCCTCTAGCTAATCAAAATGCACGAAAGGTCCTTATAAAACTACAAAAATACAAAAACAAAATAAAAACACAAAGAAAGATAAAAATGCATGATAATGCATGAAACACTACATGAGACTCAACAAAAAGACTCGAAACAAACTAGGAAATGACCCTAAAAACACTACTAAACTAGGGTCATCACACCACTATACTCAACGACAGCTCGCCCTCGAGCGTAAAAAAAAAACACTCGCTTGCCCTCAAGCGCAAGAAATGCTCCCAAACAAGTGCTCTCAACAAGGAATACTTAAAAGAAAACCGGGGGATTTAGCAACTACAACTGGTTCCAAAAGAAAGACACAACAATCCACTTCATGCAACTTTTAGACAAAGGAGAGTGTAGAGTCCATCATGAGAAGCATATAGATCTAAAATTCCTAGGATGAGATATATATTAAGTGCATTGAGCACACAAGCAGTTCATAGGTTCTGGATATCATTCACTCAAGAGCAACCAAGATTAAACATGCACAAATTCAATGAGACTTCAAAGGGTTGAAATGTTGGCTCGGTGAAGTACAAGGTGGTTGGTCCCTAAGGAAGGCTAGGCTTCAAAACATATTGAGTGTGGTCCAATTAGTAACCCCCGGAGCTTTCAACAACAAACCTTTTTAAGCACAAGTCTCTTGACCCCTTTTTCAACTTTCTTTTCTTCTATTTTTTCTTTTTTTCAACTCCAACTTGATTAGGAGTCTTTTTTTTCTCTTTTTCTTTTTCTTTTTTTTTTTTACACTTGGGGCAAGAGACATTTCCAACTTTAATTACTAGCTCCAACACAATGCAAGGACCAACACTCCCCAAAATCCAACTTATCATCCATCCCAATCATTTAGCTAACAAAGAAATCTTCAATAGGCTCAAATGGGACAACTAGGGACAAATGTTCAAACCAACAACTCTGAAGCTCAAAAACCTACAAGTCTCAAAAATTGTGCAAGTATCACAAAGCATGCAAAGAGTGAAATCAATACAGAATCAAGAAGTACGAGTGAGTCAGGATCCTCCAGGGAAATTTTATGGTGAAGGGTCAAAGACGGACCCTTATGGACTACACCAACTCTATCCTTAAGAAACACTCGGAAGACCGAAGTCTCCTCCTCTCTTCCCCAAAGCATGCAATCACTCATCCCCAAAAGACAACACAAGTATTCACAAAAACATTTTCAAAACTAGCAACATGTTATAGAGCAAAACTACGGGAAAAAACATGTGAGTATAGGGAAGTAGCGACCAAAAAATGACTCTAACAAAACAATGCATGAATAAAAGAAAAATAAAAGCTACAAAAGAAAAATATGCAAAAATGCATGAGCTAAACTAAGGGAAATAGTTTACCTCCTTTACCAATTACCATGGAGGCCTTAGATACACCTCCTTCTCCAGAATTCTGGCTCTCATTCCCTGCAAAATGCAACAAACAAACAAGCAAAATAAAACAAGACTTGGGTTGTCTCCCAAGCAGCCCTAAGTTATAGTCCTAGGTGGACTCTCCTTCCTTTGATGTTAGGAAGGAAATTCCTTACCATCACACTTCTTACCACATGAGCAAGGTAGGAACCTTGCACAAAACTTTTGGAAAAACTCCTCCCAATAGAGGGTATCATCTAAACCATCGTACCAAATCCTTGCTCCCCCTTTCAAGGAGTGAGGGAAGAGCTTAATCATGAGCTCATCACTAGTCACACCTTCCATTTTTACAATGTGACTAGCTTGAATGAATTGGGCCATGTGGTCTTGGAAATTCTCCTCTTTAGACCCCCCATACTTGTTTTCACTAACAAGCTTGATGAGAGCTTGATTAAGCTCAACATCTTTTTCACTTATCTTGGGGTCTCCTTTGAAGACCTGGACAAGCTTTTGATCATATCACAAACAAAACCATCATTAATGTTAGTTTGCAAATTAGGATTGAAAACCGAAAATCTTACCTTGTCCTCACCAACTCTGAGAATGAGCTGACCCTTATCAACATCGATCTTCACCCTGCCAGTGGCTAAGAAGGGTCGGCCAAGAATGAGAGGAATCTTAGCATCCTCCTCCATGTCTAGCACCACAAAATCAACTGGGAACACGTACTTATCAACCTTAACCATCACATCTTCAATGATCCCATAAGGTGTTTTTAGGGATCGGTCCGCCATTTGTAAGGAGAGCATGGTCGGGGTGACCTCTCCTAAGTTCAGCCTTCTAAACATGCTAAGCGGCATGGCACTACACTCCTCGGTCATCATAATAGTTTCATCAACCTCACTCAACTTCCTTCTCTTATTTAAAATGTCCTTCATGAACTTAGCATAGATAGGCATTTGTTCCAAAGCATCGGAAAAAGGGATATCAATATGGAGTTTCTTAAAAACATCCATAAATTTTGAAAACTTTTTATCCAAATTCTTCTTAGCCAATGCTTTAGGAAATGGAACTTTGCCAAGTTCAGGAATAGAATCATTCATCACTCTAGTTTTTATAGGAACACTCACTTCCTCCTCAACTATTTTCTCACTTTTTCCCTCAATTTGCTTTTTTAACTCATGTAACACTCTTCCACTCCTAGTGGTAACAACAGCAGAATTTTCTTGTTCGGGATTGGGGATAGTATCGAAAGGAAATTTACCTTGAGGCCTTTCGGCAATTTGCTTGGCTAGCTGGCCAAGTTGGTTCTCCAAGTTCTTGATAGCCGCCTCTTGGTTCTTATGGTTATTGTTCATGCGGTTGATGCAACTCTCCAATAGCTCCTCTAAACTCCTCTTGCAATTCACCTTTCCAACAACTTGTGTTTGGACAAGAGGTCCATGATTTGAGGATGGAACTATGCTTCCTTGAGCTATAGCTTTGGCTTCATTGCTCTCAGCATTGTCAGTACAAAAGTTACTAACATGAGGTCCACCACAAGACTTGCACTCCACACAAGTCATTCTTGCACCAATAGCCTTGGTCTCCTTAATATGCATTCGAATATCCGCCACTTGTTGGGTGAGTTGCTTGTTGGAGGCCAAGAGCTTTTCATAAGCTTCCACTTCAAACTTACTCCTTCGGGTTTGGCGATCATTTTCAGAGTTCATGGCTCTCGCTGCCATCTTTTCTATTAAGTCATACCCCGCTTGTGGGGAAGAGCATCGAACTCGCCATTTGAAGCCGCATCTAGGCCAAACCTCCAAGAGTTTTGTAGACCATCATAAAATGTTGCAACCAATTCAGCTTGGGTGAGATTGTGTTGAGGACATTTCCTCAAGAGCTTCTTGAAGCGCTCCCAAGCTTCATAGAGATTTTCTTCAGTGGGTTGCTGTAAGACCCAAGTTTTTAAGTTTTGGATAAGGGAATAAATACAAGAGTTTATTGGATGAAATAAATTTATGAAGGAGAAGGTTCAGGAAAAGTCCAAGGATTGTATCAAAACCGATAAAAGTTATAGCACGACTAACATTCGCCTAATCTTAGGTCGAAGACCCTAGTGAATAGTTAATTTATACTTTAGGACACGATGGAAACCAATTCCAAAAATCTTCAGAGAAATATTAGAATTTCTCTTATTCGTCTATAAACAAGTATTTCGATACGAAACCCTGGAATGTACGAACGTCAAATTCCAATACTCGGAAGTTTGCCGAAACCAAAACCCTGATAGTTCAAGAAAACCTAAGATCAACGGACGATGAAGACTTTTTTCCATTCGGAGCTTCAAATGAAGATTCCACACGCGTACACCTATTTCTCTTGATGTTTCCCATCTTTCTTCAGAGAGAAGTTTTCTCATCCGACATTCACTGCAAAAAGTAACTTTTCGGGTAAAATAGATTTACACCGACTTTTGATTGTTTACCTTAATTCCAAGAAAATCTCTTTTGAGTTTTGGAATTCTGTCGCCAAAACCTATCTTAGAATTCACAGAGGAATGCGCAGGAAAAATATCGGAATCACTCTTATATTTTTATCTTAACTCTATGAGCTAAATCCTCCGATGTCTAAACAAATCTGTACCGGCTTACAAAATATCTTCTCAAAATATCTTTGATAAATATCTATTCATCCTTATCCGATCTTTGATAAATATCTACTCATCCTTATCTAATATTTACAAAATATCTTTACAAAAATATCTTAAAAAAATATCTATCCATCCTTATCCATCCACCAAGTCATCCTTATCCAAACTTTGCAAAATATCTTCCATTTCCTTCACTATATATAGGTTGTAGCTAGAAAATGAAAATGTTGCAAAAATCTTCACCCATTCAACCCCAAACCCGCGAGCACAAGGAGGAGAGGAGAGGAAAAAGATTTTCGCCGATTCTTGCCCGTTTGCTTCACAGTTCGTTGCTAATCGAAGACTACGAGGTATAGTTACTATCCCTCACTTTCGATCGTCATTTCCGTCAATTTTCTCTAGACTTTTCTGAGCTCAAAGTTTGGAGCTTTTTGTGAAATTGTCCAAATAGCTTGATTTCTCTGTCTAAACATCTTCCCTACGTGCCCAAGAGCACTTCTGTCGGATTAATCTTTCCGTAATGTCGCCGGAATTCCGCCGGAATCAATTTTTACCTCAAATACCCATTTTTGGGCAAAGTTTCGTTCTTTACGCTAAAAAAAACTCACGACTTAGCTTAGCTTTAGTAGGATTAGTTGTTATAAATGTTGTTAGGATCGAGCTCATCTAATTTGTTTTTCGAAATTTTGATTTTGAGTTTCCGAGCTAAAAATAATGACCAAAATACCCCTGCGACAGTTTTCGACCCGATAATTTTTCTGAGAGTTTCCCTGGCCTAGATATCGCCTAAGAATACCTAGGAATCGATTTAGATCGAAGAAAAAGTTCGAAAATCCTATTTTCCATAGTGGCCGAAACCTATTTGCTTGGGTACCGTGTCCAAAAATAATTTTTGGGTCTCTATGACCTGAGCCATTGCGTAGCTCTTTCAATTGTCAAAATTTTGGCGCCGGTTTCGTGTCATTCCGAGTTCTGTAGCTCGAGTTATGCACGTTTTAGCGAATAAAGTGTTTTTGTACAAAACTTGAATCGAGTCAAAACTCATCCATTCGGGGGAAACCCTTCCATTCGTGCCTAAATGTTGTACTCTGAAGCTTCTTGAGCTTTATCGAACATTAGTTAGGATTGTTTCGACTGTATCGACTTGGTTGATTCATTATTGCTTTGTTTGCTCAAAGGTTCAATTGTGGAAACTTTGGGGTTGACTGAACAAGCTTGTGAGCGAGACCTGCACCGCGAGACTGGAACAACTCAAGGTTAGGGCAACTTACTTGCTAGCTAATGCTTTGTAGGCGTCGATAAATTCGACTTGAATTATTGTTTATGCATATGAATTGTCTGGCTTCGGCTGACATGGGAGATTATGATTTATCGCATTGATATGTTGATAATTGACTCGATGCTTAATTGTTAAATGGTTAACTATAGGCTATGTGATTATTTGTTCACATGATATTTGGATTATATTGATTATATTGTGTCTTTCTATTACGCACTTGAATTGCTGACTATATTGAATATAACGTGCAATTGTGCGAATGAGTGAGGAACGTCAAGATAGTGGATAACGGGTAGTTATGTCAGACTCCTGACGAGTTTTTGGATAAAGTTTGATGGGACGGACCGAGGTTCGTACCCTATTATTTTTTTATGGATCGAGACCTTCTCAAAGGAAAATTGAGTTTGAAAATGATATTGGAATAAAACCCATTTGAATTCACGTAAGAACTGGGGTTGTTCTGTCTAAGGCAAGAAGGGCTTTTAATGAGGCATTGTGCCCGACCAGCTTACCTGGGAACTTCTCGAGCCATTACTTGGGTGATGATGGACCTTTTGTTTTGAGACCTTCTCCAGGGAATCATTGGAATTACGGGATATTTGAAACCAATAGGATTAGAGACGAAACTTGAACGATTTCATAATGAACCTCCATAATGTATTAAACAACCTTCAAACCCTTTAAAATAATGATAACAATGTCAGATGAAAGCTTAGGGCTTGGATGTTAGTTTTGGAAAATGAGAAGTGTCGCCGAAATCCAAGTTTTGGGGAAACTAATAAGTTTCCAAGTACATTGGTACTCCTTCGCTCTTTGAGCAGTTTATTTAGCCAACCAAAGGATGAGCCGGGAATCTTCACTGAGGCGTGAGACTTCGTGAAAGCATGGAACTTCACTGAGGCGTGAGACTTCGTGAAAGGGTGCAACTTCACTGAGGCGTGAGACTTCGTGAAAGCAAAAACTTCGCTGAGGCGGGAGACCTTGCGGAGACGGGAACCTTCGCTGAGGCGGGAGACCTTGCGGAGACGGGAAACTTCGCTGAGGCGGGAGACCTTGCGGAGACGGGAACCTTCGCTGAGGCGGGAGACCTTGCGGAGACGGGAACCTTCGCTGAGGCGGGAGACCTTGTGGAGACGGGAACCTTCGCTGAAGCGGGAGACTTTGCAGATGCGTGCAAATTCACTGAAGCGTGAGACTTCGTGAATGCGCGAAAATTCACTGAAGCGTGAGACTTCGTGAATGCGTGAAAATTCACTAAAGAGTGAGATTTCATCGCCGTTTACCCTAGGGCAAACGACAGGGAACATTTGTTTAGTTAGACACTTGTGCGTTGGAGGACGATACATTGTTTGACTAACCTTATCACCTAACTTCATATGTTGAGATTTTGATGATTTGATATTGGTGAACATTGTTATGATATTTGTTGAATTATTGAGATATTGAATATTGTGTTGTTACTAGAGATCTGATAACATGTTATGTATATACCTTAGGGTAGACGATACAAAACTTATATGTATATATACAACCTATATATATATATACCCCTTAATTCAACACATGTTGTTTGTATTATCTACTATATTCTGTGAGTTGACCCTCGCGCCTTGGCTTTGTTTGTATGTTTGTGTTTGGGCGGTCGGCCTGCTGCCAGGCGTCCGTCAGTCGGTTCGTGATGATTCGTTGTGCGGGAAAGACCCGGAGCGAAATGACTATTACTGAAGCTGTCGACGAGGACCCGGACTTCATGCCTGATCGAGGAAGGGTCGATGAAAGTAGTGTGGGATATGGGTGGTTAGAGTCTTTGAGTTGGTTGTTAGAGTCATAGCTCTGATTCGTCATTTGTACTTTTGGGACCGGGTAGTTTCCGACAGGTTGCTTTCGGTGTGGTTCTCCAGAGATGGGGATCGCATGGAGTAGTCAGACGTAGGAAGTCTTTTTGGAAGCCGTTCTGGGCTGACTTACTTTTTGGAGGACTGTATTTATAAAACTTATGACTCTATCTGTGAGTCGCACTTGTTTGTCGATGGGCAATACTTCTAGTTATTTGATGTTACATCCCGTCACTTGAGGACACTCGTGACGATGTTTTTAGTTGCAGCGAGAGCTGTACTTATATTGTATATTAATCTTTGTTAATCGCGATTGGGTTGAGTCTTCTTTTCGACAAGTCTTTTTATTTGAACAAAACGAAAAAAATATACCTGCATTTTCCGCTTTATTTATTTTCAAGTTACTAAGTGACACCCGGAAATCGGGGTGTTACAGTTGCACAAAATTCATGATGTCTTTTTTCAATTTCCTCAAAAGGGCTCTTGGGAAGAACCTTGTTGTGAACTTTTCCGCTAAGTCTTCCCAAGTAGTGAAGCTCCCTTGAGGTTGAGAATTCAGCCATTCCTCAGCGGTGTCCTTCAAAGAAAATGGAAACAAGCTCAACCGAATTGCATCCGCCGGAACATTGTTCACCCGGTAAGTGTTGCAATTCCGGATGAACCTCTCCATGTGAGCATGTGGATCTTCCAAAGTACCTCCACCATATTGGTTTTGGCACACCAAGTTGATGAATTCCGGTCTCAACTTAAAGTTTCCCACTCCCTCGGGAAAGACAATGCTCCCGGGATAGTCATAACTCATGATAGCCGAAGTGAGTTCCCGAAGAGACCGGTTGGCATTCTCAACTTCTTGTTCACATAATCGAAGGGTGATCCCCTCTTGGATTCTTGCCTCGATATGGGCTTGCATCTCCTCCTCCGTCATATGGCCACCCATGACGGTGTCTCTCTCGAGAGCAACCTGAAAGTGTGACACTCAAACAAAGAAAGATTAGTAGCTCCAATTCTAGACAAAGATAAAAGCAAAAAATAAAACCACAAACTGAAAACTTAAACCAAAAACCACAAACAATTCCCCGGCAACGGCGCCAAAAACTTGTTGGTCAATCTGCAAGTGTACAGAATTCACCCAGTTTTAATTTATCGAACCACAGGGAATTGGTGTGGCAATTCAATTTAAGCCTCGAGTTCACGGTAGGAAAGCAAGTAAAATTCAGTTTTAAAGGTTAATTGTTTTGGTGATTAATTAACAAGCAATTGAAATATAAGTGTGTGAGAACAATGGTGAGAATGCCTTGGGTTCTTGTTTAACTAATTCAGTTCTAATCAACCTATTCTATCCACAAAACTCCGAGTCTCTCCTTGATGTTCTAGCCTAATCAATCATCTATCGATGCCTCGCATAGACAATCCTCTCAAGCCAAAAGATAAGCACAATTCCTTGATAACCTAAACATTTGCTAAAGGCATTAAGCATGCAATTCAGGCCAACAAACCCCAACCCTTCCTCTATTCCTAGTAGCAAGTATAGAAGAGGTAATCCCACAACAAGTCCCTAATCTATAACAAACTTCCGCTCTATTATAGAAAAGTATAAAGCTAGCACATGTTCTAACTTGAAACATAAAGCATGGATATGAGATTCAAGGGTTTACTCAGAGGATTCATGAATAGAAATAGGAATTAAGATTAAAACATCATAAGTCTTACAAAGAACCCAAAGCAAAAGGGATTTAGCCAAACATGGCTATGAAATCCATACAAGAAGATAAAGATGAAACCTGAAACATAGGGCTTAGAGAAAGCTCCTCAAGCTCCAGAACTCAAACCCTCTCTTCTAACTTATGAAAATATGATAAAATGACAAAAGGTTACAAGAGAAATGTCTAAAAACCAATTTATAGCCAAAACAGTCGAGTCTGGGCGCTCAAGCGCCAATTCAGAGCGCCTGAGCGCCAATTCCAGCCCAGAAACATGCTCTTTGGAGGTGTCTGGCGCCTAGGCGCCAATTCCCAGCGCCTAGGCGCCAATCCAAAAGCTTCAGGAAATTGCACTAGCGCCTAGGCGCCAATTCCCAGCGCCTAGGCGCTCAAACTTCGCTGGAACAGACTTTTCAGCTCCTTGTAACTCCTCTTCAAGCCTCTTTAAGCCCTCCTTCAATTCCAAGCTTCTTGGCCTTCCTCAACCATCAGTTTCAGACCTGGTAACTTAGGCACAAAGTAAAAGAGATATCTAGAAGCTTCACAGAGTTAATTAGCAAGAAGAACCTTCAATTAAAAAAGAAAAGATATGCAAGTCCTCTAGCTAATCAAAATGCACGAAAGGTCCTTATAAAACTACAAAAATACAAAAACAAAATAAAAACACAAAGAAAGATAAAAATGCATGATAATCCATGAAACACTACATGAGACTCAACAAAAATACTCGAAACAAACTAGGAAATGACCCTAAAAACACTACTAAACTAGGGTCATCAGTGTTGCTTGCCTCTTGAAGTTCAGACTCTATCAGATGGATGTGAAGAGTGCTTTTCTGAATGGCTATCTGAGTGAAGAAGTTTATGTTGAACAACCTAAAGGATTTACAGATCCACATCATCCAGCCATGTGTACAAGCTGAGGAAAGCCTTGTATGGTTTGAAGCAAGCACCTAGGGCTTGGTATGAAAGGTTAACTGAGTTCCTTGTAAGCAATGGTTACTGTAAGGGTGGAATTGATAAAACTCTGTTTGTGAAGAATGACAAAGCGAAGCTCATGATAGCACAGATTTATGTGGATGACATTGTTTTTGGAGGAATGTCGAACTCAATGGTGGAGCATTTCGTCCGACAAATGAAATCTGAATTTGAGATGAGCTTAGTTGGTGAATTGAGTTATTTTCTAGGGCTACAAGTCAAACAAATGGAGGGTTCTATTCTCATATCACAGAGTAAGTATGCTAAAGGATTAGTCAAGAAGTTTGGACTTGAAAAGGCTGGTCACAAGAGAACTCCTGCTGCTACACACATCAAACTGTCCAAGGATGAGCAAGGAGAAGATGTTGATCAAAGTCTCTATAGAAGCATGATTGGAAGCTTGTTGTATCTTACTGCTAGCAGACCAGATATCACCTTTGCAGTTGGTGTATGTGCAAGATACCAAGCAGCTCCTAAGGCAAGTCCTCTACTACAGGTCAAGAGAATTATCAAGTACATCAATGACACAAGTGACTATGGTATTCTCTATACTCATGATACAAATTCTTCTTTAGTTGGATTCTGTGATGCAGATTGGGTAGGTAGTGCAGATGATAAAAAGAGCACATCTAGTGGATATTTCTTCTTGGGGAATAATTTGATGTCATGGTTTAGCAATAAGCAGAATTGTGTCTCATTGTCTACAGCTGAAGCAGAGTATATTGCAGCAGGAAGTAGTTGTACTCAACTCATGTGGATGAAGCAAATGCTGAAAGAGTATGATGTTGAACAGGATGTCATGACATTGTACTGCGACAATCTCAATGCAATCAATATTTCCAAGAATCTCATACAGCATAGCAGAACCAAGCATATTGATATTAGACATCATTTTATTAGAGATTTGGTGGAGGATAAAATTGTCAATTTGGAGCATGTTACAACTGACAAGCAGTTAGCTGATATTTTCACAAAACCCCTTGATGCAATTACTTTTGAGAAATTAAGAGGAAATCTAGGGATTTGTCTTTTTGATGCTAGCAATTAGCGTGCCCTATTGTGTCTACGACTAGTTTATCTTTGATCATCATTAACTGTCGTTGTGACATCAACAGAGAGAAGGTTGCTTTATGGTTCACTTGCCCTATAACTACCTCCAACGGGCAAATTATGTTTTCTCAACCGCTTGTTCATCTACTTTCCTCAAGACTCATTATCTCTCTTTTTCAATTCTTCTTCATCGATCTGTGCTGTGGTTGTGTTTGTTCTCATTTCATCATGTCTCAAAGTTCAGGAAAGAATGACTCTGTCAAGGCGAAAATTGAAAGAACTGCTAAAGGAGTTAAATGCATGGGTTTGAAGAGTGGTTCTTCCCAACCATCTTCTGCATCAAAGAAAGCTCCTGGGAAGACGAAGACAAGATACCCAGCAAGAAAGACCTACATGTCCAAGGTTCAGAAAAAAGAACCCACCAATGTTCCTCTCTGTGAGGATGTTACTGATGAAGAGGAAATCAATGCTGAAGACTCGCCTGTGAAATCGCCTCCTGATGTTGTGCCTGATGTTGAGACATCTGTGTCTCAGGAAAATTCTGGAAAGGAATCCACTTCTCTTGAAGATTCAGGCAAGGATACCAAGCCTGATGTCACTGTGTCATCTTCTTCAAAGGATGCTGATCCAAAGAATGGCGATTCTAAGGATACCAATTCTGCAGAGCCAACCCAGGCTCCAACCCCTGTTCAGGACATCTCTGATGATGATTCTGATGATGTGCCCCTGGTTAAGTCCATTCCTGCTGCCCGGATGAAAAGAAAAAGAAGGGTCTCTACTCTTGAAGTCACTCCTACTCCACCAAAGAGATCCAAGTCATCTCCTGTAACCTACAAATCTAGACAAGCGAGTGTGAAGGATAAAGGAAAGCAAAAGGCTGTCAAGACTCCAAGTGAGAAGAAGAAAAGGAAGATTCCAGTTAATGTTGAAGAATCTGAGTCAGATGCTGAAGCCGATGTCCAGGACATTCGACCTTCTGAGAAAAAGAAGTTTTCTGGTAAGCGTATTCCTCAAAATGTTCCTGATGTTCCCATTGATAGAGTGTCTTTTCATTTAGAAGAGAATGTTCAGAAGTGGAAGTTTGTTTGCAAGAGGAGAATGACCAAGGAAAGGGAAGTTGGTTCTGATGTTCTTGAATGTAAGGATGTTATTGCTCTTATTGAGAAGGCTGGTCTGATGAAGACAATTCAGAATGTTGGAAAGTGCTATGAGAAGCTTGTGAGAGAGTTCTTGGTGAATCTCTCTGTGGATGTTGAACTTCCTGAGAGTGATGAATTCAGGAAGGTTTTTGTGAGGACTGAATGTGTTGTGTTCTCACCTGCTGTGATAAATCAAGCACTTGGAAGAAGTTCTATTGAATTTGCTGATGAGGAAGTCTCCATGGATGATGTTGCCAAGGAACTTACTGCTGGTTATGTGAAGAAGTGGCCCAGCAAAAAGTTGTTGTCCACTGGAAATCTTACTGTGAAGTATCCAATCCTTAACAGGATTGGTGCTGTGAATTGGGTTCCTACACAACATACTGTAAGAAAACTGGTTGTGATAATCCTGGATAAAGTCAAGAATCGTGAGCGTCCACTTTCCGAACAAATTATTTCGACCCTATAATTGCCTGGGTTCACGAAATCTTTGTTGGGATAATACTTGACAATCAATCTGTTTCTTGGCACAAGAGAACAGATAAAGAAAGTAGAGATGTTCTGTTTTTCGTATTTCTGTTTCGACAAGGGGCCCCAGCGGGACCCCAGCAAGGGGCTCCGCCCCTTGGACCCCGCCCCTTGGACCCCGGTTCGTATTCGCGGTCAATTATGCGTTGGCTCACCGAGCGTGCACTCCGCACTAACCTGACTCGATTCCGAGCCTAACGCGTAATTGCATCAGCCTATAGTAGACCACATTACTACTAAAATACATTGATGACTCTAAAATCACCAACACATACCTCTGGTGTTTCTGCATCTCTTGCCAAATTGATGTATAGGATTGGCAAGTCTATTGCTTTTGATTTTGGAACTTTTGTGTTTGAGCAGACATTGAAGCATGCTGATACTTGTGCTGTGAAGCTACCTGTTTCATTTCCTTCACTTCTCACTGAGATCATTCTCAAGCAGCATCCTCAGATTCTCAGGGCTGATGAAGTGGCTATGTCTCGTGGAGTTCCAATCACCTTGGATCAACGTTTGTTTATGGAGCCTCATGTCCTAAACATTGCCATGCTAACCAGTAGGACATCTGCTCCTTCTGTGACTGAATCTGGCACTCAGGCCATAATTGCTGAATTACAGGAAGTCTCCAAGGCTTTGCAGGAGACAATTGTAACACCCCGATTTCCAGGAGTCACTTTAGTAACTCAAAAATAAACTTTACGCGGAAAACTGGTATTTTTTTTTTCTTTTTAATAAAGCGATAGAAAAATAAAGACATAACCCAGCAAACTAAACTAACCGATGTACAACATATATAAACATGTACAGCCTCAGCTGCACTCCCACGTCACGCGCACTCGCAGTGACTCCAAAGTAGTGTGCCCGTAGGAAAATATGTACAGATCCAGAAGTGTGAGTAAAAGTCATAAATACAATCCTCCAAGAGTAAGTCAGCCTCAAAATGGCCTAAGTAAAGACCCCTATAGTCCGACTGACTCACTATGATCCCTCAGTAAGAGAACCACACAAAAAGCCATGCGTCGGGAACCTACCCTGTCCCAAAAGCAAAACGAATCAGAGCTCTACACAAAATATGACGCTGCCTAACCTACCCTCCCAGTACCGCTCAAAGCTCCTCCTCCTCCTCCTCGTCGCTCGGCGTGTAGCTGTCGACATCAGTGTCGGAGTCAGAGTCCACCGTGATCATCTCGATATCCAAGTCCACGACCTCCTTCCTAACTGTCCTGCGAACAACCCTAGTCGAGCCCATCTCAACATCTACCTCCTCAGTAAGGACATCCTCCTCCACCACCCGAACCAGGGGTTCCACACGGTAGCCGCGCGGTGGAGTAAACGGAAAACGGCGAGAGGCAGATGGAAAAACAGGCTCCCTCTTCGGCTCCACGAGCCTCGAGGACGATGCCACGTCGGTAGGATCGACAGCAGTAGCAGGAAGTGGCGCGACAGGTGCATCAACATCAGCCTCGATCTCGGATGGGTCCTCCTCATCGGATGAAGATGAAGGTGGTGCAGGTAGTCCTCGACCAGTGCCTGGTCCACAACGAGCTGAAGGCGGCAAGTTGAAGCTCAGCTCCATGCGTCGTAGAACTCCCCTCGTCAGACGTCCACGCTCGTCAGTACGGTCCTCCATGAACCTTCCCCGGTACGTCGCCCGATGATCCACAGCATCGATCACCCAAGCGGTGGGGGCATGTCTGTCCACCAACTCAAACCTGATCCCCCCCGAGGGAGAGACCATCGAAAACCAGTCCGCCATCGACATCTGGCAGTAGGCCGACCGCCCAAACACAAACATGAAACCAAAGCCAAGGCGCTAGGGTCAACTCACGGAATAAAGTAATTTATACATACAACATGTGATTGGGGTATAGATATATATGTTTATATATATATATATATATAAATAATCCTAGCATGTTATCGGCTCTAACAATGCTTCGATAATTCAGATAACATACAATTCCAGTCAGGGTGAATGTATGCGTGAAATGCAATTCAATATGATCCGGATAGTTCAATTGGGATGGGCACCACGAGTCTGCCCGACACAGGCCTAGTGTCGACAACTCTGCTCGGGTGTCGCTTACAAACCCATGCATAGTCGGATCAGCCCCAACCACCCTAGGTCGTGCCACTCTGCCTGCTATGCCGAAGATACATCCATGTGTTCTTCGATGAAGGCCGTCCCAACCTTCGTGAAGCCGTCCCAACTTCACTGAGGCCCAATCTTTCGATCGTACAAACCTCAAATGTATGCATTAGGCAATATGGTTAGCCAAACATCGAATCGTCCTCCCAACGCAAGTGTTTAGCTTAATTCTAAAATTCAAAACCCAAGAGTTTAATGCCGACCCTACGACATAACTCCAACAACAAGAGTACCCAAGTACTCGGTGACTTTTACTCGTCACCGTGGCTCAGCCCCGTCATGTCCACCAATTCTCCAGAACCCACGACAAAGTCGACTTTTCCCCGTCTTTCGCAATCATTTTCCCATTTAGATTCCCTATGGTTTATTCATTAATGAAAACGTTTCAAATTGAATTAGTCAAGTTATGAGTTTAATTCTCGAAGTCTAAGTTTCCTAAAGTCTCTAGTTTCCAAAATTCTATTTTCTTTCTAAGTTTTCCGAAAATCCATCAAACGTAAATCCCGGGGAAAGTCTAAGTATACCAACGAATGACTAAGTCTCAAACCCCGTTTTGGACTTGCCTAGGGTTGTTCATCCAACCCGAAAGATCAAAAGGAATCAATTCAGTGATTCTTCGCTCCGAAATCGCGTCAAAACGCACAGTTCAATACAACATCAATATCATAAGTTATGAAAACAATCATAACAATAAATCATCAACATAACCAATATCAAAATCATACATAATTCGAATTTATCGACGCCTATCATGCAATCTTAGCTAATAGGTAAGTTGCCCTAACCTCGAGTTGTTTCAGCCTCGCGGTATAGGTTCTCCTCACACAGTTGCTCCGTAAAACTCAAAGTTCCTTCAACTGAACCTCGGAGAAAACAAAGCAGAAATCCATACAAAATCGATTAGCTCGATCACACACAACTAATTAACGATAGACAAAGCATTTAAAGCTTCAGAGTACAACAATCGAACACGAGAGGACGAGTTATCGAAAAACGAAACCCCCCCTAAACATGCTCACGGCCCTAAGAGAAAAAGGGTTCCAGCGCTTTTTCTTCGATCTAAATTAATTCCTAGGTAGTTTTAGAGTAAAACTAGGATAAAGAAACTGTCGGAAAAATTTTAGAACAACCGGGTCAAAATACGACTACTCAAGGGCGTTTTGGTCCAAAATAAAAGCTCAAAAACTCAAAGTTAAAACTTCGGAAAACAAATTTGATGGGAACGTTCACAACGACATTTGTAGCAACTAATCCTAAAGGCACTAAGTCGGATTATGACTTTTCGACATTAAAGTTTCAATATGTGCGCAAAAAGGGTTTTTACACAGTTTTTCAGATCTTTGACAACTCGATCGAAATCGGTGAATAACGGCGAGTGTTCTAGTTTGTTGGGCAAGCATAGAAGATATATCAACAGAAAAATCAGGAAAATCGGATAGTTTTACGAAAAGCTCGAAACTTTGAGCTCATAAATAGCTAAAGAAACGCGACAAAAAGAATGATCAGAGGTAAGAATCAAGCAAGTTACCTCGATGCCGTGAAATAGAAACAAACTGCTCGAAGATCGGTCGAGAAACGACAAAATTCTTCTCTCCTCCTTTCCTTCCCAAACTCGCGGCCTCAATGGTGGTTGTGGGAGATATTTGTGATTTTTTTACTATTTATAGGAGAGTGAAATCGCGGGAAAATGAAAATTTTGCGATTCCGATTTTTGCAGCACGTTCATCGGTGAATTCTAAGCGAGATTCCGGCGACAGAATTCCAGAACTCAAAGCAGGTTTCTTGAATTTGAGAAAAACGATTCAAAAGCGGTATAAGTTAATTTGCCCCGAAAAACTACTTTTTGCTGTGAAGGTCAGACGACAAAACTTCGTTCTGAAGAAAGATTGGAAACGTCAAAAGAAATCTAGCAATGCGGATGGAAACTTCGTTAAAAGCTCCGAATAGAAAAAGTCTTCATTTAGTGATTGAACTTAGGGTTTTTAAAGAAAAGAATTTAGCGTCGTCGGACTTCTGAGAAGTGAATCCTATCGTGCGTACAGTCCAGGGTTCCGAAATGAAACACTGGTCGAAGGAAAAATAAAGAGAACTTCTTATTTTTCCAAGGATTTGAAATTTCGCTTAGACATTGCTTTAAGAGCGGAATTAGCCTATTCTGGACACTCTCGCCATAAGGCGGGTGTGCAGATGACTCGTACTAACTCCTAAAACGACTATGGTACTATCCTCAAGCAATTCCTGAACTTTCTTCTTCATTGAACTTTCCCAAACTGCAAACTCATGTCACGCTTACACTGATTCTACGCGTGAGTCGGAAATTAAACTTTAAATCCAGTTCTGCAAATCTGGGTCTTACAACAATCACGGTGAGCACTGCCAGGAAGCTCAAGGTTGATGCTTTGCTACTCAAGCTACAAGAAGGCAACGCCAAGGTGGTGAGCACAGTGCTGCTGCTACAGCTGCTCAGGATGAGAGCAACGACGAGGAGGAAGGATCTGAAGAGAGTGCAGAGGAAAGTGCAGAAGAGTCTGGAGAGGAGTCCAGTTCTGAAGACTAGTTTGCTATGTTCTTTTATTTTTTTTTTTGTTTTGGATGTATTTGTGCCTCTTTGCCAAATTTGTGCTAAAAACGGGGAGTAGTTTGAAGTTTGAAGATTCTATCTGCTATGGTCTGTAATATTTTGTGCTACTGCTGTGAAGACATAGTTTGAAGATTCTATCTGCTATGGTTTGTAATACTTTGTGCTACTACTGTGAAGACCTATGTTACTACTGTGAAGTTGCTTCTGTGAAGACTATGTGTGTTTTGCTAGTGTTAGCTTTGATCTGGTTTAATTTGAAGACAAGTTCAAGACAATGGCTATGGTTGTTTCAAGTTGCATCTTCTGGTTTTATGTGGCTAGCTTAGTTTTATGTGCAAGTAACTTCTGATAGTGTTTTCTGGTTTGTTGAAGTTCAAACTGATCAACTGTGAAGTCATCATCTGCTAAGGGTTGTTAGTACTTCTGTTTGTGCGTTTTTGCTGCTAAGTGTAATGTTTCAACTATGCTAGTTGTTGCTATGGATGCATCATTTGAGGGGGAGCTATGCTTAAGGGGGAGAATTGATTCTCTATTTTTATCCTCTCTGGTTGTGTGTTGTTTTAGACAAAATTTGACAAAGGGGGAGATTGTTGGTACATGTTGCCTTGCATTTTGTCAAAACAACCGATTGTCGAAGCAGATGTCGTGGCATCTGATTCCGTGAAGCTAGGGCATCAGTCCTTAGCTTGAGTTTCTGTTGTGGGCCCTCTAAAGATTATCTGAAGATATGTTTTCGAGTTACTTAAGGCGCAAGTAGTTATTCCAGAAGAGTTTTAGTTATGGGTTGTTATTTGTTGAAACAATCTTTGTTAAAAGATTGGATTCTATCTTTACTTGTGCAATAAGTAAACCAAATCTATCAAGATTGTGTTTTGAATTGCTGTTGCTGCAATCTGTTACTTCAGCCCATGCTAACCCTAGAGCCCATGCTACCGCTGCTGAAGTCTATAAAAGGATGAAGGCCTAAAACTTGAAGACGACCGAAGCTAAAAGAGAGATATCAAGTGTTTTAGGATTTGTGTTTGTGCTTTGTCCTTTGTTAGTTGTGAATCCTCTTTGCTCACTGATTCTATAAAGCAAATAAGGGTTCTATGTGTTTGATTACATTCAAACTCTGATTGTTCGTTGTATTCACCAATCATTGTGGCAGTGATTGAGAGAAAGTGAGAGGGGCTCTCATACTTAGGTTGAGATTCTAAGTAGAAATACACTGGGTAGATTAGGAAGTGAACTATGAACTGTTGTGTTCATGAGTGTCTGTAATTCCTGAATCTTGAGATAGTGGATTTCCGTTCTTTGGGTGCAAACCCTCCAGACGTAAGTGAAAGTTTTTCACTGAACTGGGTTAACAATTCTTGTGTTTTGTTGTTTCTGGTTTAAGTTCTGTTTTTACTATTAAGCGATTGTCGAACCTATTGGCCTAGCATCGTGCAGGACATTCGTACTACAGGGAACCTAAATTACAAATTTGATTGATACTACTCATGACAACAAGATGCATCTTCTTTTCGTGAGCCCAACTTATAGAATCTACAAGGTTAAGTGTTCTTTCCTTGGAGTAATATTGGATGTGTGACCTTCTAGGAAGTTTTCCCAAGAAGTCCGCTGGTGAGGACAAAGTGCGCTGGAAAGACCCGTGTTGTTATCGTGATGCTAGTTGTCAAGTAAAGATGTTACAAATGGTATCAGAGCCGACCTTTCCCAGTACGGTGTGGTTCGGGGACGAACCAATCAGAAGCTAGTGGGCCTGTGACACCCAGGGCCGACGAGGGCGGGGAGTGATCGCAGGTGTAGTGAGGCACGGACAAGGAGCGGCTCTTGGCAGACTTCAAGGTCTAGGGACACATGAATGAACCGATCTCGAAGCCGAACAAGAGGTATTCTAAAACTATATAGGTATGAGACTATACAATTGACGATGGCATAAAAGATTTGATTGGTACTACTCATGACAACAAGATGCATCTTCTTTTCGGGAGCCAACTCATAAAAACTCCAAGGTTAAGTGTGCCTTGGAGCAATATTAAGATGAGTGACCTCATGGGAAGTAACTTCCCAGGAAGTGAGCAAGTGAAAACAAAGTGCGCTGGAAAGACTCGTATTGTTATCATGAGGCCAGTTATCAAATCAAGATGTTACAATTGTGGTATCTAAGTTTGTGAATAAGTTATTGGGGGATTGATACTTGGCTAACCTCATGGCATATGCATCTTGATCGTATGGGGGTTTGGCCCTAAACGTGTTTTTTTTATAGGCAAATGTTAGTTGTTAATTATTAGTAAATTAGTTCCTTCACCAGGATTCGAACCCTGGCCCTTTACCCTGCAAATCCCTTCATTCCCTTAGCTCACCAAGTGAGCTACCCTGGCCCTAAACGTGTTGTTGTTTGTTTGGGGGTTTGGCCCTAAACGTGATTGGTTCAACAAGAGCATGTTCCTGAGAAAAGTGGCAGACGTTGTATACGATAATGCAAGAATAAGCTTCACCCTTATTTCGTCGAGGAGCCATGTTTGTCCCACCTTCCTTGTTAATGGACTGACATATTATCCGGATCATTTTGTTTTGGTTAGGGGGTAAGCCCTAACTATGCATGCATACCTAGACTAACCCTATGTTTTTTACTTGACTTGTTGTATATTGAACTCGAACATGATAACATGAATTACCCCTTTATATTGATATTGATAACATGCTTGTTTGAAGTCCTTGATTGTTTTGGAGTTGGCCCTTGTCTGTTTGCTACTTGTTGTTTGGGAACCAAACGCCATTGTTAGATGGACCACGCATTGAGAGCGTCGTTTCTGAGACACTAGGAGATTCACTTTCTTGAGGAGGATCAATTGACTGCGTGGAGGTTTCGTAGTTTTTCTTGCAAGATGACTTACGACGGTTGGATGCGGACATTACGACGAGATCGGTACAGACAGATATTGGAGGTTCTCTATTTTCATTGGACCCACTGTTTTTCTCTTCCACTTAGAACGTTGTTGTATGCTTCTTATTGTGCGGACGTTCTGTGGATAGGCATTCTACGAGGATTGTCGCACCGGACGCTTGTCTTTTAGACGACTATGTTGAGACCAGCGAGGGATGGTTATTCTGTGACAAGCAGTGGAGCACTCACTGAGAGGAGCATGATGACGAACGTGCACTAATAAGACGTAAAGTGTCTAAAGGGTAACAGTTGTAATGGGGTCCGTGGGAGTTGTCCTTGATCGAGTATGTTGTCCTTATCTTTCAGTTTTAGTTATTACTCTTTCCGTGAAGTTTCACTAGGTTTGGTTTCTCTGGAATTTGGACTCAGATATTTTACTTCGGTTTTTGGATAATTTCCCTTGAGGCTTTTCGCATTGGTTTAATTAATTCTGACTTTTTTCGTTGCTATAATGACATTTATTGTCGATATTACATTTTTAACCCTCGAAAAATTGGGGCGTTACACCTAGAATGAATCGTGTGCGGAAATAACTTTAATAATCGAAATATTATTTCCATTGGATTAAATCCATCATAGAAACATAAGGATCATACCAACAAGCACTAAATCACTAAGGTGGGGAGTTAATCAAGTTTATTTCCCTTAATTAATCACAGGTCTTACACTTATACTCCCTCCGTTTCAATATAACTGTTCACTTAGTGAAGATGCACACATATTAAGAATGCGATAAATTTTGTTAACTTTTTAAAATATTATATGCAGTTTCCTATTTTACCCTTAAAAATGCATTATTATCTCTCATCATTTATTTTACTTATATGGGCATTATATAGAAATACACCAACTAATGCTTTATTGGAATTATAAGTGGACAGTTATTATGAAATAAAAAATTCCTCCCTATCTGGACAATTATTGAGAAACGGACCCCTTTTCCTATTCAACCGTGTTGATACCAGAGACTCGTTGGTTGTCTTGATCTCGCACCTCTTTGAAGCTCACAAAGGACCCAAATTTGTTTCTAAAGTTGTGAATGACATGAAGTTTTATGGGTTTTGGCTTATATCTAAGTTGCTTTTGGGTTTTGTATTTTTTTTTTCATTTTGGGGTTTGATGAATTGTAGAGGAAAGAAATGGAATTGATGGTTAGAACTTCTTAAGTATGGGTGAGGAACACTTTGATTTTGATTTTTCATTCTATATTTACTTTAACTTGGGATTGGAATCAATAAAGTGGGCAGAGTTAAGTAAGTGTTAAAATTGAAGATTAGTGTTTCAGAAATTTGGGATTAATATTTTAATTTTTAATAAAAATTATATGTTAGCATGCGTTAGACACTTAGGCTATGTTTGGCACGCCTAGCTGATAAGCTAGCTGAAAGCTTATAAGCTAGCTGACAGCTGAAAGCTGAAAAGCTGTGTAATTGAAACAAAGATATCTGGTAAAACAAACTGTTGTACAAGCTGAAACTGTAAAATGGCATAAAAGGACATACTTGTATAATTTTTTTTTATTTTTTATTTTTTACATTACTTTATTTTCACATTAATAATATTAATATTAAAATTATTATAACTTTAAATATTTTAATTTCACTCAAGTTATTTATCATCTTAAAAATATAATATTAATTTTTACTTATTTATTTTCTATATTTTTATTGAATTAAATATAATAAAACATATAAGGCTAAAGGTGGAATTTTAATAAAATAATAGGGATAAAAAAGAGAATAATTTTAATAAGCTATAAGCTACCTCAATTAGCTTATAGCTTAAAGCTTTAAGCTACTAGAATAAGCTCATTTACCAAACAATTTTAAAGAGCTTTTAAACTAGTCAAATTAGCTTTAAGCTAGTCAAATAAGCTATAAGCTAGCTGAAATGACATGTCAAACATAACCTTAGCAAGTTGGCCGGACTACCAGCTCTGATAAGGACCAAAACTAAGTTATTTTTCAAAAATTAGAAACTAAATCCAAATTTCATTCCTATGTGTCAAACAATCACTTATCCCAAAAGCTTAAACTGTTAGGTTAGGACCACATTAATGATTTTATATTATATTCTAACAATATGTGAAACGAAAATCAAACTTCATCTTCGTCTATAATGTAAAATTTATAACCTTCCTTAACCCTAAAAACAAATGAGGTAGGCAATCCATCCATAATTTTCATTAAACAAAGACGGCTGGGAATATTCTAAGGTTCCAATTCCTTGTTTTTTGATGGATTCCAATTTCTTCTAGTAGCAACGACTAATCCCTTTGACAAATCAGGGGCAACCCTGGGTTTTCATTGTAAATCAGCGGCTCGACCTCGAAGCCACTTTTTCTTTTCTTTTTCCCCAAGCACAATACTCAACACCCCAATTGACCCTCACCCTGACCCAACCCTTTTAAATAGCACATAACCCTCGTTTCCTTCACCAAACCACTCTCTAATCCTTTTCAAAACACTCTCTTATTACTTCTCCCAATTTTCTTTTACTATTATCATGGGTATTATTCTATTCTTCTTCTTTTTTCCACCATTTTTTAACACCTTTTTATCTATCATATTTATCATATCTTAATTTTCTTCTTCTTTTTTAAAGCAGCATCTGACAAGAAGATTAAGATCGGTATCAATGGTAAGTGTGTTAGCAACTTAGCATCTGCTACAATGCTGTTTGTTTTAAACTTCACATAATTATAAGATTCTCTATCCATGCAGGATTTGGAAGGATTGGACGATTGGTTGCCAGGGTTGCTCTTCAGAGAAACGATGTTGAGCTCGTTGCTATCAACGATCCTTTCATTACCACTGATTACATGGCAAGAAATAACTACTACCTTGATATCCTTTTGTTTTACGAAAAAAAAAGTGATTCTAACTAATCTTGCAGCTGATTTTGCTAACAAATGTGCTTTTGTTTGAATGTTGTTAGTCTTACATGTTCAAGTACGACACCGTTCATGGGCAGTGGAAGCACTTTGATGTCAAGGTGAAGGACTCTAAGACCCTTCTTTTTGGTGACAAGGCTGTTACTGTTTTTGGAACCAGGTGGGTGCATGGAGTTTTATTTTTGTGATTGAATAATTAATTAAATCCATTATTTGTGATTTTTTTTTAATCTGATTCAATTGTTTTTTGCATCTGAATGAATATCAGGAACCCTGAGGAGATCCCATGGGGTGAGGTTGGTGCTGATTTTGTTGTTGAGTCAACTGGTGTGTTCACTGACAAGGATAAAGCTGCTGCTCACTTGAAGGTTTGCCCTCATCTGTCTCATACTCTGTGTATTTGGATAATTGGATGACTGTTTCTGATCATCATAATTGATTCCCAATGGTCAAAATCATTTTTTGAATGTTTGGATACTTACTATCATAATTGATTCTACCATAGAATCAATTCCTGGATGAATCTATTAAACCTAGAACATCACTAATTGTGGAATTTTACTAATGTTTTCTCATAAATAAATCACTTTTCATATAAATGTATCCAAATGTATTCATTTTCAATCAAATATAGCATAATCAATTTTTTCTTTTGTCAAATTTAGTTAGTATCTACAAATTTTTTTTTTGAAACAAGTTAGTATCTATAAAATGGATACAAAAACATATAAACAATTTCATTTCCAATCAAATATACCATAATCAATTTTACTAAAATCAAGTAATATCTAAAATTAATTCTAACAATGCTGATCCGAAGTCCAAAGACACCATCAGTGCTGCAATTGATTATTTGTTTATTGATCTGTCTTCTGGTTCTTAAAAACTAATTAAACCTGTTATGAGCTTTTGTCCAATTTCACCTGCTTCCATTCTTTTGTGCTGTTTCATATTCTTGTGATTACTAGTTGCCTTTTTCTAGAAAAAAAAAGAGTAAGAAGTTCAAGTAGATCTATTAATCTGTAAGATTGATTTTCCTGGTGATTAGGGTGGTGCCAAGAAGGTTGTAATTTCAGCCCCAAGCAAGGATGCACCCATGTTTGTTGTCGGAGTTAACGAGAAGGAGTACAAGCCAGAGCTTGACATTGTTTCCAATGCCAGCTGCACTACTAATTGCCTTGCTCCCCTTGCCAAGGTTTTTTATTCAATACCCCTTCTCTTATACTGATGGCTAATGTACCTGTATTTTAAATTTGCTTGTGGTTGTCATGTTCTTTAATTAATATTTTTAGTTTCTCCGCAGGTTATCAATGACCGATTCGGAATTGTAGAGGGTCTTATGACCACTGTTCACGCCATCACAGGTCAGTTATTTATTCATGTAGTCATATTAGACAGTGATTTCATGACCTCCTTTCCAATTTAAGATTTTATTCAATATTAACTTTTTGTGGTAAATCAGCTACTCAGAAGACTGTTGATGGTCCATCAAGCAAGGACTGGAGGGGTGGGAGAGCTGCCTCTTTCAACATCATTCCAAGCAGTACTGGAGCTGCTAAGGTACCTATTTCATTTATAGTTGGGTGATGTAAATTTTAATTCAAAGTTTCTGTTCTTTGTCACTCTTGAATGTTGAATTTTTGGACAAACAGGCTGTGGGGAAAGTTCTTCCTTCCCTGAATGGTAAATTGACTGGAATGTCTTTCCGGGTTCCAACTGTTGATGTTTCAGTCGTTGACCTCACTGTCCGGCTAGAGAAGGCTGCATCCTATGAGCAGATCAAAGCTGCCATCATGTAAGTTCTAAACTTTTGAAGTCTCCCAAATTCTTACTTACATTATGTTCTCCTAACCCAACCCTCTGTGTTGAAATGACAAAAACACAGGGAGGAATCCGAGGGCAAATTGAAGGGGATTTTGGGTTATATTGAAGAAGATGTGGTGTCTACTGACTTTGTTGGTGATAGCAGGTAATGTTTGATTTTGAAGCATCTCTGATTTTCTTTATTGGTGGAAGTTAAACAATCATGCTCAGTTACCAGTGTTCTCTCTGAAACTAATGTTGTGTTGGATTACTTTCATATGCAGGTCAAGCATTTTCGATGCTAAGGCTGGAATTTCTTTGAATGACAACTTTGTAAAACTTGTTTCGTGGTATGACAACGAATGGGGTTACAGGTAACTTATTGTGCCTTGAACTTGAATATTCTAGGACGAGGAAATGATTTTTTTTAACCGTCTCTGTTACTTATGGTTTTTACTTGAAATGTGAACATTTTGTTTCTTTCTTTGCAGTACCCGTGTGGTTGATTTGATTGTCCATATCGCATCTGTGGCTTGAGTTGAGACTGAACTTTGGATGGCATATCGTTAGATCGTTCTAAGTCTTTTTACTAATATTTTGTTTGAATTCAGAAGTTTATGAATAAAAACTTATGTTATCGTGAGTGATATCATTGAAACATTAAGTGCCCATATTTTTACTTGTCCTTCAAGTAAGTAGTCCCCCTTTGGTGAAATTTTGCATCTCTTAATTAAGAGATGGATGACTTGTACTTCATTTTCACCCTCAATTCCAATATAAGCAAAATTTTGTTTTCCATGTCTCTTGGCATCAACTTCTTCCTTCAGTTTATATTTGGTTGATTGAGCTGATCAGTACAATACTACAATTAATATCCATTTCTACTTTAATGCGACGCTGTGAGTATGCAAAAATAGGGTGATCTCCAATAGAGCTATTTTAAATATAACTTTTTGCAATATATTATGACCAATTTGTAACTAATTGATAGTTTTGTTATAGTCCGATACTATGCTGATTGATTCATTCAATTTAAAAGATCTCAATTTAGATCATGTTAAAATGAATGCTCATCGAAACTGTTAAATGATATGATCCAAATTGATTTTCTGCTGGCTGAGATTAACTGCTTGGGAGTATCTCATATTTATCTAGAATCCCTCGCTAAATCTGGATGCAAGGGCAAAAGCTATCTGGTGACTGGTGGTGTTCTGAATCTCGCTCATTTTTTCTGCCCTCCCTTTGATGGAGGACATGGCTCCTCTTTCATGTTCTCTTCCCAAAGTTCTTTTTTCTCAGCTGATCTGGGCTATCCAATACTGGTCATGTAAGGTTCACGTAAATATTAAAAAAAAAATAAGAAGAATAAACAAAGTTTCACGTAATTTTTTATTAAATAGTTTGTTAGTATCTTTCTTAATTAAATGTGTAAAATTTTAATTTAAGCACATGGTAAAGCCACCCAAGCAAACCGTTTTAAGCCTCCAAATTTTTATTTTTTTTATCAAGTAGAAAAGGCCCAAACTTTTTTTACTAAGTCAAAAAAGGCCTCAAAAGACCAAGCCTAAGACAAAAAAAAGCCCAAAAAAATGTCTCACTTTAAAATTTGCTTTAGGCCTCATTTAATGTTGAGCCGACCCTGCATACAAGTGACCATTTTGATGGCAAGATCTTGGTCCTCCATTCTAGATTTCTTCAACATAAATCTAGAAACAAATCATGACCATCTAAGTCACACTCTTGGTGGCTCTATCTTAGCCATCTATTTCATGATGAAACCCTAGCCCTCCAAGAGTGCTAGATGAAGATTAAATCATAGTCATCCATTCCTAAGGACCTTAACCTAAATAGGCCCCTCCATATCCACTTTTCCACGCTTCACACACTTCACTCGACTTTCCTTCATCAAACTCTAACACGTGCACCTTTATTAGTCTTCTTTGTAACGCCCCAAATTTCGTGGGTCATGTAGTAACCTTTCTCGAATAAATATGCAACAATTTTCATAAGTAGTTCGCAAATACGAATTTTTTTTTTCTTTTCAAAGCATTTCTAAAATATGCTATGCATACTCCCAACCATAAATAAATGTACATCCGACCTCGCCTAAGGTCAGTACCCGAAGGTAACAACGGATGAACAGAACATATAAAACATAACAAGTAGAATTAGATTCAACAAAGGAACCCAGTATGCAATGACTCCATAGATCCTTTATACTCCCTAAGATTTCTACACCGGAGAATCGCAGGAAAGCAATGCACTAGAACCTACCCAAATACTCAAATATAAATTCATAAAAATCATCCTGCATGCTTTAACCAATAACAATAAGCACTCTACCCAAAGGCTCTGGACTAACACCCGACTCTACTCTTACGAGTCTTCTACTGATCCTTCATCGGACCCTTAGGGTTGTGCTACTCATCTCTTGAGGAACTCTCCTCGTCGATCATCATAACAACATCCTCCATGTACCTATCATTGTCTGACAGTTTGCAGACCGCCCAAACACAAACATCCACACAAGGCATGGAAGGGTCAACTTCCAGCATAATGTATAATACACAACATAATGTCATATTATAACAATCAATAACATTACTAAACATAATCAACATCATATATTATAGCATGTTATTCATCCAAGTCATGTTATCACATCACGAGACACAATCGTCACAACAATGCATTAAATTGTTGCATGGTATGCTAGTGCAATGAATGCTCTTCAGGAGTCCGGTTGGTGCTAGATTGTGTTGTCTTCTTGGTAATTTTCTTGTTGCCAGCCCTGGTAGAAGTTGAGGATTGTTTAGTGAGAGCTTTTGGGAGAAGATAGGTTGTAGAGAGAGAGTGAGAGATTGACTGAGAGAACTTGAGTGTTTTGGAAGAAAACAACTGTCCTGGCAGTTGAGTGGAAGAGAAGAACGTTTAGGTTAATGTAATTAAAGTGAGAGAGTGGCGAGATTGATAATTTTGGGTTAGGTTTTCAAAAGAAATGATGAGATGTGGGTTTTGAGGTCTGATAACAGAATATATTTAATGTTTAAAACCACACGCACCATTAACTCTTGATTGACAACTACTTCGCATTTAATGCGACATGACTATTGCTTGTTCAGGGTTGGTATCTGCTCCAGTCACGTGGGTGAGAGAAAATGTTTAGTGACATAAGCAGCATTTGGACTTTTCCAATGTGTTGAATAGTTATGGTGCAGGCGATGAGAGAAGGCAAGGTTACTTTTGCACTAGACAGTGCCTCGTCAGACAGTTTTGTCTTGCATTAGTTAGTGTTTCATCAGATGGTTCCTGAATTTTGATTAGTAAAACCACAATATATTTCAAGAAGCAGAACGCATACCAAAACTTTCTCTCAGATATTTAATTTTGTTTTTCAATGAGAGGGTTTGTAAAGATATCAGCAAGTTGATCGTCTGTGTGAACATATGAAATATCAATATGACCCTTTGCAACATGATCTCTTATGAAATGAGGCTTGATCTCAATATGCTTGGTTCTGGAATGTTGAAATGGATTCTTGGTGATGTTTATAGCACTTGTATTGTCACATAGTAATTGAATGTTATGCTCTTGGATGCTATAGTCTTCTAATTAAAGTTTGATCTAAAGAATTTGAGTGCAGCAAGATCCAGCTGCAACATATTCAGCTTCAGTAGTAAACAATGAAATTGTGCTTTGTCTTCTACTTGTCCAAGAGACTAGACATTGTCCAAGGAAATGACATCCTCCACTTGTGCTTTTCCTTTCTATTATGTCTCCAGCATAAGCAGCACGGTAGAGAGTTTAGACGATTTGTGATTTCTCCTGAAATACAAGTCATATGAAATTTATTACTATGACACTTATACCCTTGAAATTTTTTATCATTCAAAATATGATAAACGATATGAATATGTGTTTGAACTTAACACTATTACAGTCAAAAGTTCCGGAATCGACGAGAAAAACATTCGTCGGGTTTCTAAAGCAAAATCCTATAAATATTACAGTCAAAAGTTTCAGAATCACACATACATTCACAATCAGAATCTTGTAGGGTCTTATTCTCATTCCGATTAAGAATCGAGGGTTAATTAGTATTGTTACGTGAGAAATTACCTTTCAAATATTTCAAATTGTAATCATGCTGTGAATATGACTCAGACTTAGCATTCGAATGGGCTACAACTTCATATATATAGATATAATAGGTCTTTACATTGTTTCACTTGCAAGTTTTAGCACACACTTCTACAAACATCCCTACGTCAACATAGAAACCTAGGCTTATGTCAAAAATTAATTAATTATATAAATTCTGAAAATCTAGGTCTTACATGGAACACTTATACCTTAAGAACAGACTTTGACATTTATCACATCGGCCGCCTGTTTCATAACCCTACCTCTGCTAGGGTTTTGAGTCTATTACCATAAATTTAAGTTTAGGATGTTGTTTTTCTTTTTTTCTTTTTCGCACCACAAATACTAAAGGCTTATGCAAGAGACATGCTAACTATATCTCAAAGAAGAGGAGTTTCAATAAAGGGGATGATACTATTATGTTGACTAAAGAATTCAGTGCTATCACCCAAATGAAGCTCCTACTTAAACTAAAACAACTAGGAAGCTTCACTCTATCAATTGAGATTGGAAAGCTGCAACTAGGAATAGCTCTATGTGATTTGGGGGAAAAGTGAAGCCAACCATGATGAACCTTCAATTGGCCAATTGTTCAGTAGCATATCCATATGGTATTGTTGAGGATGTGCTAGTAAGAGTGGACAAATTTATGTTTTCAATGTTCTTTTGATTCGCAATCCGCAAGTATACGGTACGTCCAAAGTAATATATAATATTGTTGAACCACATGAATTGGGGAAGTACCGATTCACAGAAGCAAAGGTTGTTTAGAGCATAGAAAAGTAAAGAAAAATTATAAAGTTGGTTGGTAGAGAACTTAGTTTGCTGAATTAAAGAAGAAATTATGTTTATGAGCTAGCACTTGGGTTAACTTCACCAAAACAAGTTATGCTTTAAGAGAAATGAGAGTATATGGAATACAAAATGGAATTTATTCTATTGTTGATCTTGTCTTATTCTCTAAGTGTTGATTCCTCAAGTCAAAAAGAGCATTCAATTAGATTTCATTAGTCCAATTTCTCACCACCTATGAGTAAGCCAATTAAAGATGAAGTTCTTAAGTTCAGGTCATCAACTACTAGACCCCACCCTTATTCCTAAGGCGCAAGTGCTCTAATAAGTCTCATCCCAAGTCCCTCATTCTAAACCAAACTTCCATTTGTGCAAAGAATAAGTAAAACAACTTGTGCGCACTCAAGCTAATATTGAAGCAGGGAACACAAACTAATAGATGAAAACCTTATTCCATATAAACTCAGAAGTTAAAATATAAACAAGTTAGGGATCTGCATCCTAAATGCTAAAGAAAAGCTTAGCCAAACATGGCTAAGGAAAAAATAATTTCTAACCAGAGAAGAAACCTTAGAGAAGCTCCAAAACACCTTACACAAGCTATTTGTTCAGAAAAACTGAGATACCAAACCAAATTATAAAAGTCCTATTTATAGGCAAAATAAAGTGACTTGACACGCATGTGCTTGCCATTTTTGCACGCACATGCATGCAGTTCCCCTAAAAAAGTCAAGCTCTTGTCTTGCACATGCGTGCATAGCTCGTCCAAGATGTCAAGCCCCTGTCCTGGCACACATGTGCAAGCCATATGGTGTACGCATGCACATGTGTGCCTGCCTCGCTGGGGGAATCCTCTTCAATTCTTCAGCTCAAAAACTCATCCTTAATGCTTGTAACTCCTTCCAACAGGTCTTTTGATCATCATGACTCAATTTTGAAACCCCTTTGTCATTAATCATCATCAACCCTTGTAATTCTTCATGAATAGATTCCATTGCCTATGTAACCTTCCTTCTTCAAGAGCCATTATTGGGGGCTTCACACTAAACACACCATCAAGCCTTATTTGTAACCACAAAACATCAAATAATGTACATCAATCTATGGAAGTTCAGCTGATTTGTTCATCACATGTTAGATTTATTTTAATCCCCATTTTTAACCTTAACTCCTCTAACATATTTGATCAAGGACTACAATGCAAAAGACTCAATCCTAAATACTAATAAAAGAGTCAAAATGATTTATTATGCTAATGATGACTCGAAAATATAAAAAGTCCTAAATGAAACTCAAGACTCTAATTAATAGCTAAAAAGATAAGAAAAATATAGATAAAAGATAAGAAAAATAAGGTAAAAATACCATTTAAATTCATGTTATCACCTTTGTTGTGCTAGATGTGGAGCAAGATTCCAAGGTTCCCTTTGTTTAGGGAAGACCGTTCTTAGCCACATGAAAAAACAAAGATCAATTGTGGAAAGGGAATGATGTCATAGAGGGTAGCTGATGAGAAAATTCTCTTTTAAATATTTGATTTAAAGGTGAATCCTGTGGAGCACAATGATGTCTTATTGGTGGATATGTTGAAGGAATGAAGTGATGAAATTTATCCCGTTAAAATAACACATGCTTGTTAAAGCAAGTGCACTCTACCACTAATGTAATAAATGATTGTATGTCTAAGTTATCAAATCCAAGGGCCTAGGTAAAAAAATAGAATTAGGGATGATACAAAGATTAGGCTAATAAAGTTGAGTTTGATTGTAGTGTTTGTGAGCAAGACAATAAGCATATAGTGATAGAGAGAATTTTCATTGAGAAAACCTCGTTATTGTAATGCAATTGGATCATCTACCCTGTTATCCATCTTATATTATAATTATTTCACCGCTAAATATTGTGAATTGTTTTATCTGACTATAATAACTCACAAACAAGCGTCATTGCAAGGTGACTAGAGGTGCATAGAGGTGTCTTATGAGTATTTCACTACCTAGATGCATAGGAAGTTGGAAATATGAAAGAATTAATCATAAAGCCTCTAGTTAGACCGAGTTATTACTATATAAATTGTTATTCCATAATTAATCCCTATTGTTAGAAGATAATAAGTTAATATTGACATGGTTAGTACTCCATCAGATGATTTTACAAGTTCCTTATTTGAAATATTTCTCTTCGGTTAGGAGCGAGTTATTACTAATTCTTTAACATTCTTTCTCTTACAATAAGTTAATATTGATTTGTTTAGTTACTCCATCAAATGATTTTGCATGTTCCTTATTTAATTAGACATATTTTCCTTTTGACGTTAATCAACCTATTCAAAGCAAATTTTTCTATATTGTAAAGTTTAGGAGCACAATTACCATATAACTTGGGAACCCGTTAAGTATACAATAAGTTTCATTTAATTAATTAATACTCAAATTATCCTTAAACTTAAAAGTCAATGATTGGTGTTCAATGCTTTGTAAGAAGAGGATGTAGTTTTATGTAAGGAAGTTGCAGTAGTGTTAGACAAATCTACACAATGTTATGTTGTGCATGCATTTCTCTTATATTTCCTATGAATTTCATCTATAAACCATGATAGTGCTTTCTTCGTGCTCAACTACACCCCTCAACTCTAAATTCAACATAAGGCTTGATTCACAAGTTTATGAAAAGAACTTGTAGTTCGTCGCTGATAGGATGATATTCCTCATGGCACCGATCGGAGATAATGTCATCAACAATACACCAAGAATAATGCAAATCTGAAATTTAATGATGGAGAATAAAATTAGTAGCAACCTTAGTAATGTACTAAAATGAATTTGAGCCTTATCAATATGCCAATTAACGTACCCAATTTATAATCCAAGACAAGCTAAATATCTTGGGTTTTTTTAGTTTAAGCCATATAATACAAGGAAGCTGCAAAAAAGATAAAAATAAGATAGATTAAGCATTCACATTCGCTTGGCAAAAATATTCTATAAAGTAAGACAAAAAGGTTCTGCTTACGAAGTATGATGTTGGGGCAAAGGCAAACCCTCCAAGAAATCCAAGAAGAGAACCAAAGAAAGGGACGCTTATGCCAACAAGCATTGTCAAGCCTGCAAAAAATAGGATTAAAAATTTAACTAAAAACCAATTTATTAAGTTACCAATGTAATTTAAGGAATAATAACCACATACCAACATAAACACTTCGAGTTATTAGTCGAAGTGTAAAGGAAGGTGGAATCTTTACTTTCTTAACCAAGAAGGTTTCGAGCATATCATACATTGGCATTGCAAATATCTGTTTTTCGCATAATATATCAAAATAAAACTAATGAGATCGAATATTAGCTAATCCATATCATAATAAAAAGTAGGCAGCCAATTGTTTTCTTATAAATTGAAGTGACAAAAGCCGAATCTATTTAAAATATGAATTCATAACATACTTGGTAACCTCCAATAACATGAAGAACAACAAAAAGGTTAGCTGCAGCAATGAGCCAAACAGGGCGCTCTAGTGTGATGAGGATGTTATCATCAACCGCATTTCCAAACATGTAGTATCCGATCAGAGCAACAGGGAAGTAGCAGAAGGCAACTCCTATGTAGGCCAAAATAACTCCCCTCCACATGGGTTTCTTGGAAGGAACCTCTGGCGATGAAGGCATCGTTGCTTGAATTTCCAGAACCACATTGTGACCTGCATAAGCAAATGCTACATCTCCCAACGCAGAAAGAAAGTTGAATATTGCATCAGCGGTACTGTGTGATTTAATACTATAGTCTACGTTTGGTTCGATCCCTTTTTTAATAGAAGTACCCCAAGCGATAGTTGAGTACCTGCGGGTTCAAATTAAACAAACAATTACAAGCAGGATCAAAATCATTCAATGAATCATCAAATGGGTCTTGAAAGTGTTGGACGCTAACAAGTACAATTCTAAACTTAGGAAATACCCTGCAGTCACTGATTCTGTAAAATATTAGTCATGTTTGTCCTTGTGGTCAGATAAAAAAGACTAACTTGACCGACATTTTACATAATTTAGGACGGAGCAAGTATTTCCTTCTGTTAGGGACAAACTTAACAACGTCCAACACTTTGAGGAACTAGTTTGACCATAAACTCAAAATATTTTGTCCTCATTTAGTGTCTTCTTTCGTGTCTTATCAATGATGTTTCGTTTAAACAACCGGCTAAAATTTATAATTGTAAAAAAACGTACGTGAGGGACATGGCGGCTGCGCCAAGAGAGACAATGGAAATAGAGTTCAAGTTCGGGCATTGGGAAATAACGAGGTTCACTGAGGCAAAGATGATTATCCAATATGAAGTCTTAATATCTTTGCAATCGGGACAGAGAGAATCATGAACCTTCTTCAGTGACTTTCCTCCAGTGACCATGTACACAATGCACGTGCCAACTTCAACAATAATTTGCTGAGGAACCACGATATACATACCTAACTTCTCCCCAAACGCATACTGCCCTAACTCATGGTACCTGTCGAATCTCTTGCCAGGAACCATTTCGTGCATCTCAACCATTTGCCATAGTGTGTACAACGTGATCACCCATGACAAGGTAAGGATAGTAGTGCCGGGACCCCTATTATTTCAGCCAAAGGAATCACAAGTATTATCAAGCAATGATAATGATAATAATAATGATCAATAATTTACATTTTTTTAATAATGAGAATATACATTATAAGGATATGATAAAAGTGCACGTGATCACTAAATTATTTTTAATCCCAACCACAACTACACATGTTCTTGTGTATATATAAGGATGTGTAAAATATATATATATATATATATATATATAAAATATGAAATTGACATGTAAACGCGACATTGCTCTGTCAAGCTTTCGCCTATTGTGAAAAATTCCAATCATATAAATATTTATGAACAAAAAATGGATATAATGTTTAATTTAATTAAGATTATGATGTAATGTGAGAGGATCTCACTAAAATTTATTTTAATTTCATGCAAATTTTTTATTTTCACATACTGTAAAATTTGATAATATGTACTAATAGTTAATAATAGTTCATAGACTTAAAAAAAAGTTCATAGACTACTACTAAATGTTTTAGTGCAAATATATAGTAATAGTAAATGCTATACTAATCAATCGTACAGTCTTAAATTTTTTTAACCAGACACTTATATATTATTAAAAAATTATATTACATATTAACATGAGTTTATTTTTTATAACCATACACTTTAAACTTTAAAGTTGTTATACAATTACCATTTTAAAAGTGGACCACCAATTAACGATCATATCTGATTGTTAGATGAAAATTGTAATGTGGTGGAGGGTCTTACCAGCCCATATGTGACATGGCATAAGGAAGGCTGAGGACACCAGCTCCAACCATGGCCGTGAGATTATGAAAAGCTGAGTAGTACCATTTTGCTTCCCTAGAACCCGTTATCGGGAGCCAATCATCAATAGCCTTCTGATTGGCATCAACAATGTTATTTTTTTCATTAGCGTGACCCATTTCTTTTAATTCCTCCTCAAAACCTCCTTGCCAATCACTTAAATTTTTTTATGGCAAGGAGTGATAAAAATGCTTTTGTGTCTTTGATTGTGATATATATGAAGAACCTAATCTACCAGAGCATCAGATTTTTTTCTTTTCGAAAATGTTAGAATATAATAAAGAAACAAGTCTGAGAACAACCTTCTCAGAGATAGGCAGTACAAGACAACAAGATACAGAATCAAAAGAAAAGAAATAACAACACGAAATCAACTATTACAACCATTATATAGAGGAGATTGCACAAGTGGAGATATCTATATACAACATATATAGTTGAAACGTAAATATTTTCATTGCTGTAAGAACTGCATTCTAAGAGATTCTCTCCACCACCACCCACATTTTTTGCACCAAACATGAGGTGTTGTTCTTTAATTTCCAACCTTTTTTCTTCGATGGAAAAGTACTAAAATTAATAATCTTGTTAGAATTAACTGAAGAGAGTTGTGTACGACAACAAATTAGCTTGCCAAGTTTAGTTATATTCTAGGTTCATTATTTATAGTTGGTATGCGCATATGTTTGGGGCTCATTATTTATATTTTCCGTATTCATGAATTTCTACTATTTTTTTACCTTTAATTTTGATATAAATTTGGGATGAGGTATCGCCACATATTTATAAATATTTGGTTCAACATTAAGAGTTTTATTGGTTGATATATGTCCTATTTAATGTTCCACATAAATGAGTTAGAGAATATGAAGGAGATGAACAGATCAAGGGAATGCAAGCATTGAATCTGGTTAGAGAATTTGAGATGCAAAAAATGAAGGAGTCTGAAACAATTAAAGAGTATGCTAACAAGCTTCTTAGCATTGCAAACAAGGTGAGATTGTTAGGTGTTGAATTTTCTGATTCAAGAATTGTTTAGAAAATACTGGTGACAGTCCCTGAAAAATTTGAAGCCTCTATTACTTCATTGGAAAATACTAAGGATTTGTTAAAGATCACCTTGGTAGAACTTGTAAGTGCAATGCATGTCCAAGAGCAAAGGAGAAAAATGAGGGATGAGATTTCTGTGGAAGGAGCATTGCAAGCCAAATTGTAAATCAACCAAGAAGAAAAGTACAAAAAGAAGAATTACAAGAAGAATTTCAACAGTCAAGAAGCAGCTGCCAACACCAGGAAAAGCAATGAAAAAAGGAACAAAGAGTTTCCACCTTACAAGCATTATGGCAAAATGGGTCATCCTCCTTTCAAATGTTGGAGAAGACCCGATGTCATGTGTGAAAAGTGCAACAAGTTAGGACATCATGTGAGAATTTGCAAAAAGCAATTTTCAGCAGAAGAATGAAGCTCAAGTTGCTGGTCAGCAAGAGGAAGAGCAATTTTTTGTAGCAACATGTGTTACAAGCAGTAGCTCAACTGAATGTTGGTTAGTGGACAGTGGTTGTACCAATCACATGACTCACAATCAAGAGCTTTTCAGAGAGTTGAACCGATCAAAAGTTTCAAAAGCCAGAATCGGTAATGGTGTTCTCCTTGCTGTTGAAGGAAAGGGAACCGTAGCCATTGAAAGTTGCAAAGGTACAAAATTAATTCATGATGTTTTGTATGTGCCTGAGATTGATCAGAACTTGATAAGTGTGGGACAGTTACTTGAGAATGGATTCAAAGTCATTTTTGAGAATAAGTCTTGTCTGATCAAAGATGTCAATGACAAGGAATTATTCAACATCAAAATGAGAAACAAAAGCTTCTTGTTTGATCCCATGGAGGAGGAGCAAGCATCATATCCAGCCACTGAAAACATCACAAAGGTTTGGCACGAAAGGTTGGGTCATTTTCATCATGCAGCTATGCTGAATATGCAAAGAAAAGAGTTGGTTCGTGGCCTACCTCACTTAGATTCTGAATTACCAAGTTGTGAAGCATGTCAATTTGGAAAGTTAACCAGGTTACCATTCAAATAGTCAAATTGGAGAGCAACAGAAAAGCTGCAATTGATCCACACAGATTTGGCTGGACCTCAAAGGACAGCTTCACTCAAAAAGAGTAAATATTACATCATCTTCATAGATGATTTTTCCAGGATGTGCTGGATTTACTTTCTTCAGTCTAAGTCAGAAGTTGCTGGTGTATTTTGAAAAGTTGTGGATTAAAAAGCAAAGTGGCTGCATGATTCAAGCTATGAGGTTTGATAATGGCAAGGAGTACACTTCAGCACAATCATGGAGAATGAGAAATGGAGCTGGAATAATTCAGAAAAGATGCCAGTAGCTGACCCTTTGCAGAATCAAGATGGTTTAGTTGATCATGCACCTGTAAGAGGCACTAGATTGCTCTCTGATATTTACCAAAGATGCAAGGTTGCAGTCTTTGAACTGCAGGGTATTGGGATGCAAAAGAAGATCACAAATGGAGGGCTACAATGCAGGAGGAGCTGACCATGATTGAAAAAAATCAGACTTGGGAACTTGTTGAAAGGCCTGAACACATAAAAGTCATCGGTTTGAAGTGGGTGTTTAGAACAAATCTGAATGTTGATGGCTCAATAAACAAGCATAAAGCCAGGTTAGAAGTAAAGGGGTAGGCTCAAATTTTTGGAGTAGATTACTTTGATAGTTTGCTCCAGTTGCAAGGCAGCATACTATTAGGATGTTGCTGGCAATTGCAGCCCACAATAAATGGAAAATCTTCCAACTTGATGTCAAGTCAGCATTCCTAAATGGGTTTCTAGATGTAGAAATCTATGGTGAGCAACCTGAAGGCTTTTTTGTGAAAGGACTTTATTTATTAAAGAAGGCTTTGTATACTTCAGCACGCCCAAGTCTTTGATCTTAAAAGCTGAGTCCAGGACTTGCTTAATTTCCTGAAATTCTGCCATTGAATTGCCTGCTAGAATTATGTCATCTACATAGATCATTAATGCTATGAAACTTTGATCATTACTCTTACAAAACAATGAGTGATATGATTGTGCCTGCTTGTAGCCACATGATACTAATAAACTTGTCAATTTTGCATACCATTGGCGACTAGCCTGCTTAAGTCCATATAGAGATTTATGCAGCTTGCAAACTAGTCCTGAAGCAGCAGAAACTCCTTCTGGAATCTTCATGTACACATCTTCATTAAAATCACCATGTAAAAAGGCATTATTGACATCTAATTGGTGAAGGAACGAATTATGAGCAGAGGCAAGTGCTAACCATTCTAACTGTGGTTAACTTTGTTACTGGGGAGAAAGTATCAAAGTAATCAAGACGTTCCACTTGACTGTATCCTTTAGCTACTAACATTGTCTTGTATCTCTCTACACTTCCATCTACCTTCCTTTTTATCCTATACACCCACTTATTACCAATAGGAATGATGCCAGACGGTGCAGGAACTAAACTCCAAGTACCATTTTCCTCAAGTGCTGTGAGTTCTAAATTCATTGCTTTTCTCCTACATTCATGTTGTTGAGCCTCAGCATAAGTGGTTGGCTCAGTTGTAGCATTTAGTGACAACACATACTTATTGTGTGTAGAAGATAAATGAGAGAAACTCAAAAAATCAGAAATATGATGTTTAATACCTGAAAGATGAGGTTGACTTGCGCAAGTAGAAGAACTGCAAACATAGTCTTTGAGATGATGTGGCTGATGTCTAGTTCTTGATGGTCTTCTGACTGATTCTGTATCTGGATGCTGAATACTGAGGGGCTGAGCTAGTGAAAGTGAACTCTCCTTTATTGAATTTGAGACTTCGGATGAACTCTCCTTTACTGAATCTGAAATCTTAGAAGAAATTGGCTCTGCTGATGTATCTAGAGTAACTTGCTATCCCTGGGATCCTTCTATAAACTCCCAGGATAATGCCCCTCCACTCTTATATGGCAGCATGTGATCATAGAAAATAACATTTATGGATACACTTAAAGAGCGAGTATGTATGTCTAAAACAAGACACCCTTTCATTCCTGCCTTGTATCCTAAGAAAACACTTTTTCTTGCTCTAGGATCAAACTTGTGCCTATTTTGTTGCAGAGTTGAAGCATAGCAGAATGAGCCAAAAACTTTCAAAGTACTCATATCAGGTTGTTTATGATATAAGACTTATTAGGGAGATTTGTTTTGAAGGGCCAATGTAGGCACTCTATTGATAAGGTAAACTACATGTTGTACTGCATACCCCCAGTATTGCTTTGGTGAGTTTGACTGAAATAGCAATGCTCTTCCTATGTTTAATATATCCTGATGTTTCCTCTCTACTCGTCCATTTTGTTGTGGGCATTATACACATGCGGTCTCATGGATAATCCCTTTAGAGGCATAGAAACTATGAAGTAAGAATTCTGGCCCATTATCACTTCTTATGATCTTAATCTTAGTATTGAACTGTGTTTCAACATAAGCTACAAAGTTTTGAATTTTCCTTGACACTTCATACCTATGTTTCAACATAATTATCTATAAGAATCTAGAATGGTCATCTACAACAGTGAGGAAATATTTCTGATCATGAACTGTTGATGTAGAAAAAGGACCCCAAATATCAAAATGGACCAAATCAAAAGCCTTTATTGATTTATTCTAACTAAGAGGATAAGACAACCTCTTTTGTTTTGCCAAATGACATACATCACAAGCAAAATCACATTGTGCATATCTATAGGTGGAAACATAAGGATGTTTTTGAGACATTATTGTCATTCTATGTTTGGACAAATGCCCTAGTATAAAATGTCATAAAGCAGTACTGGGAATAGTGACAGTAATAGTATTTGTAGTATTGACTTGTGCTTGATTCTTCAGCAGTTCTCCTTTCTGAAACTTCTCTAAATCATTAGTCCTTGACCCTTCTTGTTGTAGCCTTTCTAGACCATCAGTCACTAAGTAATACAATCCTTCTACTTCCTTAGTCAAACCAAGCATCTTTCTGGCATGTTGATCCTGGATAAGACAGTAATCTTGAGAAATCTGTATAGTACAAAGTAAAGATTTGCACAGTTTGGATGTAGATACAATGTTAGTGATAACAAAGATGAAAAAACAATTGTGCGGTTACAGTGTTACCATTTGGAAACTGAACATTAATTGGTTTTACCCTTGTGTATGAGTGAAACATATCAAGTGAAGAGCACACATGAAGAAGAACAGGACAAAACAATTGTTCTACCTGTTGAAGAAGAACTTTCATTATTCTTAGTTTGTGTTCTAAGTTGATTCACATTTGGCACAATAGCTTTTTCTTGCAGCCTCATCTGATTTACTTGTGAAGAATTGGAATTCTGACTATCTGTAGATCATGCGCCTTGGATCAAAGAGAGTAGCTTTTGAAATTTCTCAAGAGTAAACATTGGAAATTGTCATTCAGAAGAAGCAGGACCAATTGTTGCATTTGCAGCATTCACAGATGGAATATTTAACATTAAGGACATGTTGTCTTCATTGAAGGCAACCTGATCATTACTGTAACCATAAGAATCTTCTGCTTGAAAGTTGTTAATTGCTCCATATGATTTTCCATAAGTGCCAAAAGTAGGAGGTTGGCCATAAATTTTGTAACATGTCTCAATAGTGTGACCTGCTCGACCACAATGAGTAAAAATTTTGTTTCCTCTACCTGAACCTTGGTAAAATCCTCTTCCAGTTCCACCACCACTACTAGAATTTCCAGAGTTAAAACTCTTTCCTCCATTACTTTGCTGATTTCCTTGATAATATCCTCTTCCTCGACCAAATCATGCCCTAGTATCTGTTGCATTTTGCATACTCTTCTGATCATTCATAGTATTTCCACCTGAGTTTTGTCTTTCTTGTTGAACTATCATAGAAAATACCTCATTCAACAAAGGTAAAGGTCTCATAATCAAGATCTAAGAACGCACAGTGGCAAATTCCTCATTTAATCTAATTAAAAACCTTATGATATAGTCTTGTTCCATATAGGTTTTCGCATGTCCCTGATATAAGCATCTAGCATTGCAATTACAAGCAGGAAAAGGTCTATAACCGTCTATTTCTTCCCAAAGTGTCTTCAATTCGGTCAAAAAATCAGTAACAGATAAAGAACCATGTTTCATGCTATAGATCTCAGTTTGCAATTCAGAAATTCGTAACAAAACTACTTGAGAAAATCGTTCTCTTAACTCATTCCAAATGTCAACAACATTATCAATGTAAACTAGGTTTTGTGCAATTGATTTAGAAACTGAATTCACAATCTAAGTATGAACAAGATTATTGCACCTTTCCCAGGCATAGAAACGTTGATCATCTTCTTCAAGAACTCGAATGGTTCCATCAACAAATCTGAACTTATTCTTTGTAATTAAAGCCCTTCGCATCGATCTCATCCAGGTATTGTAGTTTGTACTGGTCAATTGTGGCGAAACAACCACCGTGGAAGGTCCATCACTAGGATGAACGTAAAAGAGACTGAGAGGATCGAGTGAGGAATCAACAACTCCATGACCTCCTCCAGAAGATTCTACACCGCCATTGTTACCTTGATTGGTCTTCCTTGCCATGTATCAGAGTCACGCCACAGAGCTCTACGGTTAGAGCTCTGATACCACGACAAAATCTCAGAGAAAATAGAAAGATAAATATGAGAAATGTTTCTTCAATTCACAAAATGAAATGTCTTACACTTGCTATAGGTATTTATATCACTACTATGCAATACATTATAAACTAGCTAGACTCTAGTTGCATTAGATTATTATCTCAAGCGGTTAGCTATCACTATCAAGATGTTGAGGTGGCAATAACTACTTTTGGTAGCTAGCATGTGCTGTAATTCAAACGCCCGCATTAGCTGAATGTAAAGCTGTATCAGAAATAGCTCCACTGGTTGATGCTTCTGAATAACTTTCTCCTTGCTTTGTTATTAGTGAGGAATGGGGATGGAATTCTTCTAGCTGCAGCATCTTTACGTGTGGGACAACAAGTGAACAACTAGATTTTGAAATTTCTTAGGCGTTATGCTTTAACTGAGTTATTAATTAATGCATTAGTTTGGGTGTCACCTTTGTGGTATTTGAAACTGATTGTTTGGCTGTAATCACAACTTGGAATTCCTCTACAAGGTCATCTTCATACTTGTACCAGATTATTGAAGATTGTAATGCAATTGCCTCTTTCATTGTTTCATGTGCCTTAACTCATTCGAAGATGAGTGAAAATGTTACAGCTAGCAGACTATATGTCTAGGCAGGTTATTTTGTTTGGTGATAGGACATGGCTAAATGACTTACCTGATGGCCTTCATCCTTTCCTTTCTCACGATGTATTAAACTAATTAGATACTGTTAATGAATGAAGAAGAAGAAGAAGAAGAAGAAGAAGAAGAAGAAGAAGAAGAAGAAGAAGAAGAAGAAGAAGAAGAAGAAGAAGAAGAAGACTTATGAGAACATGTGACAAGAATCTCCCTAAAACTTATGAGAACATGTGACAAGAATCTCCCTATAGAAAATCACCATGTGATTAGGATTGTATAGTTGAAAGGTTTTTGTCCCATAGATTAAATTCTTAGAGTAAAATACACTTACTCTCTTAAGGTTTTTGAGAATGGAACTCAACTTCATTCTTAATCAAAATCCACACTCTACCCCACCTCCCTTAACAAGTTAATCCCATCATGAAAAATTCCAACGGAATATTTTCTTTGGCTAAAGAAATCAATTTAAATATTTAAATAATAAGAAATAACAAGAAAGTATTTCATTTATTTTTTATTGAAGTTTTTTTTGTACATTGAAAAGATTAATTACACCTCCAGGGATTGATCTTGGGGATCTTCCCCTCCCTTACTCATATGTCTCCTAAGTCTTACTACTTGAGTTCTCCGTTGGGGACATTTTAAATGAAGTTTAAAATATTTATAAATAGTTTCACCATATTTTATTTGAAAACTATTTCACATCATATATTTTTTAAAAAATATAGGCATAGTATAGTATCAAACGTGATATTATTTTTGTTTTGACATTAAAAGTGATGCAATTTTTTTATACCATAAATGCATATTTTTGTTTTGATTATAGTGGGTTGGATTTGGTCATTAGTTTGGTTTGAAATTTTTTTGCTGCATGCATTCGATCACTATCAGTTCGGATATCAAATTTAGAGATTGAATATCTCATGGATCCGAACCAACTCAATGTATTGAGAACAATTTTTTTTACTACCATTTAGCCCAAAGAACCTGAGCACATTACATATCTTTGTTTAAGTAAAGGCTTAAGTTAAATTACTCAGGTTTAATATTATGTTGCATATTTATGTTTGTATTGGAGAATTTTGTTTTAGTTTATTTATGTTGCATTATATGTAGTATGGAATGTTTTGTTCTTTTGGAGATATTGGATTATATAGAGTTTCTATACTTTTATAATTTTTCGCGATTATAGAATAAATTTCGTGTAAATTTCAAAATAATATATTTTTATTCTGAAAGAAGGGGGATTTGATTGTGTTTTTGGATTTCGACTACGATTGACTCCTCCACATAAGATTTCTTTATATACCTTCTTGACGTTCTAGTGGCATATTCAAATAAAGGTTTCGTCCAATGATTTTGTGTACAAATGATAGATATAAGTTAGAGGGTTACGTCCAGTCCTTGACAACAACCACCAAGATTTTCACTATTAAGTTTAAAAGACCTTTCCTTACAAGTATTATTTTCCCATACCTCTTAAGGCACAAATGAGTGTTCTTTTTCCCATGCCTCTCTAGGCATAAATGAATATTTTTTTCCCATGCCTCTCCAGGCATAAACGAGTATTATTTCACCATGCCTCTCCAGGAACAACTATATATTCCTTCCCATGTCTCTCCAGGAACCTGCAAGTTTTCTTTTGTCATGCCTCTTCGGGCACAAAGCTTTACAAATTTACATTTGAGATGCTATTCATACAGACTTCAGAGATGCATGCAAATAAAACTGAGAATGATTCATCTCTATTTGTATAGGATAGAGCTGATCATATCAAAATGTTCTAAATCCTTACTTCCAATTACTTGATCACAAATAAGGGTCGATGTTGAAGACTCATGATCAAGTTCACTCTACACCTTTCACTCTAGACTTAGAACAAGTATCTTTTTATTTAAGCCTTTTTCTTTTCTCTTAACTTCCGCTCTTCTAAGCACAAGCATTGATTTCGTGATTGATTCATTTCAAACTTGTTTTTCTTGATCTCCAATGTTGCTCCTTCTCTCGAGGTATTTGAAATATGAGACTTGCATAAACATAACCTCTTTTTTAGAGACTCGCTAATAAGATTGCAGTAGACGTTAGAGAGTAGAAGGCAGACGTTCTGACCATAAGTACTATGATAGAAAATATTCTAAGTTGTCTCAGATTAATGAAGACTTTAGTGATGTAGAGAAATACCTTCATCGTTCATGATAGTTGTAAGATGTACTTGGTTGCTTATTTTTCAACTGATCATGTTTAGTCTTGTTTTAACCTTAGATAGTCTCTTGACCGTTGAAGCTAGGTTCCAGATAAGACATTTCTCCTTTTGACATATATGCACGCTTCATAACTGTATGATGTGACAAATCTATACTCTTGAATTTGAACATTGTACTTTATCAGATCAACTAGTCATATGTGAACGAGCACAGTTCTTTGCTTCATCAAACGATCCATCTGTCTTATGATTGTTTCAATCGCCATAACTTTGGTTATTCTTGAGATAAAATCATTTTGCAAAGGAGTAGGTATCATACGATGACTTTCTTCGATCACTGTAGTGTGGAACGTAGAGTGGCTGGACGATCCAAACTGTAAGCAATGACCTCTTGGTCTAGAGGGATCAGACCATGATTGTATAGACGATTCCTGTAGTTAATACCATATTATAACCTTTTTTGACTTGGCATTGAGAGCTTTAGTTGACTTTTATCTTCAAACTTTGACTCTTCTTGCTTGCACTTGTCTTTCTCATTCTTCATGTTGATGTTGTATAAGAGCTCTGTGACTTAGTTGCCATCGTTTTGTTCATCACACTTTGTCGTTTTGTTATCATTAAAACATTTGTTCTTCTTGAGAGAGAACTCATGTGAACCTTACATAATTAAGTTATTACTAGGCTTAGTCGGATTTACTCTAGGTTTTAGTGTTGGTGGGTGTTAATTTACTAGTAAAATACATTAGTTTTTGGTGATGAGAAGATAAATGCTTGGTGGAATAAGTAGTAGACCACTAAGTCTATATATATGAACCAATGTACAACTTGGAGATGAGATTTTGATATTAATCAAATTGGTACTTTGTTTTCTTGTGAGAGTGGATTCTCCCTTAGGTTCTTGAGTAAACCATTTACTAATCTTACCAATAAATCCTTTTCTTATGGCGAACCTTATTTGGCTTATCACCCTTTGATTGTGGTGTTATCCTCCATTTCCATCTCTTTGTGTTTAATTTCATGTTGTTCTTGTTAAATTTCTGGTCAGACTTGAAAAAATAATTTTGTGCAAGTTTCCAACCTATTGATCAAAAAATTTAATTTAAATTTTTAGATTCTCATCAAGGGGTATTAGAGTCTTCCACCATGTTTCTCAGCTCATAAGAGCGGTGCAAGACCCTGAACCAAATAAATAGTTTTATTTATTTAATTTTCGTAATTTTAGCAACGCGTGTTATTTTATTATGTAATTGAAATATTATTCGCGCCACGATGGTAGGAAATATTGTAGGAAATAATTTCCTTGTATATTTTAATTGAGTGTTTCTATTTAATTACTCATTTACTCTACATTACTTTTACGACAATGGAAAATAATGGCTGGTCAACACGTGTCGTTTTATTATCGTTTGGGGTTGTGCGTTATATATATATTTTTTTTTTAGAAAAAGTAATGAATATTATTAATATAAGGAGTCTGAGCCAAAAGTAACTGCAGACAAGAAACAGTGTACAATACGAGCTGAACCTGAAACAAGGCGACCAAGCTTCACTCTGCCCTAAGGAAAATAAACCCACCACCAACCCACAGAATGACTATGGATAGTTCCCAAGAAAGAGCCTCAGTAAAACCTTGCTAGGCAAAACCCATTGGGAAAAAAGCCTAGCAAGGAAAAAGAGTACACAATCCTGGGAAAGTCATTCTGCATCTGAATACAAATTTATAATCTAGTAGCAACTATCATGGTCCCAAAATTACATACAAATGACCAACATCAAGGTAGTATGCACATATCCTATAACACTTGTATGCGTTATATATATATATATATATATATATATATATATATATATTAGGTGAGAGGAGTGGTTTATATAAACCCACTTTTTTTTTCTCTCTCTATCAAAGTTTCACATGCTTCATCTCCTTCGCATCCCTAATCTCATCAATCTCCTCTCTCATCAACCCTCTCACCTCCAAACATATCTAAAAACTCATCTCCCTCCTCAACCGCACCGGCCACGCCCACTTCCGCCACGCACCCCTCCCCTCCGCCCCCTCCCCTCAACCAACCTTCACCCCACCGCCGCCGCCGCCGTTGCTAACCGCCCTTAAATGATCAAGATTTTAACAGTGCACGTGACCCTTTTTTAATTGTCGTACCTCTTCTCTCGCTCTTTCTCTGCACCCACCTGTATCTATGAGCCAAGATCTCAGATATAACAATTCATGAGGGGTTGAGGTTGGTGACGGAGAAGGAGAAGAAGGTGGTGAAGCTCGCCGGAAGGGGGTTCCCGGGCTCCAGAATCTGACAGGGGTGAAGTAGAGGGCTCTGCCGGCTGCGGAATAGGGGACGGTGGGGTCGCCGGTGTGGCTTATGGTGTTGTTGATGGTGAGGTGGGCATCGCCGAGGAGCTTGAGGGTGCTTACGGATATGGTGGCGAAGTCGAATTGTGTGGCGGCGCCGGCGAAGAAGATGATTAATGATGGTGGTCGGTGGTGACAGGAGACCAAGCAAATGAAAAGAATTTTGACGGGGAGAAAGAGAAAAAAAAAGTGGGTTTATGTGAAATAATGTTAACGTGCATTCTTAGAGTGAGATGTAAATCTGAACCATAAATGTGAATCTAATGGCAATTATTTAATGTTCTCATCTCTCACCATAAAACACTCCTCTCACCTAATATGCTCCATATATATATATATATATATATAGGGAGCGTATTAAGTGAGAGGAGTGGTTTAATGTGAGAGATGAATTCTTCCAAGAGTCATCCCCCTCAACTTGGATACCACCTGAAGGTGAGAAGTATAAATTGAATGTGGACGCAGCTAACAATCCCTCTGGCTCGGGCTTTGGTGCAATCATAAGAAATGGAAAAGGGGAGACCTTAGCAGCTGCAACCCGACTTTGGTGTGCACAAGAAGATCCCACAATGGCGGAAGCTTTGGCTGCAAAATGGGCACTTGAATGGGCAAGGGAGATAGGCTTCAAACAACTATCCCTCGAAACAGATTCTCTAATACTAGTGCAGCAATGGAAAAACACTAGCCTAGGGGATTCATATTTGCATGATGTTATTAGAAATTGTAAGTCTTTAGCTTTGTTTTTTAACTCCTTTTCTGTTTCACATGTCAAGAGGTCGGGCAACCGAGTTGCTGATTTCCTTGCACATCTTGCTTTTAATTTTCATGATCAATGTTGGATTGAGAAGACCCTCCAGGGGCCTCAAATTTGATCACCAGTGATGTATCTCCAGCAGTTTCATCTGCTTCTTCTTGAATGAGAAGCAGAAGTTGAACTTCAAAAAAAAAATGTGAGAGATGAGAGGAATTATTAAGAAGCGTTGGATCATAATTAATGGTTCAGATTTAATCCAATTTAATATACTCCACGTCAGATACTACTTCTAATTTCCTAACCCACGCGCATCTTCTTTTTCCCCATTCCCCTTTCTTTTCTACGCCGCCGCTGTGCACAACCATCTCGCATTCTCGCGTATTTCATCCCCTTTTTTTGCACCACCGTTCAATTTCCATGCAGTCTCTCAAATTAAAATTGAATCTTCCTTGATTTATGTATGTGCCATGTGAAATTTTGGATTACACGAAAGAAATTTTGAATTGCATAGAGTCATATTAAAACATCTGCGACCATTTACTGGTGCTTCTTCCATTCAAGTCATGTAGTTTGTTCTAATTTTTATTATCAGATGGTTTTTTCTCATTAAATTGGTCATTTTATGGGTTAATGTTTTCTCTGCACATCACCCCTACAGCACCTCCAAATCGTGTATTCGTCATGAATGGTAATTGCAAAAGACTATATGAAAGCGGCGACGGTGAATTCATATACAATACTTCCTTAAAATAAAAATAAAAGAAACTCAGATTCAATCTATACGAACTGTGCGAGAGAGATACACAGTGAGGAAGATAGAAGACGCAAGCGCGTGCGTGTGTAAAAAGAGAGGTATTTGCAGATTTTTATGAACAGTGTAATCTGAACCATTGGTTATGATCCAACGGTTCTTATTGATTGCTCTAATCTCTCAAATTAAACCACTCCTCTCACTTGATATGCTCTATATATGTATATTTCCTGACCCGGATTTATTTTCTCAAAGTAATCTCAATTTATATTTTTATTATTTCATAGATCTCCTTATAATATTTAAGATAATTATTCGGGTTGGAACGGAGATTGAGTTATGGAGAATGATCTCGTATGTGAAGGGTTGGTCTATATGGATGGAGAGAAACAGGTTGGTGTTTAAGGGAGTAGAGGCGTCGATTAAAACAGTTTGGGATATTCATTTATCCAGAATTTATTGGTAGGTAAAGGCGGCAAAGCTATAGCGTTCTTATAGGTTGAATATTTTTTCCAGCACTTTGAGATGGTGAGGTTGGGTCAGCGGGTTGAGAGGAGGCAGTGTGATGTGTGGTCGTGTCCTCCGGAAGGACTTTTGAAGTGGAATGTTGATGGAGCGGCTAGGCGAGTGCCGGGGATTGGGAGCATTGGTGGCGTATTACACGGGACTGGAAGGGGGAGATCTGCGGTTTGTATTCTATGGCGGTGGGGGTGGTGTTTGCGTACGAGGCTGAAGTAAAAGCTATACGAAAGGCGTTGGAATTTTGTAAAGGATTTGGATTGCGTAGGGTGATTTTGGAGAGTGATTCGACGCTTGCGGTGGAATGAGTGACATGAATAGCTGCTGGATGACACCAATTACAACTTTATGTATCTTCTCTATTCTCTATGTGCAAATTCTCTTCTATAACCAAACTAGTATGTATACCTGTGCCGATGCACGGGGACATATTTCCAGGTATATAATAATTTGCTTTTAATATATATAATTATAATTTATTTTGTGTGAATGAACAAAAAATCTAAATATAATTTATTGTGTTTTTAATCTGTTTATCATATAATAATACAATAATTTGTATGATTTTTGTTGTTAACTTTTTATTTCCGTTTTTCATATCTCCAAATAAGATGATAGAAAATATGGATTACATATTAAATTTATCTGTGTCGTTGCACGGGGGGCATATTTCCGAACATATTAAAAACAACTTTTAATATATGGATTAAATTTTTTATATAAATGAAAAATAAATATAAAATAAATTTTATATTTGATTAATGTGTTTATGATGTAAGAATATAATAAATTACACGATTTTTGTTTTTTTATTTCGTTTTTCCTATCTCTAAATTACTATACACAATTTATAACATATGGAAAATGTGATAGAAGAAATAAATCACATTAAATTAAATTCTTTTCCACTATATAATTTTGATTTCATAATCCCTAAATAAATACGGACATTAAAAAGTAAAATAAAGAATGCAATAGATAGCTCATTCGGAACATTTGAAACAGAGACTTTGAAATGAGGATATGCGGAAAATGAAGGAGAAGCTTTCATTTAATTTCATAATCTCTCTCTCTCTCTCTCTCTCTCTCTCTCTCTCTCTCTCTCTCTCTCTCTCTCTCTCTCTCTCTCTCTCTCTCTCTCTCTCTCTCTCTCTCTCTCTCTCTCTCTCTCTCTCTCTCTCTATATATATATATATATATATATATATATATATATACTCCTAAAAATATTTAAAAAGTCTAGAAAAAAAAGTATAAAAATTATATTAAAACATTTTCTATTAGTTTCAACATGAAGGTATTTTCATGCAAAATGTTCCTCATTGTATCAACTTTTTACTATGTAACCTAAACACCAATCAATATAGAATATATATTTTCAATCCCCGTGTGACTATATATTTATATATATTTACTTCTTAAAATTTAATTTTGATTATTCTTAACTTGGAAATATTTTAATGTAAATGTTCTTCCTTGGAAGATCCTCATTTTCACAATAAAATTACAACGCTTATGTATATCTACTTTTAAAATTATTTAAAAAGTCTGAAAAAAGAACTAAAATGATAACAAAACAATATTTCTATTAGTTTCAACTTGAAAGTATTTTCATGAAAAAAATTTCTCCCCGTATGAGCTTTTTAATATGTAACTTAAACATAAAAAAAATAAAGTATATATCTTCATTTATTTTCATATATATTACACTTTTTGTTATTTTCAACTTGAAAATAGTTTAATATAAATAAATGTTCTTTCCCGTGAGATCTATATTATCACAATCAAATTAAAATAGTTTACTCTTAAAATTATATAAAAGTATGGAAAAGGTACTAAAATTTTATTATAACATTTCTATTAGTTTTAATTTAAAGTATTTTCATGTAAAATGTTCCTCATGTAGGAGTTTTTTACTATATGATTAATAAGTACAGACTAAATATGTTTATTCTTCTCTAATTCCCCGTGGGAGCCCTATATTCACAATCAAATTATAGTGTTTATATATATATCTACTCCTAAATTTATTAAAAAGTTTGGGAAAAGTACAAAATTAATTAAACCATATTTTCTATTAATTCCAACTTCAAAGTATTTTCATGTAAACATTTCCTACCCGTATGAGCTATTTAATATGTAATTTAAACATAAATAAATAAAATGTATATATGTTCATTTATTTCAATTCCCGTTAAAATTTCATATTTTTATATACATTTAACTTTAAACTTATGAAAAAAATTAAAATTATATCAAAGTATATTGTTTGTTATTTTCAAATTGAAAATATTTTAATATAAATGTTCTTCTGCGTGGAATCTCTATTTTCACAATCAAATTAAAATGGTTTAAATCTACTTTTAAAATTAATTAAAAGTCTGGGAATATTACTAAAATTATATTCAAATATTTTCTATAAGTTTCAACTTGAAAGTATTTTCATGCAAAATGTCCCTCATGTAGGAGCTTTTTACTATATAATTAATAAATATAGAGTAAATATGTTTATTTTTCTCTAATTCCTCGTGAGAGCCCTATAATCACAATCAAATTATAATGCTTATGTTTTTTTGGTAAATTTTTTATACTGCTTATGTATATCTACTCTTAAATTATATAAAAAACGTATGAAAAATTACTAAAATTATATTAAAACATTTTATATTATTTTTAACTTGATAGTATTTTCATGCAAAATATTCTTAATGTAGGAGCTTTTTACTATATAATTAATAAATATAGACTAAATATGTTCATTCTACTCTAATTCCCCGTGAGAGCCATATATTCACAATCAAATTATAATGCTTTTGTATACCTACCCTTAAATTATTTTAAAAGGAATGAAAAATTACTAAAATTATATTAAAATATTTTATATTATTTTTAACTTGATAGTGTAACATCAAGTTTTGATCGAGTAGTACAACTCTATGTTTTGATGATTACAAGTTAACATTTTAGTATGAACAATTATGGTACTCTAACGTGTTTTTCTGAGTGTGCTATTTACAGGCTCTGACCTCAATTTTATCTCACACAAATCAGAAGCATTGTGCTTAAAGAGTGACCCAAGCAACGCTTTCGCAACATCTATGTTCACTCTGAACAGTAGAAAAGCTTCAGAAGATCTGAAGCCATACAAGCTCTGATATGGACTCAGTCACTTGAAGTTCTGAAGATCCAGACGTTCTGACAACCCAGACACTCTGAAGGTTCAGATGTTCTGATGGTGTAGAAGACTCTGAAGATCCAGAAGCTGAAAAGTGGAAACTCTGATGTCCAGAAGCAAGATGACTCTGAAGACCATGTACTTCCCTCTGAGTTCAGAATCAGAAGATACAACGGTCAGAGGATCTCTGCTTCCCTCTGACTCTGATCAACTAGCTTCACAAGTTCCAACATGAAGCATTCCCCTGATCCGAAGTCTACTAGGTTTAAAGGTCAAGTCACTATCCAAGTACAAAAGCAAATGTACTATCATGACGACCTACCTAACATTCTCAGCCACAGCAGAAGCTGGAATTTCCAGAACTGCCCTCCAACGGTAGCATGCCCATGCAGCGTTCAAACCCTAATCCTTGGAGTATAAATAGAGGCTGAAGATTGAAAGATGCGGTTGGAAGAATCTCACACGCGCTAGCTATATTCAAACCTTCTAAGCATTCTTTCATCTGAATTCATTGTGTTTACTATTAGCTTTTCAGAAGCAAAGTCTTTGTAAACATTCTTTCTTAAACAGTTATTTAGTTACCTTTAGGAGATCAAGTTTGATCGGATCCTAGAGAAGACTAAGAGAGTGAATCTTAGTGTGAGCTAAGTCAGTGTATTGTTACTCACTTGTAGGTTTCAAGTGCAGTTGTAACATTTACCTGATTAGTGGATTGCCTTCATTCTAAGAAGGAAGAAATCACCTTAACGGGTGGACTGGATTAGCTTGAGTGATTCATCAAGTGAACCAGGATAAAATCCTTGTGTGCTTTTCTATCTCTTATCTTAAGCACTTTATTTGTTCTCGAAAGATTTGTCAAAATCTTTAAGGTGGAAGTTTTATTCTGAAAACGTTATTCAAACCCCCCCTTTCTACCGTTATTCATACCTTCAATTGGTATCAGAGCGCAAGTTCTGATTACCACACCTAACAGTGTTCAGTGATCCGGGCCGGTGTGAAAAACAATGGCTACTACCAGTGAAACGCAAAAAGATGGTTACAATGCAAAGCCTCCCATGTTCGACGGTCAAAGGTTCGAATATTGGAAAGATAGACTTGAAAGTTTCTTTCTGGGTTTCGATGCAGATCTCTGGGATATTATTGTGGATGGCTATGAGCGTCCAGTTGATGAAGAAGGCAAGAAAATCTCCAGATCAGAGATGACTGCTGAACAAAAGAAGCTTTACTCACAACACCACAAAGCTAGAGCTATTCTTCTGAGTGCCATTTCCTATGAAGAGTACCAGAAGATTACAGACCGTGAGTATGCTAAGGGCATCTTTGAATCCCTGAAGATGTCTCATGAAGGAAACAAGAAAGTCAAAGAATCAAAGGCGTTGTCTTTGATCCAGAAGTATGAGTCCTTCATCATGGAGCCCAACGAGTCCATAGAGGACATGTTTTCTAGATTTCAGTTGCTGGTAGCTGGAATAAGACCTCTCAACAAGAGCTACACAACAAAAGATCATGTCATAAGGGTCATCAGAAGTCTTCCTGAAAGCTGGATGCCTTTAGTGACCTCAATAGAGCTTACAAGAGATTATGAGCGTATGAGTTTAGAAGAACTCATCAGCATACTGAAGTGTCATGAGCTGAAGCGCTCAGAGATGCAAGATCTGAGGAAAAAGTCAATAGCCTTGAAATCCAAATCTGAGAAGGCTAAAGCTGAGAAGTCAAAAGCTCTCCAAGCTGAAGCAGAAGAATCTGAAAGACTCAACCGCATCTGGAAGCACAAGCAAAGCAAGTACAGAGGCTCTGGAAAGGCCAAAGGAAAGTCTGAATCCTTTGGCCAGAAGAAGTCATCAATCAAGGAAGTCACATGTTTCGAGTGCAAAGAATCAGGGTACTACAAAAGTGAATGTCCAAAGTTGAAGAAGGACAAGAGGCCAAAGAAGCACTTCAAGACCAAGAAAAGTCTGATGGTGACTTTTGACGAATCAGAGTCAGAGGATGTTGACTCTAATGGTGAAGTCCAAGGACTCATGGCTATTGTCAAAGACAAAGGAGCAGAGTCAAAGAATGTTGTTGACTCTGACTCAGAATCAGAAGGAGATCCTAACTCAGATGATGAAAATGAGATATCCTTGATAGCTCCACTGAAACACCAATCATGGTATCTGGACAGTGGATGCTCGCGTCACATGACGAGAGAAAGGCGTATGTTCCAAGAGCTAAAACTTAAGCCTGGAGGCGAAGTTGGCTTTGGTGGCAACGAAAACGGTAAAATTGTTGGTACTAGTACTATTTGTGTAGATAGTAGTCCATGCATTGACAATGTTTTATTGATAGACGGCTTAACTCATAACTTATTGTCTATAAGTCAATTAGCTAACAAGGGTTATGATGTTATCTTCAATCAAAAGTCCTGCCGGGCGGTAAGTCAGATCGATGGCTCTGTTCTGTTTAACAGCAAGAGGAAGAACAACATTTATAAGATCAGATTATCTGAGTTGGAGGCTCAGAATGTGAAGTGCCTTCTGTCTGTTAATGAAGAGCAATGGGTATGACATAGACGGTTAGGGCATGCCAGTATGAGAAAGATTTCTCAGCTGAGCAAGCTAAACCTTGTCAGGGGCTTACCCACTCTGAAGTTCTCTTCAGATGCTCTTTGTGAAGCATGTCAGAAAGGCAAATTCACAAAAGTCCCTTTCAAGGCAAAGAATGTTGTCTCAACCTCAAGGCCGTTGGAACTTCTGCATATCGACCTGTTTGGACCAGTGAAAACTGAGTCTATAGGTGGCAAGAGATATGGGATGATCATTGTTGACGACTATAGCCGCTAGACATGGGTCAAATTTCTAACCCGCAAGGATGAGTCTCATGCTGTGTTCTCTACCTTCATAGCCCAAGTGCAAAACGAGAAGGCTTGTAGGATTGTGCGTGTCAGAAGTGACCATGGTGGAGAGTTTGAGAATGACAAGTTTGAGAGTCTGTTTGATTCCTATGGAATTGCACATGATTTCTCGTGTCCCAGAACTCCTCAACAAAATGGTGTTGTTGAGAGGAAGAACAGAACTCTTCAGGAGATGGCTAGAACCATGCTCCAAGAAACTGTCATGGCTAAGAACTTTTGGGCAGAGGCAGTAAACACAGCGTGTTACATTCAGAACAGAATCTCTGTGAGACCAATTCTGAATAAGACTCCTTATGAATTGTGGAAGAATATAAAACCCAACATTTCTTATTTTCATCCTTTTGGTTGTGTATGTTATGTTCTTAATACTAAGGATAGATTGCATAAGTTTGATGCTAAATCTTCTAAATGTCTATTACTTGGTTACTCTGAGAGATCTAAAGGTTTTAGATTTTATAATACTGATGCTAAAACTATTGAAGAATCTATACATGTTAGATTTGATGATAAGCTTGACTCTGATCAGTCAAAGCTAGTTGAGAAGTTTGCAGATTTAAGCATAAATGTTTCTGACAAAGGCAAAGCTCCAGAGGAAGTTGAGCCAGAGGAAGATGAACCAGAAGAAGCTGGTCCCTCTTATTCACAATCTCAGAAGAAGAGCAGAATCACTGCGGCTCATCCTAAGGAATTGATTCTGGGCAACAAAGATGAACCAGTCAGAACCAGATCAGCCTTCAGACCCTCTGAAGAGACCCTGCTTAGTCTGAAATGATTGGTGTCCTTAATTGAACCCAAGTCAATTGATGAAGCTCTTCAGGATAAGGACTGGATTCTAGCTATGGAAGAAGAATTGAATCAATTTTCCAAGAATGATGTTTGGAGCCTAGTGAAGAAACCTCAAAGTGTCCATGTAATTGGAACCAAATGGGTGTTCAGAAACAAGTTGAATGAGAAAGGTGATGTAGTCAGAAACAAGGCAAGGCTAGTTGCTCAAGGCTACAGTCAGCAGGAAGGAATAGACTACACAGAAACATTTGCTCCAGTAGCAAGACTAGAAGCAATCAGACTGCTGATCTCCTTCTCAGTGAATTACAACATAATTCTACATCAGATGGATGTTAAGAGTGCCTTCCTAAATGGATACATATCAGAGGAAGTCTACGTTCATCAACCCCCAGGTTTTGAGGATGAGAAGAACCCAGACCATGTCTTCAAGCTGAAGAAATCTCTTTATGGTCTGAAGCAAGCTCCCAGAGCATGGTATGAGAGACTCAGCTCATTCCTTCTGGAGAATGAGTTTGTAAGGGGTAAAGTAGATACAACTCTCTTTTGCAAAACTTACAAAGATGATATCTTAATTGTGCAAATTTATGTTGATGATATTATATTTGGTTCTGCTAATCAATCTCTATGCAAAGAATTTTCTGAGATGATGCAGGCTGAATTTGAGATGAGTATGATGGGAAAACTCAAGTACTTTCTGGGAATACAAGTTGATCAAACACCAGAAGGAACATATATTCATTAGAGCAAGTACACTAAAGAACTTCTGAAGAATTTCAATATGCTGGAATCTACAGTTGCCAAAACTCCAATGCATCCTACATGCATTCTGGAGAAAGAAGATGCAAGTGGTAAAGTTTGTCAGAAGCTCTATCGTGGTATGATAGGATCACTTCTATACTTAACTGCATCTAGGCCAGATATATTGTTTAGTGTTCATTTATGTGCTCGTTTCCAATCAGATCCGAGAGAAACCCACTTAACTGCTGTTAAGAGGATCCTAAGATATCTGAAAGGTACCACTAACCTTGGCTTGATGTATAAGAAAACATCAGAGTATAAGCTTTCAGGTTATTGTGATGCTGATTATGCTGGAGATAGAACAGAGAGAAAAAGCACTTCTGGAAATTGTCAATTTCTGGGAAGCAACTTAGTCTCATGGGCAAGCAAGAGGCAATCAACCATTGCACTATCTACTGCAGAGGCAGAATATATCTCAGCAGCAATATGCAGTACTCAGATGCTCTGGATGAAACATCAGCTAGAGGATTATCAAATCCTTGAGAGCAATATCCCAATCTATTGTGATAACACTGCTGCAATTTCATTGAGTAAGAATCCTATCTTACATTCAAGGGCAAAGCACATTGAGGTAAAGTATCATTTTATTAGAGATTATGTACAGAAGGGCGTACTTCTTCTGAAGTTTGTTGATACTGACCATCAATGGGCATATATCTTTACAAAGCCCTTAGCAGAGGATAGATTTAATTTCATTCTGAAAAATATGAATATGGACTTTTGTCCAGCATGAAGATGGATCAGAACCTCTGACTATGATACTTCTTTATCAGAAGATGTCTAGTTCAGAAGGTAACTCTATCAGAGTTTAAGTACCCATTGGTGTTGACTCTGAAGCTGAGACAGTAAACGTGTGTCAGTATCTTTGATACATAGTTCCTTGTGCCCGTGCTGACAGTCTGTCGTAATGAGTGTTGATGTGCTTCTCTCCTTCGTGTGATATGTGTATTAACTGTTACTATGATGTCTTTAATTTTTAACCGTTGATTTTAATTTGCTTTTTGATCAACAACGGTTATTTTTCAAAAACCCACTATACACACACGTTCTCCTACACTTACGGTTTTACCTTCTCTCTCTTCAGTTTTTCAAAATCCTTATCCCCACGATCTCTCTCTCTCTCTCTCTCTCTCTCTATTCATCCTTTTCTCTTTCTACCCAAAACCTTCAACCGCCTTCAAGATGGTTAGATCCAACAGAAGTGAAACTGCAGAAGCAACCAGTTTTCCTACTATGGTAGTAGGCCAAGCTACAGGTCAATCGGGTCCTGAAACTTAAGGCCAAGCTCAAGCTCAAGGGAAGTTGATTCCTATTGCAGAACGGGGTTGTGCCGTTCATTGTGTTTTTGCTCCTGAAGAACTCCAGGTTCTTGCTGAATGGAGATTCGACCTGAACAACATAGCTGATAATGGGTATGATCTTCGTCCTGAAGTTCATGTTCAAGGATGGGAACAATACTTCAACAGACTTCGAGGTCCAATCTATGACAAATTGGTCAAGGAATTCTGGAAACATGCCGACTGCGATGACACACAAGTGGTTTCTTACATTGCTGGTAGAAGGATAATCATCACTGAGAAGTCAATTGTTGACCTTCTGGGTGTGCACACCGGGACAGGCTATGTAAGACCCAAGTTTTTAAGCTTAGAATAAGTGGAAGAGATTTCCATTTACGATTAGGCTTGATGTATCGTGAAAGGAAACCTGAACTAGAGTTTACCAAATGAAATAAATTTATGAAGGAGAAAGTTCAGGAAAAGTCAAAGGATTGTATCGAAGTCGATAAAAGTTATAGCACGATCGTTATACACTTAAACCTAGGTCAGAAACCCTAGTATATAGCTAGTTTTCACTTTTAGGCACGATGGAAGTTAATTCCAAAAATCTTCAGAGAAATGTTAGAACTTCTCTTTTTCCATATATCACAACCGTTTCGAGGCGAAACTCTAGGATCTACGAACGTCCGATTCCAATCATCGGAAGTTTGCCGAAACCGAAACCCTGGTATTTCAAAACCCTAGAATTTCTCGACAATGAAGACTTTTTCTATTCAGAGCTTCAAATGAATATTCCAAACACGTACACCCATTTCTCTTGATGATTTCAATCTTTCTTCAGAAGGAAGTTTTCTATTCCGACATTCGATGCAAAAAGCAACTTATCGGGTAAAATAGTTTTATACCGACTATGCATTAGTTGCCAAAAATACAAGGAGACCTCTTTATGGTTTTGGAATTCTTTTGCCAAAACATATCTATTAATTCACGGAGAATGACGCCGGAAAAATCAGATTCGCGAAACTTTCATTTTCCCGCGAATTTCCATCTTCTATATATAGCAAAGAAAGGAAGAAAAACACAAATTTTCCTCCATTTTTCTCTCCAAACCCGCGGCCAAGAACAAGGAAGAAGGAAGAAGAGTTTTTGTTCAATCCTTGCTTGATCGTCGATCAATCAGTTGCTACTTCAAGGTTTCGAGGTATAGTCGCTAATCCTTACCTCTGATCGCTTTTTCCATAGCTTTTCTGTAGACTTTTCTGAGCTGATAGTTTATGGGTTTTTGCAAAACTATCCTGAATCTTTCATTTCTGATTCTAAACCTCTTCTTTATGTGCCCAAGATCACTTCTGCCGGATTAGATTTTCCGTTATGTCGCCGGAATTCCGTCGGAATCAAATTTAGCCTAAAATACCCATTTTTGGAGTTTTTGAGGTAAAGCTTCAACCTTTAGGCTAAAAACTATCGCCTTAGCTTAGTGCTAGTAGGATTAGTTGTTATAAACGTCGTTGGTGACGTCCCTGCAAAATTTGGTTTTTGGGATTTCAGTTTTGAAATTTCTAAGTTAAAAATCATGACCAAAATACCCCTGCGACAGTTTTTGATCCGATAATTTTTCCGAGTTCAGAATAACTTTAGTTACGGCTAATGATAGCATAGGAACCAAGTTTGATCGAAGAAAAATCGAGTCTCCTAATTACCTAAAGTGGCCGAGCCTATAGGGGGAGGAGGAGGAAAATTTCCTTTTCCGAAAACTTGTCTTTCGCGCTAGATTATCGTACCTTAGAGTATAGATTACTTCGTGTAACCTTAGTGATGTATTGATAGCTTAGTTTCCGATAGATTCTGATAGTATTTATGTGGTTTTGCTCTAAAGGTGATTTTGAGGAATTTCCAGCGGAGCAAGGCTTTGATTGTGAAGGAACTTTAGGAGATAACTCTGGAGAACCTACAGGTGAGGGCATCTCACTGAATCTCTAGTTAATGCTTAGGGTCGATGCTTTCGACATTGTTTACTGTTTATGCACTGGATTGTGTGTGATTGAAAAATGTTTTCTGAGGCTTCGGCTGACAATGTAGATGATGAATCTACTGAATGCTTTTGAGATTGACTTATATGCCAAGTGCTAATTGGGTAATTTAGGATGTGTGGTGCATGCCTTATATGCTAAGTGCTATGTGGTTATTGCTTAAGATATTGACATATGACATGTTGATTGATTTTGATGAGTTAATTATGCTTTTGCACTATAATCTGAGATTCTGAATCGTGAGAATAGCGGGCAGGTCATGCCGATTTTATTTTGAGAGTTTTGAGAAAGCTTGATAGGACGAATGAGATTCGGGCCTTGTTATGATGTTTATGGATCGAGACATTCTCTGGAGTCATTTGGGGATTAGGAGATCCCGAGAACTGATAGGATTTGCGATAAGACTAAAAGGATACTATTTTGTAAAGAAAACTCATAAGACATTAAACAACCTCTAAATTTTTAAGTAATGATAACAAACTCGAAAGGAAGCTTCGGATGCAAATCTTAGTTTTGGAAAACGAGAAGTGTCGTCGGATCCGAGGGTTGAGAAAGTTGAGAGGCTTCGAGTATGTAGATGTATTGGTGCTGTTGGAGCAGCGTTTGTTGTTGTGCTGTTGGAGCAGCTATGCTGTTGGGCTATCCTGGGGATAAGTCCGGGGAATTGATAGTTCCCGAGTATGTGATACTCTGGTGCTGTTGGAGCAGCTATGTGTTGTTGTGGAGTGTGTCTTTTGTCGCAGAATCGACTTTACCTTAGGGTAAGCTTTTAGAGACTTTAATTTACCTAGAACACGTGGCGACGTGTCGAGTGAGGACGGAGACGTTGTTTGACTAATCATCCTGCATTCATGCAAAATTAATGGGGTATTAACACAGGACGTACTCTGGACCTCGTCGGTTTCCAAAATGGTCATAAGACCCGGAATGCCGTGAAAGAGCGTTTATAGACGTCTCTTGTAGCAGACCGAAATGGCAGACCTACGGGTTTACTGCTGATCTGACTACCGCTGTCGTTGGAGTAAGAGGCACGCGGGCCGAAATGGTTCCACCGTGGCTGGTGTTAGGGCTGATCCGTTTGATGTCCATCCCTTTCCGGAATGCATGTGGTTGACTGGGTTAACCTGCATATCATATCATGCAACATGCATACTAATTTAGTTATTATCGAAAAAAAAATATTTCACGTTTTTCCGCATTAAGTTTACTTTTGGTTACTAAAGTGACGCCACCGAAATCGGGGTGTTACAGGCTATAGATTCCAACTGACGGAATCAAAGGTGAAACCCAGAACAAAGGACCAAACCAACCAGGCTCTCTACACCAACTACAAACCTGGCAAGAGTGACTACAAAGTGGTGGATCTTCATCCCAAGCTACGGATCTGGCACAAGATTCTGCACCACTGCTTCAACCTGAGGCCAAAGGGAAGCTCTCCTGATTACATCAACTTCTGTCAGAAGGCGATGTTGTTCTTCATTCAGGATCATAGGAAGATCTGCCTTCCTTTCTTCCTGTTCTCTTACCTGAAAGAGTGTATCAGGAAATCCAGAACCACTGCTTCCATCAAGTCTGCTATCAAGTACATCCCTTTTGGGAGACTGCTTGCAGACCTCTTCATTGAGAGCAAATTCATAGAAGATCTGATCAAGGCAGGATGCACAGAGGATCTGTCGACAATTGTAAGTGATGTCTTCACATCCACATCTTTGAAGAAGATGAGATTGATCAAGAAAAAGGTTGCCCCTGCTCATGAAGATACTTCTGATGAAGTAAGACAAATAAGGGTGCCTCTGATTGATTACCCTTTGTGGTCTCAAGCAGATAATCCGAATGCAATCCTGTGTTACATTGATGATATGAGGCAACAAGGGTATGAGATAGACGTGGACGAGTTCTTCAGAAACTTGCCACCAGCTCCAGAGTTTGACTCTCCTCCCAAGAAGAAAACTCAGAGAAAAATGGTCTTGGAGGAATCCTCTGAAGAGTCTGATGATCAGAAGAAGAAGAAGAAGGCTGACAAATCTAAGAGGAAGCACGAGGAACCCACCAAACCAGATGCTTCATCTGATGGTGATGATGGTGATGCTCCTCCTCCTAAGAAGAAAAAGAAGCAAGTTAGAATTGTGGAGAAGCCAACTCGTGTGGAACCAGCTGCTCAAGTTATCAGAATGGAGACTTCTGCCAGAGTTACTCGGTTTGCCATGCGATCATCAAGTAAGTCTGCTGTTACTGAATCTGATGATGATTTAAATTCGCTTGATGCACTCCCTATCTCTTCACTCCTTAACCGCACTGCCACCCAACTCACTCCTATCCCAGAGTCTCAACCAGCTGACCAAACCACTTCTCCACCAAATTCACCTAGATCTTCATTTTTCCAACCTTCCCAACAAGAAGCACCTCTTTGGAACATGCTTCAGACTCCTAGACCCTCTGAACCAACCTCACCCATAACCATTCAATACAACCCACTAACCTCTGAACCCATTATTCTCGAACAATCTGAACCTGAACCCAGAACTTCTGATCACTCTGTCCCCAGAGCTTCAGAACGTCCTGTTCGCAGAACAACTGATACAGATTCCTCAACTCCCTATACTTCTGTATCCTTTCCTACCAATGTTGCTGACTCCTCACCCTAAAACAACTCTGAATCTGTTCGCAAATTTGTTGCAATTGCGAAAGAAAAAGAGTCTGCCATTCCTGAGTACTACCACACAGTACCTAGCCCTAGGAGATACCCTGGACCTAGACCAGAACGTCTAGTTGACCCAGATCATCCTATCCAAGCAGACCCTCTGAATGCTGCAGACCCTTTAGCCCAACAAGTTCAACCAGACCAAGTTCAACAAGAACTCATTCAACCAGAACCAGAAAACTCAGTGTCTAACCACTCTTCGGTTAGATCACCACACCCTCAGGTTGAAACCTCTGAACCAAACCTTGAGACCCACACTTTAAATGTCCAAACTTTAGATGTTGGTTCTCCTCAAGGTGCCTCTGAGGCAAATAGCAGCAACCACCTCACTTCTCCTGAAACCAATCTTTCCATTGTTCCCTACACCTACCTCAAGCCAAACTCTCTTCTTGAGTGCATCAGTGTCTTTAACCATGAAGCTTCGCTGATGATTCGCAATGTGCAAGGTCACACTGACCTTAGTGAGAACTCTGACTCTGTTGCTGAAGAATGGAATCGTCTGAGTAGTTGGTTAGTTGCTCAAGTTCCTGTTATGATGAGTCATCTCACTGCGGAAAGGGATCAGAGGATTGAGGTTGCTAGTCAGCGGTTTAACAGAAGAGTTTCTATGCATGAACAACAGCAAAGAACTAAGTTACTTGAAGCTGTTGAGGAAGCAAGAAGAAAGAAAGAACAAGCAGAAGAAGCTGCACGTCAAGAGGCTGCACAAGCTGAAAATGCTAGATTAGAAGCTGAGAGACTACAAGCTGAAGCTGAAGCAATCAGATGTCAAGCTCTTGCACCAGTGTCTTTCACACATGCTGATTCTGATTCCACTCAAGCTCCTCACTCTGCTCAGAATGTTCCCTCTACCTCTACACAGCCAAGTTCTTCCAGACTTGACATTATGGAACAACGTCTCAACTCTCATGAGACTCTGCTGAAGGAAATGAATCGAGCTCTTAAAGAACTTCTGCGTCGCTCTGACAAGCCCTAGTTTTAGGATTTCTTTCGTTTTTCTTTCTTAACTTATTTTACTTTTATTTTAATTTGCATTATTTGCTATGTTTTGCTTACTCGTCGTTTCTCATTGCACCTATATACATAACATTGTGTTTGCAAATTTTTTCTTTATTCATTTCAATCATATTTATTACATCATACATTTTATTCCCTATATCTAGAATGGAGGATCCTTCCTCATTCTTCTGCATTCTTGGCGCTGCTCTACTCTCTCCTTCTCCAGACGATCCAGTGAATACTCTAGGTTGCCGAGTTTGATGCTCAGCTCATCTCTCTCCAAACTATCTTCTGTCGTCTTGAGTTTCTTTTCCACAGCTTCCTTCTCTTCCAGCAGATTCAGCTCCAGCTGGCAAAGCTCATGAATCTCCTCCACGAAGCAGAGGAATTCTTTCAGATCTTTCTCCATCTCTAGACCAAGATCTTCTTCCAGCAGTGTCTTCGTCAGCTCTTGTATGGTCTTTGTACCATCAGGATGCCTTATATTGAGGAACATATCTTCCTCAAAAGCCTTCCTTCTGAGCTCTTCTAATGCCATTCTGTATGATGCCATTTTCTCCTAATTGGTATTGATCGAATTGTGAAGCTTACCCTCTTCTAAATCGCTTTATATAAGCTTCATTCTCTCCTTGGAAGTTATTGCTCCTATAGTTTCTCGAGGTTAAGTCCTTGGTAACTGAAGCTTCTCTTTACTTCCGTGGCCGGTGGTAAACGTTCTTCTTTTGCATTAACTCACTTCTTTATTTCGCTTAACTCTCATTCATGCATCATTTATTTCTCCATTTTTTTTAAACTTAGACCTTCTCTAAGGGGGAGTACCTTGTACTTCAAGCTAAGTTTTTCACACCCCATACTTTTTGCTTATGACAAAAAGGGGGAGTACACCCAGTTTTTGATGTGTAAGCTGTGTTAGTGTGACTTATTTTTCTTTTGGAGAATTTAAGAGTTCCACCTTTATGACCATAGATGTGTCACTGGGCAAATACAAGGAATACATTTCACTTCTTTTGAAGTGATTCTATTTGACTCTGATACCACTTATTGTTGACTCTGAATACTTATGCGCTCTGATTATCTCAATTCATCTATGTCATATTTTCTCACTCTGAACTCTTATATTATTTAGCTCAGAATATAGACATTTCTAACGTTTTCATTAAGTCTTAGATTCAGGGGGAGCTATGCTCAGAATCAAGCTGTGACTTGGATTCATAATGAGCAAAATAAACTATTCACATCAGGATAAGTCTAATTCTATATCTCTAAACTCTGAGTGAATTCAGTTTATTGTTTAAGAATTGTTCATCAAAATACTTGGTTTTGTCATCATCAAAAAGGGGGAGATTGTAAGTGAAATTCGTATTCACCTAGGACAGATGTGATACACAATGTTGCAACAATGTGTAGCACAACAAAACACAATCAGAGTATTAAAAATAAACAAACAGTTAAACAGACAAACACAAGGAGTTGTTAACCCAGTTCGGTGAACATCACCTACGTCTGGAGGATACCAATCCAGGAGTCAATTCACTATCAAATAATAGCTCTCAGGTCACATGAAAGTCCCTCCTATACCTAAGTACTCCCCCTTAGTATAGAGCCTCTTTTATGTCCACCACTATTACACAAGTGAATCTAGCTTAGCCCTTCTCCTCTAAGCTATGAGAAAACTTTCTCTAACCCCTAATGACCACTGCCACAGCGATCATATCATGTTTATCAACAAACAAGTTTGATGAGATTACAACTCACCTAAACAAATCAACTTAGTACTTTGATGAACGAAAGCACTAAGTTGGTACAAAACTCACAAGAGGACTCACAAATAAAAACCCTAAAATCAGTATGTATCACTCTGAATCCCTGTGCAGCTAGGGTTTTTAAGTTCCTTTATATAGACGTTCACTTGAGGCTTGGATCTTCAATGGGCTAAACGTCATAGAGTCCACTAACACACTTCTGGAAAGAATCTTCATGGAATCAAGTCTTACCAGAATAAAATAACAGAACCAAGTAAAACAGAATTCAACCTTTGAGATAGACTTGGTTCACACGTTATCAATCTTGTTACTTCAGCCAAGATTAAAACAAACACGCCTTCAGAAGATAAAACGCACAACATAGAATAAATCTTCTGAATCCCATACAATCAGCAACCTCACAACAAACTTGACTTTAACGACTTAACCAACAACATATGAAATTTCACCATGTTGCTCCAGATGTTGGCACATATGGTTGCACATCATGGTTTGAGCAAAATGCAGCCAATCAAAAGAACTACAATCTCCCCCTTTGGCAAATTTTTGCTAAAACATGATCAGAAGCCAAACAATGCAAAAACAAACAGCACACAGCATATGATGAACTGAACACACTACTGGTCTGAATAACAAAAACACTCAACAACCGCAACAGCAGCAACAACAGCAACAACATCACAAGCAACAGTAACACAAGCAACAGTACCATTCTCCCCCTTATTAGCAGAATTTGTCAAAGGGTGCAGAGAGCCAGCAGAAGCCAACAAAATATTACAACCAGATTGAATGAAGAAGGAACAAATACACTAAGCACTAGCAGAAGTGTCATCATCAGAAGTACCAGCAGCATCTTGATCATCAGCAGCATTGTCTTCAAGAGGCCTCTTGCCTTTAGTCAACTGCAGAATGAGAGTGTCCACATTCTTCTTCCTCAATGTACAACTAGTAATTGTGTCCTGAAGCATCTTAGACACCGCAATAAGCGCAGCAATAGGAGTCTCAGGAGTCTTCTGAGAGGAAGTACCCTCCCCCTGAGTCATCTCAGCCAAACCAGCAACATCAGAAACATGGGCACCAGCTAGCAGCCTGTAATCAATAGTGAGAAGACTAGCCTTCTTGCTAGGAACCTCATCAACAAGGAGAATTTGAGGATGTTGACTCAAGATAATCCCACAAAGTAAACACAGAAACCCAATAGGGAGCTGAAGAAATATCTGAGTTGTGGGTGGTAGGAGCCCAATTTGCAGCACCAATGCGATTCAAGATAGCATACTTTACACTCAAATGAGTAGAAGACAACAAGCCTTTGACAGGCCATTCCATAACCTGACCAGCCGTGAGTTCATTTGTGATAACACTCAAGGACAGCTCTTCATTTCCTGTGACAATAGTGCTCCTTCCCAAATACTGATTAATGATCTCAGGAGAAAAATGTACACACCTACCACGCACAAAAACTTTCCTCAAATCAGGATGCCCAGACACAGTGCAATTTGTAGTTATATTCACAATAAATTCTCTCACCAACTTGTCATAGCAGTCTCCAATCTCAGTAACAGTTTTCAACAACCCAGCAGCCTCAATAAGTTCCATAATTTCTTGACAATGCAAAATCTCACCAGTCAATTCCCTCTCTTGAGCAATCCTGCGCTGATAAACATACTTCCACTTACCAACACTTTCTTCAGAGTGAAAGGAAATGTTATCCAAAGGAGCAGCAGGCACGTTTTCTGGAATTCGCTTCCCAATCTTGCGCTTTCGAGCAGCAGAACCAGTATCTGTCTTATCCAACTCCACAGTTGGAGTCTCATCAACAACAGGAGTAGCATTATCTTTGTGAACCTTTCTTTTGAAATTCTGTACAACAGGAGTATCATCATCAAGAATAATGACCTTCTTGCGCTTCTTGTTCTCACTCAAACCCAAACCTAACTTCTTGCAAGAGGAACGCGTAGAGTACTTACGAACAACAGTCATCTTTTGCCTCTTTGAAGCAACAGAAGCAGAAGCACCAAGGGTGTTGAGCAACACCTCATCAGATTCTGAGTTCTCAATGACATTCTGAACATCCTCGACATGCATATCTTTATCAACAGAGGGAGTAGAGTTGGGAACAATTACCTCTTCCTCAAGATGAACAGAATCCTTGTTGCAATCAGAATCACCACCGTGGCTTGATTGATTATTGCTTGGTGATGGAACAATTGGATCTACATCTGCATGTAAAACTTCCTTGAGAGGAGTTTCCAACACTTCAGTGATACAAGGATCAGCAACATCATCACCTGTACTTGAGTTGATTTCAGCCTCGGAATTTACTCCCTGGGTTGCCTCAGAGCTTCTCGTTACCATCTTCTTCTTTGCTTTGGACGCATCTGACTTGGATCGAGCCTTTTTCCCTTTCATCTTACTCGGATCAGACGATGGTTGAGGACTACCTTGAGCAATTGCGATTTCAGAGGTATGAGGAGAGGATTTTGAAACCCTTGACGATTTTGGGGTTTTGGATTTCAAACCCAATACCTTTACCCCGTAAGCATTCATCTCAGGAGTGAATTTCTTGCTAGAATCTTGACTCATGGTGAAGAGGACACAAAGAAAGAAACACGGGTCTTCAAGAAAAGGATAGACGGTTTTGGAGTGAGTTGCAGAAATTTGAAGTTGTGCAGTGGAGGTTGCAGGAGAGGTTATCAAGAAACAATGGAAATTCTGGATTAAGCGTGCCTCAAAAGTTATGACAAAAGAGTCGTTGGCACACCACAATCCCTTTGATTGCTATAATTCCTCAAATAGGCAGATACCCAATAACTGTCTCAATTTTTCAAACTGTGTGGCATCTAGAGCTTTGGTAAAAATATCTGCTAACTGTTTTTCAGTTGAGACATGTTCCAAAGTAACAGTACCATCTTCAACCAACTCCCTGATGAAATGATGACGAATATCAATATGTTTTGTTCTGCTGTGCTGAATTGGATTTTTGGATATGTTGATAGCACTTAGATTGTCACAAAACAATGTCATAACATCTTGTTGCACATTATACTCCTTTAACATTTGTTTCATCCACATCAACTGAGTGCAGCTGCTTCCAGCAGCTATATATTCAGCTTCTGCCGTAGAGAGAGAGACACAATTTTGCTTTTTACTGAACCAAGAAATTAGATTGTTTCCAAGAAAGAAACATCCACCTGATGTGCTTTTCCTATCATCAGCACTTCCAGCCCAATCCGCATCACAGTAACCTGTTAACACTGAATTAGTGTTGTGAGAGTACAAAATGCCATAATCACTTGTACCACTGATATACTTAATGATCCTTTTCACTTGAATGAGATGACTAGTCTTTGGTTCTGCTTGATACCTAGCACAAACTCCAACTGCAAAAGTAATATCTGGTCTGCTGGCAGTGAGATACAAAAGACTTCCAATCATGCTTCTATATAAACTAGGATCCACATCAGTACCTTTCTCATCCTTTGTGAGCTTGATATGAGTTGCAGCAGGTGTTCTTTTGTGACCCGCATTCTCAAGACCAAACTTCTTAACAATCCCCTTAGCATACTTACTTTGTGTGATGAATAAGGTATCTTCCATCTGTTTTACCTGAAGTCCCAGAAAGTAAGTTAATTCACCTACAAGACTCATTTCAAACTCAGATTTCATTTGTTCAACAAATTGTTCCACCATCTGGTTCGACATGCCACCAAACACAATGTCATCAACATAAATTTGAGCTATCATAAGTTCACTGCCATTTTTCTTAACAAACAAGGTCTTGTCAATGCCACTTTTGTCATAACCATTGTTGGTCAGAAATTCTGTTAATCTTTCATACCATGCTCTAGGTGCTTGTTTTAAGCCATACAGAGCCTTTTTCAATCTGTATACATGATCTGGAAAACTTGGATCTACAAACCCTTTAGGCTGTTCCACATAGACTTCTTCATTCAAGTAACCATTCAAGAATGCACTCTTGACATCCATCTGATATAGTCTGAATTTTAGCAAACATGCTACTCCCAACAACAACCTGATAGATTCAAGACGAGCAACAGGAGCAAAAGTTTCATCAAAGTCTATTCCTTCTATTTGAGAGTATCCCTGAGCAACTAGACGAGATTTGTTCCTTGTCACATTACCACTTTCATCAGACTTGTTCCTGAATATCCACTTAGTTCCCACAACATTTGCATCATCAGGTCTTGGAACCAATTCCCACACTTCATTCCTCTTGAACTGTCCCAGTTCCTCTTGCATGGATTGAATCCAGAACTCATCAGTCAGAGCTTCTTTGACGTTCTTTGGTTCTATTTTTGATATGAAACATGCATTAGAAACTAGATCCCTTGACCTAGTAATAACCCCATCATTCAGATCACCAATGATATTTTCCTTTGGATGTATCTTCTGAATTCTAATAGAGGGTTCTTTGGTAGCTACAGGCAGTTGAGAGACAGTGTTTTCTTGCTCATTTGGGAATTGAATTGCTGGCTCATCTGGTTCCACATTTGTACACTCATATGGTAGATCATCTTCATCATGAGCTTGTCCCGTTCTCTCATTGGCTGTATCATCAACAACTACATTAATGGATTCCATCATGACTTTAGTACGAATATTATAAACTCTGTATGCTCTGCTGTTTCCAGAATACCCCAGAAATATTCCAACTTCACTTTTAGGATCCAGTTTTCTCCTGTGTTCTCTATCAGACAGAATGTAACACTTGCTGCCAAAAACATGAAAATACTTCACTGTAGGTTTTTTCCCTTTCCATAGTTCATACTGAGTGACTGTATCTCCTTGACGAATAGTGACGCGATTGTGAATGTAGCAGGCAGTGTTAATAGCCTCAGCCCAAAAATGATATGGTAGATTTTTAGCATGCAACATAGCTCTGGCAGATTCTTGCAATGTTCTGTTCTTCCTTTCAACCACTCCGTTTTGTTGAGGAGTGATAGGAGCAGAGAATTCATGTTTGATTCCTTCAGAGGAGCAGAACTCAGAGAATTGACCATTCTCAAATTCTTTTCCATGATCACTTCTTATTTTAACAATCCCACTCCCTTTTTCCCTTTGCACTTGGAGACATAGTTCTTTGAACACTTCAAAGGTGTCTGACTTCTCCTTCAGAAATTCTACCCAAGTGAATCTGGAAAAATCATCTACGCATACAAAAACGTACCTTTTTCCTCCCAGACTTTCCACTTGCATTGGCCCCATCAAATCCATGTGTAGTAATTCAAGCACTTTTGATGTAGTCAGATGTTGTAGCTTCTGGTGGGACATTTTGACTTGCTTCCCAATCTGACATTCACCACAAACCTTTCCTTCTTGAATTTTCAACTTTGGTACTCCTTTAACTGCTTCCTCAGCGACAATTCTTTTCATACTCTTAAGATTCAGATGACCTAACTTTTGGTGCCAGATTCTAACTTCATCTTCCTTAGACATCAAACATCGAGCAGACAAGGATGTTGTTTCAGAGGTCCACATGTAGCAGTTGTCCTTTGATCTGGCTCCTCTCATTAGCACATCCTTGTTCTTATTTTTGACAACACACCCAGATTGTTTGAACACCACCTTCAAGCCTTGGTCACAAAGTTGACTTATGCTGATCAAGTTTGCAGTTAAACCTTCAACTAACAGAACATCATCAAGGTTTGGAGACCCTGTGTCAGACAATTTTCCAATTCCTCTGATCTTTCCTTTGGCTCCATCACCGAAAGTAACAAAGCTCTTAGCATGTGGTTTCATTTTCTCCAGATAGCTCTTCACTCCTGTCATGTGTCTGGAACATCCACTATCAAAGTACCAGTCTTCTTTTGATGATGCACGCAGAGAGGTGTGAGCAATGAGAGCAGTAGCATTAACCTTGGGCTTCCACATGCTTTTGCCTGGACTTTTCTTTTCATACTCTCGTGATACATCTTGAAGTATAGGATATCCATAAAGCTTGAAGCAATATGGTCTAATGTGACCAAATCTCCCACAAAAATGACATCTCCAAGTTGAATTTTGATAGTTCCTGACTTGAGCATACGAATGTGTAACTGATTGCTGGGGCCTGCGGTTCCACATTTTAACATTTGATTGCCTTCCAATCTGCACATGTTCCTTAGTCATGTTCTGGCTCGCCTTGTTAACAGCACGATAATCAAATCCTATCCCAGTCTTATCACCTGCATTTTTTCCAACATCAAGAATTTCATCCAGAATATCAGTGCTTTTACTCATCATGCGAATGGACTTGGTCATTCCTTCCATTTTTGAGTTCAATAAGGCCACTTCTTCAGTTAGCTTCTTCTTCTCAGCTTGAAGCTCAAAAACTTGCTTCTTCTATTGCTGACCGTAGATACATGCTTCTTTCCACTTAGTGTAGAGAAGCTTATAAGCTTCAGCAAGTTCCTCATCAGAGATCTCCTTGTCACTGTCCCCATCATCTGAATCACATCTAACCATGAATGAAGTTACTCTGTTTGCTGTTACATCTTCACCTTCTGTATCAGATTCATCATCAGACCAAGTGGTGACCATCCCTTTCTTTTGTTTCTTCAAATAGGTGGCACATTCAGTCCTGATGTGGCCAAAACCTTCACATTCATGACATTGAACCCCTCGGCCATTTCCTATCTTGTCTTCATCTTTCACTCTTCTTTGAAATTGCTGATTCTTGAAATTGTCAAGCCGTTTGTCTTGCACATTTGGCCTCGATCGCTTATCCAGCCTTTTCAAAACCTTGTTGAATTTTCTTCCCAGAAGAGCTATGGCTTCTGATATGCTTTCACCAGTTTCATTATCAGACATATCTTCATCTAAATCTGTGCTTGAGACAAGAGCAATGCTTTTATTTCTTTTCTCAGGTCTATCATTTTGAGTCATTTCAAAAGTCATCAAGGATCCAATAAGCTCATCCACCTTGATACTGCTTATGTCTTGAGCTTCTTCAATAGCAGTTACTTTCATGTCAAACTTCTTAGGAAGAGATCTGAGAATCTTTCTCACAAGCTTCTCCTCTGACATTTGTTCTCCCAAAGCGAAAGAGGAGTTTGCCATATCACGCAGTCTCATATGAAAATCAGAGATGGTCTCATCTTCCTTCATCTTTAAGTTCTCAAACTGAGTTGTTAGAATCTGAAGCCTTGACATTCTAACTCTGGAAGTCCCCTCATGAGCAGTCTTGAGAATCTCCCAAGCATCCTTTGCCACAGTGCAAGTGTTGATCAATCGGAACATGTTTTTATCCACTCCATTGAATATAGAATTTAGCGCTTTAGAGTTACCCAACGCCTCCTCATCCTCTTCTTTGTTCCATTCATCCTCAGGTTTCAACTCACCAACAGATGACCCTTCCTTGGGTATGTTCACCGGATGTTTCCAACCTTTGACAATAGCCTTCCAGGTCTTGCTGTCAATTGATTTGAGAAACGCAATCATGCGAGCCTTCCAGTAGTCGTAGTTGGTGCCATCCAGAATAGGTGGTCTATTCACAGAGCCACCTTCCTTTGAGTTGTCCATTGGAACCGAATCTGTCTTCCCTGGAGCTCACCCAACCAGAACAGGGTGCCTGCTCTGATGCCAATTGAAATTCGTATTCACCTAGGACAGATGTGATACACAATGTTGCAACAATGTGTAGCACAACAAAACACAATCAGAGTATTAAAAATAAACAAACAGTTAAACAGACAAACACAAGGAGTTGTTAACCCAGTTCGGTGAACATCACCTACGTCTGGAGGATACCAATCCAGGAGTCAATTCACTATCAAATAATAGCTCTCAGGTCACATGAAAGTCCCTCCTATACCTAAGTACTCCCCCTTAGTATAGAGCCTCTTTTATGTTCACCACTATTACACAAGTGAATCTAGCTTAGCCCTTCTCCTCTAAGCTATGAGAAAACTTTCTCTAACCCCTAATGACCACTGCCACAGCGATCATATCATGTTTATCAACAAACAAGTTTGATGAGATTACAACTCACCTAAACAAATCAACTTAGTACTTTGATGAACGAAAGCACTAAGTTGGTACAAAACTCACAAGAGGACTCACAAATAAAAACCCTAAAATCAGTATGTATCACTCTGAATCCCTGTGCAGCTAGGGTTTTTAAGTTCCTTTATATAGACGTTCACTTGAGGCTTGGATCTTCAATGGGCTAAACGTCATAGAGTCCACTAACACACTTCTGGAAAGAATCTTCATGGAATCAAGTCTTACCAGAATAAAATAACAGAACCAAGTAAAACAGAATTCAACCTTTGAGATAGACTTGGTTCACACGTTATCAATCTTGTTACTTCAGCCAAGATTAAAACAAACACGCCTTCAGAAGATAAAACGCACAACATAGAATAAATCTTCTGAATCCCATACAATCAGCAACCTCACAACAAACTTGACTTTAACGACTTAACCAACAACATATGAAATTTCACCATGTTGCTCCAGATGTTGGCACATATGGTTGCACATCATGGTTTGAGCAAAATGCAGCCAATCAAAAGAACTACAGTAAGATCAAGTTTTGATCGAGTAATACAACTCTATGTTTTGATGATTACAAGTTAACATTTTAGTATAAACAGTTATGGTACTCTAACGTGTTTTTCTAAGTGTGCTATTTACAGGCTCTGACCTCAATTTTATCTCACACAAATCAGAAGCACTGTGCTTAAAGAGTGACCCAAGCAACGCTTTCGCAACATCTATGTTCACTCTGAACAGTAGAAAAGCTTCAGAAGATCTGAAGCCATACAAGCTCTGATATGGACTCAGTCACTTGAAGTTCTGAAGATCCAGACGTTCTGACAACCCAGACACTCTGAAGGTTCAGATGTTCTGATGGTGTAGAAGACTCTGAAGATCCAGAAGCTGAAAAGTGGAAACTCTGATGTCCAGAAGCAAGATGACTCTGAAGACCATGTACTTCCCTCTGAGTTCAGAATCAGAAGATACAACGGTCAGAGGATCTCTGCTTCCCTCTGACTCTGATCAACTAGCTTCACAAGTTCCAACATGAAGCATTCCCCTGATCAGAAGTCTACTAGGTTTAAAGGTCAAGTCACTATCCAAGTACAAAAGCAAATGTACTATCCTGACGACCTACCTAACATTCTCAGCCACAGCAGAAGCTGGAATTTCCAGAACTGCCCTCCAACGGTAGCATTCCCATGCAGCGTTCAAACCCTAATCCTTGGAGTATAAATAGAGGCTGAAGATTGAAAGATGCGGTTGGAAGAATCTCACACGCGCTAGCTATATTCAAACCTTCTTAAGCATTCTTTCATCTGAATTCATTGTGTTTACTATTAGCTTTTCAGAAGCAAAGTCTTTGTAAACATTCTTTCTTAAACAGTTGTTTAGTTACCTTTAGGAGATCAAGTTTGATCGGATCCTAGAGAAGACTAAGAGAGTGAATCTTAGTGTGAGCTAAGTCAGTGTATTGTTAGTCACTTGTAGGTTTCAAGTGCAGTTGTAACATTTACCTTATTAGTGGATTGTCTTCATTCTAAGAAGGAAGAAATCACCTTAACGGGTGGACTGGATTAGCTTGAGTGATTCATCAAGTGAACCAGGATAAAATCCTTGTGTGCTTTTCTATCTCTTATCTTAAGCACTTTATTTGTTCTCGAAAGATTTGTCAAAATCTTTAAGGTGGAAGTTTTATTCTGAAAACGTTTTTCAAACCCCCCCTTTCTACCGTTTTTCATACCTTCAGATAGTATTTTCATGCAAAATGTTCTTCATGTAGGAGCTTTTTACTATATAATTAATACATATAGACTAAATATGTTCATTCTACTCTAATTCCCCGTGAGAGCCATATATTCACAATCAAATTATAATGTTTTTGTATACCTACTCTTAAATTATTTTAAAAGGAATGAAAAATTACTAAAATTATATTAAAACATTCTCTATTAATTTAATCTTGAAAGTATTTTCATGCAAATTGTTCCTCATGTAGAAGTTTTTTGCTATATTATTAATAAATATATACTAAATATGTTTATTCTTCTCTAATTTCCTGTGAGAGCCCTATATTCACAACCAAATTATAATGCTTTTGTAAATCTACTGTTAAATTATTTAAAAAGTTTGAGAAAAGTACTAAAAATTAGATTAAAACATATTTTCTATTGATATCAACTTGAAACTATTTTCATGTAAAATGTTCATTCCTTTATGAGCTTTAAGTAGGTTATACAAATAAATATATACCATATTATTTGTTAATTTATTCCACTCCCCCGTGTGACAAATTTTTAATGTCAAAATTTCATATTTTTATATATATTTACTTCTAAACTTATTTAAAAAATCTATAATATTGATAAAAAAAAATTATCGTTATTTTAACTCATAAATATTTTAGTGTTGGTGTTCTTCTCCGTGCGATCCCTAATTTGACAATCAAATAGAGTTGACAACAAATAAAATCAATGTAGACAACAAATAAAATCAAATTTTCATTAAAAATTAAGTGATAAAACTTATTAATAAGCAATCACAACAGATCATAACTGACTAAGTCACATAAATTTTGAAAACTAATCAAAATAAAACGAACACAGCCACTGCCAAATAGAGGAGGTTAGGAGAAATATATGATGAATATGATCAAGAAAGGTTGGAACCCCAAATGCTGCAGTCATATTCTTCAACGACACTTTGTGATATTGCTTCAATTCAGACCCTTTCCCCCGGGTCTTAATTTCTCCCTAAGCAGGTTCCACTAAAACAACTACAAAAGAGTTAATGATCTCTTTCTTCATCCAGAAGAAGGTTCTCTTAAATTTGTGGATTAATACTCATCATCTCCTGCCAATTATGTCAAAGAAAATCTTGTAATTCACATAAAAAATATTCGTGGATAGCCTTCTTTTAAATGTGCTAGACGCCCTTCCTCAGAAACTGGAGGTGGAGTAATAAGCACAATTAGCATAGACGGAGAGCATGTCTGAAACCAAATTATCAATCGTGATGAATAATATAAACTGGCATATAATGATAAAAGGTTTTATTCATGCAGGAAGTTCTAAAACAAATAAAATAGGCTACTTCCGAAGCCAATCCAGTGGTTAACCTAGAAGCAAACAACAACGCTAGGAGATATCATGTTCAGTTGAAAGCGCTCGAAGATTCAAAGATGGACATTTATATAAAATAAACAAACATTTTAAGTTAAAATGCAGAAAATTGAAATATGTCATCATGTATTCATGTGTCATAGATAAACATAAACACAACCAAGGGGGGCAAAGTTCAGCAGATAATGTACCAAAAAATTGGAGTTTGAGGGAGAACATTTAGTCAAAAAACTGATCAAGTTCAAATATTAAAACATATATAGAAACAAAAGCATGCAACCTCCAAGTGTAGAACAATAAAGCTAAGAGATATCATGTTCAGTTGAAAGCGCATGAAGATTCAAAGCGCTCAAAGAAATCAAATTTTTGTTCTGTCTAATATTACAATGTCTAACTAAAGAAGATGGACATTTATAGAAAATAAAATTAAGTTAAAATGCAGAGAATTGAAATATATCATCCTGTGTCACAGATAAACATAGACCCAACCAAGGGGGTAAAGATCAACAGAAAATGTACTAAAAAATTTGAGCTAAAAGGGAGACCACGTAATAAAAAAAACTAATGAAGTTTAAATATTAAAACACAAAAACAAAACAAAAATTTAACCTTCAAGTGTAGAACAATTTTTCTAAGATTATGTCTGTACTCTTCAATAGGTACATGTACCTTTTCATAGATTCTTCCCAACAAATCTGAATAATTAGCACCAAAGAAAACTGTGGCAGAATAGGAGTGTCCTGAAAATGAAGCCATCCATATAACTAAAACATAGACTTGTGCCATCTCTCCACAAAAAAAAACAGCTCTTGAAAAAAATGGTACAATTGTGCCATGTAGGTTCCAATAAAACACTTACAAAAACAGATGGGAGCAAGAAAAAAGCAACTCAAATGCGTATGGCAGTACCTTTACAATTAGATACTTCACCTTCCTCACAAAAATGTTTTGTAAATGCACACCTTCACCAACAGAAGCAAGTTAAACAAAAATTAACTAAATCTCAAGCTAATGCACAATATCTTTAATTCGTTTATGTGATGAACAAAATCTCTTTAATCCCTCAAAAGACATCCAGAGGAAATTTATCCATGGGGTTCTTCAATAGCTACCCTGTAAGATCAAGATTTGGTCATGTGGTACAACTCTATGTTTTGATGATAACAAGTATTTATTTGTGGATGAACAACTATGATACTCTAATGTTTGTCTTGAATGTTTTGACAAACAGGTTCTGATTCTGACACCAGAAGATATATTCGTCAGAAGTTCTGAAGATCAGAAGATCTGAAGATCAGAGGATCTGAGGATCAGAAGATCTAAAGTTCTGAAGATCAGAGGATCTGAGGATCAGAAGATCAGAGGATCAGAAGATCTGAAGACCAGAAGCTCTGAAGGTTCAGAAGCTCTGAAGGTCTAGAAGCAGAAGTTACGAAGGTCAGAGGATCCAAGCATCCCTCTGACTCTGATCACCAAGCTTCACAAGTTCCAACACGAAGCATAACTCTGATCAGATGTCATTGGTTAAAGGCAAATGTCTCTATCAAGAAGTACAAGAGCAGTGTACTATTCTGACAAGCCTACCTACCAAGGTTCAGCCACAGCAGGTTTTGGAAGTTCCAGAAATGCCCTCCAACGGTCATATTCTCTCAACAGAAATATCCTTTGCACCTTGGACTATAAAAGGCTGAAGAAAAGAAGAAAGCTAAGAGAGAGAGATCAAGAGCTGCAATACAAGAAAAGATTCAAGCCTCTACTTTCTTCATCTGTTCTTATTTAGTTTACACTCAGCTTATTTAGAAGCAAACCTTTGTAAACACCAACCTCAAACAGTTGTTTGATTTTCCTTAAGGGACCGGGTAGGTCAGTATCCTTAAGAAGACTAAGAGAGTGAATCTTAGTGGTGATTCCTTTAGGAGATCAAGGTTGATCGGATCCTAGAGAAGACTAAGAGAGTGAATCTTAGTGTGAGCTAAGTCAGTGTATTGTTAGTCACTTGTATGTTTCAAGTGCAGTTGTAACAATTATCTGATTAGTGGATTGCCTTCATTCTAAGAAGGAAGAAATCACCTTAACGGGTGGACTGGATTAGCTTGAGGGATTTATCAAGTGAACCAGGATAAAATACTTGTGTGCTTCTCTCTTCTCTCTATCTTTATCCGCTGCACCATCTATCTTAGAGAAACCAAAAAGATTTACTTTAAATCTTAAGGGGAAAGTTTTTATATTGAAAACGCTATTCAACCCCCCCTTCTAGTCGTTTTTCACACCTTCAATTGGTATCAGAGCGCAAGTTCTGATTACCACACTTAACAGTGTTCAGTAGATCCGGGCCAGTGTGAAAAACTCATGGATGCCACCACTACTACAAGCAAATATCAATACAGTGCAAGACCACCTATCTTTGATGGTCAGAGATTTGATTTCTGGAAAGACAGAATCGAAAGCTTCTTTCTTGGCTTTGATCCTGATCTCTGGGATTTTGTTGTTGATGGCTACACCCCTCCTGTTGATGAACATGGTGTAAAGATCCCAAGGGAGAAGATGAGTGAAGATCAAAAGAAGGAGTTCAGAGATCATCACAGATCAAGAGCTATTCTGCAAAGTGCCATTTCATATGAAGAATATGAGAAAATTACTGATCGTGATTCCGCTAAGTGTATCCTTGATTCCTTAAAGATGACACATGAAGGAAACAAAAAGGTGAAAGAATCAAAGGCGTTGTCCTTGATCCAGAAATATGAATCCTTCATCATGGAGCCAAATGAGTCCATAGAGGACATGTTTTCCAGATTTCAGTTGCTCGTAGCTGGAATAAGACCTCTCAACAAAAGCTACACTACAAAAGATCATGTCATAAGGGTCATCAGAAGTCTTCCTGAAAGCTGGATGCCGTTAGTGACTTCAATAGAGCTTACAAGAGATGTTGAGCATATGAGTTTAGAAGAACTCATCAGCATACTGAAATGTCATGAGCTGAAGCGCTCAGAGATGCAAGATCTAAGGAAGAAATCTATAGCCTTGAAATCCAAATCTGAGAAGGCTAAATCTGAAAAGTCAAAAGCTCTTCAAGCTGAAGCAGAAGAATCTGAAGAAGCATCAGAAGATTCTGATGAGGATGAGCTGACTCTGATATCCAGAAAGCTCAACTGCATCTGGAAGCACAGGCAGAGCAAATACAAAGGTTCATCAAAGGACAAAAGGCCAAAGAAGCACTTCAAGACCAAGAAGAGTCTGATGGTGACTTTTGATGAATCAGAGTCAGAGGATGTTGACTCTGATGGTGAAGTCCAAGGACTCATGGCTATTGTCAAAGACAATGAAGCAGAGTCAAAGGATGTTGTTGACTCTGACTCGGAATCAGAAGAAGATCCTAACTCAGACGATGAAAATGAGGTATTCGCTTCTTTCTCAACCTCTGAACTGAAACATGCTTTGTCTGATATCATGGATAAGTATAACTCTTTATTGTCTAAGCATAAAAAGTTGAAAAAGGACTTATCTGCTGCTTCTAAGACTCCTTCTGAACATGAGATAATTATTTCTGATTTGAAAAATGATAATCATGCTTTGGTAAATTCTAACTCTGTGCTTAAGAACCAGATTGCTAAGTTAGAAGAAGTAGTTGCATGTGATGCCTCTGATAGTAAGAATGAATCTAAGTATGAAAAATCTTTTCAAAGATTCCTGGCTAAAAGCGTAGACAGAAGCTTAATGGCTTCAATGATCTATGGCGTAAGCAGAAATGGAATATATGACATTGGTCATTCTAAACCTTCTGAAGTTGCTTCATCATCTCTTAAGAAAGGAACTCTCTCAATGTCAAAATATCATGCTCAAATTCCTTTATATTATCCTGTTGAATGACCCAAAGTTGTCAGAACTTCTGGGCTAACTAACAAGAAAGGACCCAGAAAGTGGGTACCTAGGGATAAGATTATATATGTTGCAGATATCTTCAATAGGTCCATCGAAACTCCAACCATGGAACCTGGACAGTGGATGCAGGCAACACATGACGGGAGAAAGGCATATGTCCCAAGATCCAAAACTTGAACCTGAAGGTGAAGTTAATCTTGGAGGCATCAGTAGAGTAAGATTTGGTCAAGGAATCATTGGTTTTTGATAAGAACCCCTCTGTTGATATTCTGAACGCTATTCATGTTAGAATTAATGATAAGCTTGACTCTGACAAGTCAAAGCTAGCTGAAAAAGCTTGCAGAGATGAGCATGACCGTTTCAGAAAGAAACAAAGACTCAGAACTTGACGAACCAGAAGCAACAACATCAGAAGATGCTACTACAACTTCTGACTTGCGTCATCAGAAGAAGAGTAGGTTCCTAGCTTCTCATTCTGAAGTATCTGAAGATGAAATTTTGTCCAGAACGGAGATGTCACCAGAACCACACTTTTGCTCTCATCAGAAGATACACTAATCAGCAGCCAAGTATCCCTTGGCATTCCTTCTGAGGGGGAGTATTTCGTCTTATACTCTTACTATTTTTTTTCCCTTCATTCTTTTTGCTTATGACAAAAAGGGGGAGAACTTAAAGTATCTTGACAACTCCTATATTATTTAGCTCAGAATCTAGATATTACTAACGTTGATATTAAGTATTAGATTTAGGGGGAGCTTAGCTCAGAATCAAGCACGAGTCTTGGATTCAGAAGGAGCAAGATAAACTATACACATCAGGATAAGTTTTAACTCTGATACCTTATACTCTGAGTGTATTCAGTTTATTTGTTTAGAGTTGTTCATCAAAATACATGGTTTTGTCATCATCAAAAAGGGGGAGATTGTAAGATCAAGATTTGGTCATGTGGTACAACTCTATGTTTTGATGATAACAAGTATTTATTTGTGGATGAACAACTATGATACTCTAATGTTTGTCTTGAATGTTTTGACAAACAGGTTCTGATTCTGACACCAGAAGATATATTCGTCAGAAGTTCTGAAGATCAGAAGATCTGAAGATCAGAGGATCTGAGGATCAGAAGATCTAAAGTTCTGAAGATCAGAGGATCTGAAGATCAGAAGATCTGAGGATCAGAGGATCTGAGGATCAGAAGATCAGAGGATCAGAAGATCTGAAGACCAGAAGCTCTGAAGGTTCAGAAGCTCTGAAGGTCTAGAAGCAGAAGTTACGAAGGTCAGAGGATCCAAGCATCCCTCTGACTCTGATCACCAAGCTTCACAAGTTCCAACACGAAGCATAACTCTGATCAGATGTCATTGGTTAAAGGCAAATGTCTCTATCAAGAAGTACAAGAGCAGTGTACTATTCTGACAAGCCTACCTACCAAGGTTCAGCCACAGCAGGTTTTGGAAGTTCCAGAAATGCCCTCCAACGGTCATATTCTCTCAACAGAAATATCCTTTGCACCTTGGACTATAAAAGGCTGAAGAAAAGAAGAAAGCTAAGAGAGAGAGATCAAGAGCTGCAATACAAGAAAAGATTCAAGCCTCTACTTTCTTCATCTGTTCTTATTTAGTTTACACTCAGCTTATTTAGAAGCAAACCTTTGTAAACACCAACCTCAAACAGTTGTTTGATTTTCCTTAAGGGACCGGGTAGGTCAGTATCCTTAAGAAGACTAAGAGAGTGAATCTTAGTGGTGATTCCTTTAGGAGATCAAGGTTGATCGGATCCTAGAGAAGACTAAGAGAGTGAATCTTAGTGTGAGCTAAGTCAGTGTATTGTTAGTCACTTGTATGTTTCAAGTGCAGTTGTAACAATTATCTGATTAGTGGATTGCCTTCATTCTAAGAAGGAAGAAATCACCTTAACGGGTGGACTGGATTAGCTTGAGGGATTTATCAAGTGAACCAGGATAAAATACTTGTGTGCTTCTCTCTTCTCTCTATCTTTATCCGCTGCACCATCTATCTTAGAGAAACCAAAAAGATTTACTTTAAATCTTAAGGGGAAAGTTTTTATATTGAAAACGCTATTCAACCCCCCCTTCTAGTCGTTTTTCACACCTTCATACCCAACCTTCACTAAGTTTGGATTAAGTAACACTGCAATAATCATGGAGGAGATATTTCCCAAAATTTAAAGTACAAAATATGAATGCACAGTAGTAAGTTCAATAAGATAATTCAAACAAAAACCTTATCATCCATGATAATCATATCTATCTTAGTTGCTTGTCCACCAACACGAATGGTCCACACCCTAATAACCCTCACAAGAATATTCCAATTATCTCTAATATGATTGATGCTTGCAATTTTATCATAAACTGGAGCCATTGCAAAATAAAAAACGTATCAACTGAGTAAGCAACAATGGAGGGAGAAAGGGATGGATTTGAGTTGAGATGCAAAAATGCAAATTATTTATAGGAGGATGAGGTGATAAAATTTAACAAATTGATTTATGACAATTTAATAACAATTGGGAATACCTCCCAATAATTAGTCTAAATTCTGATTCCAATGGGAGATGGACGGCTTTCATAGGTTATGCATCATAACCTTTAAATTTCTAATTTTCTAAGTGGCCACAATGGGAGGCAAATTATTAAAATAATATTTTTAATTAGTTAAAAAACAGAAGTTGATAAGTGTTGGGACTAATAAGAATTAATGTTTCAATCATGGTTCAAAGGTTCAATGTGGACGACTTTAATTGATGGTTGATTTTCATTAATTTTCACTCTTTTTAATTGGACAATAAGGAGGCAAGATAGTTATTAACATATTGTAAAGAATTAAAAAAGAAGAAGATTCAAAGGCACCATAGGAAATCACGTAGAATCATAATGATGCATAATCAGTTTTTTTTTTAAATTTATTAATATGCTAAAAACTGATTGGTTTAGAGGTAGGTGCTGGGATAAAATTTCAGATTAAAAAAAGTTAAAAATAAAATAATTTACATGGCTTATTACATGCTTACCCTTAAATAATACATCAAATAGCAATTGAATCATTCCCAAGTTTCCTAAAGTAGTAATAAACTTTTCTTTTTGATTTATTTTAATCTTGGAAAATACGCTGAAAGGTACTCCATTGCTTGCCAAGTGTCAAAAGTTTCCTTCTTATAGGTTCTCTTTTATATTGTATTTAGATTTAGATAAGAGAAATCAAGATGAAATGTTTATTTTTCCAAGATGAAAAATTCCATGTCGATTTCTACTAATTTTTTTTTTTAATAATCAGCTTGCATGTGAAGGGTTTTATGGGATACTGAATTTTATGTTAGTTATTCTCTATAAGTTGATCACCATTTCTAATTCTGATCCCTCTCTCTCTCATTTTTTTTCTTCTCTTTACTACATTAAATTCTATTAGCACAACCCTCCATTTGTAACGGTCGCTTGATACAAACCAACATTAATTTGGAAAAAAAGCACAACACATGAAATTGAGGAAGGAGTGTAATTTCAAGTAACAATTTTAAAAATAATGTTAAAGTTCTCACACTACAACAGTATTAAAATGCAGTGAGGTTGTAAACATCTTCAAATTCTCCTTTTATGAAAAAGATTATGCCCAAGCTTATTCTTAAAACTTGTTGTCAAGAAACAATAGAGGGAATTTGAATATAAACCATTTAGATCATTCCTTCATTTATGATCTACCATACAACTACCATGTGAAATTTTTTTATCTTAAAGTGACCATTGTTTCCTTATAGACCCAAACCTTTCCTTTACAAAGTAAGCAACAATTTTTAAATTAATTTACAATTGAATCAATAAAAGTATACCCTTCAACATAATCAAATTAAAATTAATCAATATAGTAACAGTACAAATAAATTCTCCCGTGCGCTGAACTCCAACCATTTTCTAAAACTACTTTCTTCTCGTAGTTTTTGCTTGAATTATCTTCAAATAAGAACTTCTTCCTTTAAAAAATTCACATTTTATTGTATCAACTAATTAAAGGCTCATTATTATTGTATCAACTACTTTAAGATATATTAAAATAAAATTTGAATTCAATTGTGTTAATCTATATATTTGAATTCAATTAAAGCCGCATGACCTTGGTCCAATAACAGGTTTAAATGGAGATAAATATTGGTGATAATTTCCAAGAACAATTACTTAACCAGGCACGTTTCATTACTCCAATCAACTCACTTTAGTAGTTTTGAATTCAAATAACCACCTAAAATAACTCCTGTAAATAAAAAACAACCATGGAAAAAGGGAAGTAGTTAATGATAGTGAGATTTTACATAATGGAAGTTAAATTTAATTGGCATCTAATTTATTTTTTATTTCAAGACTAACAATAAGCATGCACGTGAGTAAATAATGATAAGAAGTTTTGATTTCACCTAATTTCATTGGTCAAATTAGAAGACAATAATTTTATTTAAATTATCAAAGAATGTAGATAGTTATAATTCATAATGGAAATAGGTAGAATACAAATTGGCCATAAATACATTTAATTTTAATTGGTGAGTGATGGAGGTGGTTTATAAAAGGAAGATAATACTTATTTAAATTATTTTTAAGAAAAAAGATGATTTGTTCAAATTTTGGTAGTGGGGTCAAAATATGGATAGTCATTAATATGAGGTATATAAATCAATTTTAAAAAATCAAAATATAAATTATTTAGATGGTCTATTACATGATTACTCTTCAATAAAATTGCAAATATCAAATGAGCCATCCTAAAGTTTCCAAAAGTGAAATTAACATTTTCTTTTGGATTTTATTTTATTCTTGAAAAAATGCTTGAAACCTATCCTAGTGCTTGCCAAGTGTCAAAAGTTTCCATCTTTTAAGGCTTCTTTTATATTGTATTTAGATTTAGATACCCTTCAACATAATCAAATTAAAATTAATCAATATAGTAACAGTACAAATAAATTCTCCCGTGCGCTGAACTCCAACCATTTTCTAAAGCTACTTTCTTCCAATAGTTTTTGCTTGAATTATCTTCAAATAAGAACTTCTTCCTTAAAAAAATTACATTTTCCTTGGCTTCTTCATAACTCCACCGCAAAACTAATTTTTTGGATCCAGTGTCTCGTCATGCTTCATGACTTATAAATCATGGTTCTTTATAACAACCATTCAGATTTGGATTAAGAATTTCCATATATTTACAAAGCTTTCTACCCGAAGGTTTTTATAAAGCTAACTTGATGTCAACTAACTACTGTGAATGTAGATTTCACAATGAGAAAAAATAACTTCTTTATAGCAAAGCTTATGAAAAAAAAAAACTTCTTTATAGCAAAAAGTCAGTGTTCCCATAGATCCGGTTCAACTTCAGATTCTCCACCCATGTTGATATGATTTTAAGGCAAACCACAACTCAAAATATAGACCATAGCTCTTAATTCTTCCAAGGACTTCAAGCTAAGCAAAATCCTAGTTCCCTGCAAAGAAATTGTAGAAGAGAAATGAAGAGGCAAAATCATAGTTTTCTCTTCATCTCACAATTGTGAATCCCAATTATCTTAATTGTTCCCACCATCTTGGATCCTCCAATAGATTGCACTTCAGGCAAATGCTAAGAATAACAACCTAACAACAGATGATCCTTTCCCTAGTGGCTTCTAGCCTCATATCAAATTGCAAGTAAAAAAATCATAAATAGATGAGACAAAGATTCAAAAGGGAAAGCTAGAGAAGCCTCATTCCGCCATCACCATCTCCGACTGTGCCTTTAAGAAATCCGGCCACAAAAAATAGGATTTAATCAACGAAAATGAGATGAAAACAAATAGTTAAGAGAACGCATACGAAAAAGAAGAATTAAATCCCAGGATAAAAAAAAGCAGAACCCGGTTAGTTGCTTAGATATTAAGAGAAGTTCGGTTAGATACCACAATCTAAATCAAATTTGTTAGACGACATGTAAAGAGGAGTTCCAGATCCAGCACAATTGTAAATTCCTCCCCCTTATAACTTGTTATCTTCTCTGGTACCTTCAATCTGTCAAACACAGAAGAAGAAATAATCCCAAAGACGATCCTTTGTAGTGAACAACAAAAAGAAAAAGGATTGAGAAATCACTCACTCAATCCCTATCTGGCGAAGGATCCACCGGAACTGCTCAACAACGTAGGTGCTGAGAAGGAGAGGAAAATTGAGAAAGGGATTCGTTTGAATTGAGATGTAAAGTTGTTGAGTTATTTATAGGAGAAATATGTGATAGTATCCAAAAATTGAATTCAAAAAATTAAATAAGTATTGGGAATATTGAGAATTAATGACTCTGAAGTATTTTTCCTAAGCTACTTGTGGATTGGACTCTCAAAAAATTTAAACTCTTGATATCTTTTTTTTTAATTGGTCAGAATGGGAGGTTGTAGTTTTGCATTAGTTTTTAAACAATTGGAAAAAAGAAGATAGAAAGGTTGTCAAAGATAATCACGTAAAAAGAAAAAAGAAAAATCTGCAAGGTATTAAAGAGGATTTAAAGAGCACCAAAAGAGGTTAAATCTAATTGGCTATTAATGAGTTGTATTGGCATAATCTATGTGGGAGGTTCATGTTTAATAATTTGGATAACAATAACACAAGACGGGAAGTTGTGTTCTTTGGAATTGTGCTTGGCATTTGGCAATGTTCTTTAGTAACTTGGATAACAATAACACAGTCTTCATTGAATACATTATCGAGTTCCTATTTCAAAAAAAAATTCTAATTGGTTATTGATGTGGTGAAAGTAGTTTGTAGGAACAAAGTTTGAATTATAGTAATTAATGTTAGACATATTATAGATTAAAAAAAATCAAAAATAAAATAAATTAGATGTGCTATTACATGCTTACCCTTAAATGAAATTGCAATTTTCAAGTGTGTCATTTCCAAGTTTCCAAAAGTAGTAATAACATTTTCTTTTTGATTTATTTAATTCTTGGAAAAATGGTTGAAAGGTCCCTCAATGCTTGCCAAGTGTCAATTCTTTCCTTCTTATAGTTTCTCTTTTATATTGTATTTAGACTAGTGTTTTTACCCGTGCGCTGCACGGCGAAAGATTTTTCTAATTTTTTATGACAATTATTTTTACATGAAATTGACATGATTAACTACCACAAAACCATAGATAACAATTAAAATTAGATTTGATTCGTTTACACAACAATGAAAAACTGAATGAATCTAACAAAGGTTGATGATTACAGAAATATATATATCAGCAACAAAAAGATGTCATATGAACGTTATGCATTCCACTTGTTGCTTGCTGCCCCATTATCATTGAAAGTCTGTTGAATCTGCAACAATTTAGAAAATGTTTTAAATAAGTAGATCAAAAAATACAGCACGCTAAATACAATGTGCATTATACAAAGAAGTACGAATTCAAAGATAGATAATCTAACCATTCATATGTTATGGAATACTTCTTCATACACAACATTCCGAGTGCAATTAGATACTACTCCTTTGTCAACGACTATAAGTATCTTCAACCCTTTTCTAGATTTTACTCTTGATAGAGCTACATATAGCTGGCCATGCGTGAACACCGGCCTAGGAAGGTATAATTCAACATGCGATAACGACTGGCCTTGGCTCTTATTTATAGTCATAGCAAAACAAACAGTAATAGGGAACTGTCTCCTTGAGAATTTGAAAGGAATGCCAGTATCAGAAGGAGTTAAGCTAAGCTTAGGAATATAAACAGGTTTACCTGTTTTAGAACCGGAAAGAGCTGTTGCAACAATGATATAAGGTGTCAAAGCGCTCACTATCAATCTTGTTCCATTACACAATCCAGCAGACTGATCAATGTTCCGAATTAACATGATAGGGACACCAACTTTGAGAACAATTATGTGGTTGGGAATACCAGAGCACTTAACATCATTTAGAAATTCTGAAGTGAGACATATACTCAACCACAAAAGCTAGGTCAAGAGTCAAGGTTTGCACTACCCTTTTAAAGGATATCTATGCTCTATCTCTAGCCAATGTGGGACTTCTAGAAAAAGTACTGAAATTATAGCAAAACATTTTCTATTAGTTTCAACTTAAAAGTATTTCATGCAAATTGTTTCTCCCCGTATGAGCTTTTCGGCATATGTAACGTAAACATAATTGAATATAAGCTATATATGTTCATTTATTCCAATTCCTTCAACATTTCTTATATATATATATATATAAATACTTTTAAACATATGAAAAAATTAAAAAATTATATTGAAATTTATTGTTTGTTATTTTCAACTTGAAAATATTGTAATATAAATGTTCTTCCCCATGTAATCTATATTTTTACAATCAAATTAAAATGGTTTTATATATCTTCTCTTAAAATTATTTAAAAGTATGTAAAAAGTACTAAAATAATATTAGTTTCAACTTAATTTTAACATCAAAATTCTATTAGTTTAACTAAAAACAATTTTAGTACTTTTTATGGAAGAGAATATTAAATTATATTAAAAATTTTCTTTAATTTTTTTAACTGTAAAATATTTTAATATAAATATTCTTCTTCGTGAGATCCCTATTTTCACAATAAAATTGTAAAAAATGCACTTTACATTCATTTAAAAATAAATACGGTCCAAGGATGAAAAATCAAAAATATAACCTGTTTACTAAAATTTATTTAAACTTTCTATTAACTATAGTGGAAAATCAAAAAATTAAAATATTGACAAATATACCAAAGTATATAAATTCTATATTTTTTATATATCTTTATAAATATTTTTTATTCTATATAGCTATAATGTTTAAATTTTAGTTTCAGAAAAACAATTGTACATCGGAAACATAAATTGCACATTTGGGGATTGATTCCAGGACCTCCCACACCCAACCCACATGTCCCCTAGCTCTTACCACTTTAGCTATCATTTGAGGACAAAAAAAACTTTTTAATATATCCAACCACAATATAGCTGACATAAATGGTAAAATTTATAATTCAAAAACTAAACAAAAATTATAATAATCTTCCGATGTACTAAAAAAATTATAATAAAATTTATTTTTTAATTTTTTATTTTTGATTCTAGAATATTTTAAAGTTATGAATAAAAATATTTTAGTCCCCCATGGAAGTTTTCTAGTTTTACCTTCTAATACTTTTAATTAATTTCTTCATAAATAATAGACTATATTTGTTAATTTATTTCAATGCCACGTGAAAAAAATTATAAGTTTTAAAGTTATGAAAAAAAATCTTTTAGTCCCCGTGGAAGCTTTATAGTTTTACCTTCTTATGATATTCTTAATTAATTTATTCATAAATAAATAGATTATATTTGTTAATTTATTCCGATCCGGCGTGAAAAAAATCTAAGTTTTAAAGTTATGAAAAAAAAATCATTTAATCCCCTGTGGAAGCTTTCCAGTTTTACCTTCTAATTTATGATACTATTAATTAATTTCCTTCTAAAACTATTTTAATATTTTTGAAAATAGTTATCAAATAATGATAAAAATTCTTTACGATATAAATTTTAACTTGAAAAAAAAATTCCAATAAATCTAGTACATCTACATTCATGCTCCACTGTCATAATACTTTTCTTCCACAAAACATATTTTTGAATATCAATCACCATATCACATTAGTAACATACAATGATAGTCATAACTCCCTCTAAACTTCAACTACAACACTATCCCCGTTGATATCTTTACATAATTTTTTTAATTCATCAGCGTAGAACCTGTATCATCTATTAGACAGAAAATTAGTGCTACTTTGAAGGTACGGAGAAACTTCAGAAAAATAAGATGACCATAGAATTGAGACAAAAAAAGCACATTAAATCAAAATTTAACAAAACTGAAAGAAAACAAAAATTTAGGAATAAAAACATCAAAGAAATTGTCCAAGTCCTGCAAAACAATGAGATATATTGTCCCAAAAAATAAAATCATTGATAAGATTAGCCATTAATGGAAGCCATGGCCAGCATCATCAGCTGTTTTATTCCCTTTCTTTGCATCCCCAATTACACACTGTGAAATAAGAGCAAACACAATTCTTTGAAAATTCACAACAGATTCCACTAAAATGTTGTATAGCTTATTGTACATGCCAAGGAAAGGGGTGAAGGAGAGAGCCCGTGAACTTTGACCAATCTCCAACATGAGACAAATCGGGCAATGATCTCGAAATATTGTTCTTTCAAAACTGATTGCCTTCACGAACACCTTATAATCTGATTACTCTTAGCAGGTTATTAATTCCAATTATGATTATTATGTATAAAACATATTCAACTAATTCACAAAAACAATAGAAAGGAAAGTATACCGTAGACAATTGAATTTAATTTAGAAGGGAAAGCGAAGTACATATATAACTTCACTAAGAACATTATAACATCAAGATCAATTTGAACCCCCATGAAACACAATTGTTATGCAGGTTTCCAAAGATTTGGCTTCCCAAGAATTCAAGGTATGCTATATCAGGTAGAGCTAGCTACTCCACTTGCCATTTCCTTTCCCTCCCTCTGCAATTAGCTTCTCAAAAACCAGAAACCCCAACCTTTGAGAGGCGCAGAGACTGAAAACCTAGATCAAATTACCAATCACAACCGAATTTGAAACAAAACAGATAAAAAAAAGAAAACAATGCATAAGAGGAAAAAATCTTTCCTAGTTTCGTAAATGAAGAGCCTTAAAAAATTAAAAAGTAAATGGGATAGAAGCTTGAGAAGTGAGAAAATAAAGGAATTTGAAATATAAATCAATAGCTTGAAAAGAGAGTGAAACAATAGAATTGAAGTTTCTCAAATGTAGATTTAAGACACCGGCCTTATCATGCTAGATTGAAAACAATGGAGTAGTGAAGTCATATATATTGACATTAATTCTCAAGATATGATTGATGGGTTAATCAACAAAGGGTAGTAGCTGGATGCTGATCACTTCACATTTGATCCGGGTGAATGATTGTTAGCTTCATCATACAATTCTTTGGATCTGCTACTAAAGTTGATTCCATGGCATTACGCGGAATGAATTTATCATGGGATCAAACCACACATAGTAAGTAAATATGTTTGAACACATACTGATGGCACCATATATATCATGAAAATAGGGAGATTTCATGCATTAGAACTGGTGCGAGTCAATATATATCATGAAAATATGGAAAATGCCAGTAAAAATTCAAACTCACGATATACTTCAACAAACATCCCGGTGTGCAGAGATTTCAGATTTTGCTCCTTATTAGGGGATTTCCGCATTCATGCATGGTAACCTTTGTTGAGTACGAAATCTGATGCAAGGAGAAGCAAATAATTCATAACAACAACAAAAATTGTGAGAAAGATGAGACAAAAATATATAAAAATACAAAACTGAAAACACAGACTATTGGAGAAAGAAGGATTGATGTTTTGAACCCTAAAGATCATGGGTTATTTATAGGTGAACCCTCATGAATTGTATTAAAGTGGGTTGGCAAAATATACCAATCAAAGTAATAGGCGATATAATCTAAAAAATTTAACACATATTTTCAAATCATGTCTAGGGAATATGGACAATTAATATCATTGGATTTATTTCCAAGACCATTATTAGGCACGTGATTGTATAAAATAGATGAGATGTGCCATTCGCTATTTACTACTGGTCAGATTGGGAGACTCTATTTTCTATTTATTATTATAAACAATATGAAATTAGGAGATGGTGAGTTAGATAAGAGAAAGACACGTTTAAAATAAAAAGAAATCATAAAGGAAATAAAGAGGGTTTCAAATGGGAAATGATTCTTAAATCTGATTGGCCTTGAATGAGGTGGTTTTTATTATAGTTAAAATCATGGTTGAATTTATTTATCAGAAAAAATATGATTGGTCAATAACTTGGTAGTGCTTTTTATTATTGTGATCAGATTTTTTAAATGGTTTAAGTTGTTAAATATTGATTGGCTTAGAAGTAGGCAGTGGATAATTAATGTGAATAAATAATGAATGTTAGTCAAATTTAAGGTTAAAAATATTTCGAAAATAAAATAATTTGTAGGTGCTATTACATGGCTACCCTTAGATAAAAAAACAATTAGCAAAGATGCCCCTCTCAACTTTCAAAAAGTGGAATTAACATTTTCTTTTTGATTTATTTTATTCTTGAAAAAATGCTTGAAACCTATCCTAATGCCTGCCAAGTGTCAATACTTTCCATCTTTTAGGTTCTCTTTCATATTGTATTTAGATATTTCAATTATGCATAAAACCTTTATTTTATATATTTTTATTATTAAAACAAATTAAAGATTAGAGAAAATAGAAAAGTTATTATATAAATTGATACTACTAAAAAATAATTTAAGGACTTCAGTAAAAAGCATTTAAGACTAATATTGGATAAAATTACATTAAAATACATCAATGGTGTCTTTTACATCGAATAACCACACGCTAGAAGCTCCTTCAAGGCCAAGGAATCCGTTCATATCCACAAAATGGATTGTGCAATGATATTTGACAATGCATCTTCTTATGACATCCCAACTTGTATTGTCAAAGCTATAATTGAAAGTGCTTCAATTTTATCCATAACCAATATGCTTAGCCACTAAAAATTAAACTAAACTTCCCATACTTCATATCACATGGCGATTCCATTATACCTTGCCCTGTTAATATTGCAAATGTCATTGCATTGATAAAGCAAAGCAACACTCATGAAGAAACATATAAGAAATGACTAAGAAAAACTTAAAATCGAAGATTGTTTTATACAGAGACATAGTCCCCATGTAATGTGTTTCAATTGTGTTCCTAGTAATCTACCTTAAGCATTAACTCCTTAGCCGTTAGCCTGCATTGAAAGTTGTTCAATTCCCACTGAAGTGAAATCTCCCATATTCTAGAACTCATTTCCATAGTCATGGTAGCTAGAGTAGAAAGAAAATCTACTTCGTTAAATTGTAGCACAAAAATTCTAATAATACATTTGGCTGTTCAAGGCTTCAAGCAATACCCAAAAATCAAAATCCATGTTGAATTAATAACACCTTAGATAAAATCATAATGTGTAAGAGCATCTCTTTAAAGCAAACAAAAGAGAAGAATACACAGCACTTGCAAGACATGGCACATCAGTTTTGAAAATTTTATACATCAGAAAATCTTTAGAATGTTAGATTTGAAGAACTCTATTTAACAATCATGCATGTGTAGCCATATCCATAGCTTCTTATGTGATAAAGAAAAATAAAGTTCAGTCATGGTGCAATTGAACATAATCATTTGAATGACTAATCATACCTGAAATAAAGTTCAATCATGGTACACCTCTACAACATGTATAGCAGCATTAAACAATAGTCCATTTATCTTGAGTAAAAAACCAGTTCACCAATCTGTGAGCATTTTTTAATTATCTAGTTAGTGGTGACGACTGAGTTTAGTGAAAAGAAAAGAGAAACATAAAGCTAAAAGTAGTATGGACTAAATCCCAAATTTGGTACAATCATTTTCTGTTGTTTCTAAACGTGCACTTTTCTTTGAGTATATGTACATGCAAGTATTGGGAAAAATTAGTGCTCAAGTGGCAGTAAGTGTATTTGGTTGCCATTTCATGCAACTTTGGTGAATTGCTTCCACTATATCAATTCAAGAAACAATCTAAAGAGTTTTAAAAGACTTAATAAGGAGAATAAAAAGGAAATCAAAAGACTAAATAAGGATTTTTTAAAACAGCTATTACAAAACTCATTTAAAACATACAAACAGATAAAAACACACAAACATTTTCTTGTTGATAATAAATTTAAGAGACCCCAACCTAATGATTATAAAGAAGACACGTAAAAAATGAGTTTTGCATTAAACCCATTGGAATTGAAAAACAGTAGGTGGAGATTTTATTGATGGGGTCCAACTAACCAAAACAAACATGAGGTTTGAGGATGCCAAAGATTTTGCTTCCAATTAAAAGACTTGCCAGTAGTGGATTTGGAGTCTTTCATGAAATTCAAGCTTCAAGAATCTTACAACAACAAAAAAAAACGTTAACCTTCTATATCAAAAAAACATCTACTCCCTCCGGTCCTATTTATAAGCATGAAAGAGAAGAAAAATCTTGGTCCATTTTATAAGAACCAAATGAAAGTTTGAGCTATATTAATTAATTTTTTCCAATGATGCCCTTATTAATTCTAACTTGTAAAATGTGTCTCATTAATTATTCTCTCTCTTTTCCACTTTCCAACACTAATAACAAAGGGTAATTTTGGAAGTTCATTTTAATTTAAGACAAATTTAATGCATTTTATCTAGTTTAACTACATTTCTTAAACTATGTGAATTTTTTTTTGTTGCTTATAAATAGGACCGGAGGGAGTATAAAGGAGAGACATGCATACCAAGTTACCAACAAATCAGTTTATGAAAACACAAACAAAATTTGATAGAAGTAAGAGTGAAAAAGGAAACGACGACACCAACCTGCAGACAGGACCAAAAACTAAAATGAAAGAATCCCTCATCTGAAAAAATGATCAGCAAATTTGATCTGAAAAAATAAAATTAGAAATAGAGATCAAGACCAAAACCAATCTTTTAGTTTCTCTCAGGTATTAACACTGAAACTTGATTGCAGCCCTATGGTAACATGAATTTTTTTAAATAATACTGCTGGCTTACATAATATGGATGCAACCAATAACTATGATAAAGGAATGTAAGACTGGAGCACCTGAATCACTTCAGCTATTTGAATTCCCGCAATCAGGTTCAAGCACAATCTCTAGCCAAGAATAACTTGAAATTACATATCAACTAATTCAACGAAGAAATAAAACAAAATTCCTGGGAAATTTTGGGACAAATGTTGTGTTTGGAGTTCAGATTAGAGTTGTACCTGCCTAGCCAATTTTTCAGTGAGAAAGAATATACTGGGAGACACTGCAAGGCACAAACTCCTCCTTTTCCTCCTTTATGAAATGAAGCACATTGAGAGATTTGAGAAGAGGGAAACAGGTATTGAAGTGCAAACATGAAAGAGATATCTGAATTTATATAGGTTAGATTGAATTTCAAATTTCAAATAAGGGGAAGACAAAGTCTTGGAAATTGATAGAGCAATGCAACCTTGGAAGCAGAAAAGAAAAATCACGTTTTAACCGAGCAGATTTAATGAGGCCGTGAGTGGGAATTGCAAGAACCATAAATGAGATGTCAAACACTAATGGGCTGATAAAAGTTAATTGAATGGAGAGAAAATGAGGAGCTGCAGAAATTCGGATTGGAAGAGAAAAAGAGAAGATGAAGGGGAAGGAAAAATTAAGAGTAAGAGAGAGAGAGAAACATTCCAAATATTGGGAATTTGGAATTGGGTTTAAATGAGAGAGAGAGAAGCAAGTCGTGAAGCAAGTTACATGTGATAATAGTAGATAGAAATTTGTGTTAATAACTACTCTTAATTTAAAGGATACCTGGAGAGAGAAGCAGTGAAGTTATTGGAAACCCAAAAGATATGATTAAAGATTGAATGGAAAAATTTAATAGTTAATAAAAAAATATAAAGTGGGAGAATTTAAATTTTTATTAACGTATAAAAAGCAATAGGAAAAAATTACTGCTCAGTTTGAAAAAAAATAAAGAATAATTACAGCTCTAAACAAAATATGTTGATTATGAACCAAATATTGTTATGATTTGCTCATATTATTAGGAAAGTTAAAAAAAACAACATATCATTTCAAATTATATAATATTAATTATGATTTTGTTTTATAATACATAATAAAAATATTTTTTTTTGAACGTGATAAAAAGATATTGAAAATATATGAAAAGAAATTTTTATAATTCAATGGGGATTACCGTAAAAAACTAAAAATAGAGAAAAACGAAAAGATGAGAATGGGATGAATTAAATTGGAATGTTGATGGGAGAATGGACGATTAATCATAACGGAGGCTTAATAATTGGCTAAATGGTCACATTGGTCCCTGGATGTTCGCACCGACTTCAGAATCGTCCCTGGATGAATTTTATTAGGCTCGCGGTCCCCAGATGTGGCAAAAAATAGTCATATTAGTCCCTGACGTTAAAATCCTCTAACGTCCGTTAACCCAATTAATAAAAGTCAACATTATCTTTCTAATTTTCTTTCACTTTGGTCCCTTTCTTCTTTCTTCCACCCTCTTCACCCCCTCCTTCCATCATTTTCACCAAAACTCACCCTCCATCATGCTTCAGAGGCTTCCCTTTCAGTGTAACACTACGAATGTTAGGGAACCTGCGGGTCAAGATCTCAGGAGAGACAGAGTAACAGTTTCCAATGAACACACTCCTCCTTGACCATCTCTCAGCGTTGTACCACTCTTTGCAAACCAGAGAAACCGAGCTTCGATCCTTGCGTGATTTCACCATGCCAAGAACTCGTTCCAACACCTCATCAGGAAAAGGTGAAGCTTGGTTCAAGATGTTTGGTTCTGGAGATTCCTTCTTTCTGATCCTGCACTCCATGTTCAACACAGAATCTCCAAAACCCAACAGAAAAAAATCAGAACTTTATAGCACCCTTTTGAATCAAAATGAGATTTGAAAATTGAAAGCAAAAAACTTCTCTATAAGAAAGAAGATTCAATCAAAGTGATCCAAAGGGTATCTGTAAATTACAGAAAATCTTCCAAAGCAATATACAAAGGGTGCTTTTCAATGGTGAAAACTAGCTTGATGTGTGTTCCTCAGTCTTTGACTACAAAGCTGGTAGCTTTGGTCCATGATTTGAAGAAAACAGAAAGAAAATTAACTGGGGTGTGTAAACAATTTTTGGGGACCCCAGAAGAAGGACACTGAATCTGAGATCCATAAAATGGGAAGAGGTGGAAGAAGATGCAGAGTGTGTGTTATATATGGATATTAGAATAAGAAGAGTGATGACAAAGAAAATAAAAGACAGGGTCAATCAAAGTTCGGATCTTTACCATGAACCAAAGCACTCAAATCACTTTAGTTTTACTGGATGATGAAGCCAAAGGACCATAGGAACTTGTCACCCTTGACATTTTATAGCAGTAGCTGAGGTGGAGATTTTACTCATGGAGGGTAAATTTGGTGTTAAATCTGAGTTGGGTTTGTATTAAATCTGGGAGAGAAGGTTTGGGCATGGTTGGTTGAAGAAGGAGACGAAGAGTGTTGATGATGATGATATGAAAAAAAAGAAAAAAAAAAGGGAATGGGTTGATGAAGAAGGAGAGGAGTTTTTGGTGAAGATGATGGAAGAAGGGGATGAAGATGAATTAAGTGAAGATGAACAAGATGAAGATGAAGGAGGTGAAGATTGTGGGTTTACGTTCTGGGTTTCTGAAGCATGATGGGGGGTGGGTTTTGGTGAAAATGATGGAAGGGGGGGTGAAGTGGGTGGAAGAAAGAAGAAAGGGACCAATGTGAAAGAAAATTAGAAAGATAATGTTTACTTTTATTAATTGGGTTAACGGACGTTAAAGGATTTTAACGTCAGAGACTAATATGACTATTTTTTGCCACATCTAGGGACCGCGAGCCTAATAAAATTCATCCAGGGACGATTCTGAAGTCGGTGCGAACATCCAGGGACCAATGTGACCATTTACCCCTTAATAATTTGAAAATTTTCAGATTATAATGAAGAATGGTCTAGATACATTAACGTGAAACAATAATATGAGAAAAGGGAGGAAAAAAAGGGAGAAAAGTAATGGAATTATGATTAATTGCACATAGAAATTTGACCACCATTAAATCCTCAGTATAATTATATGTTGAGACCGAGATAATGGGGGAGAGAAAATAGTATGGAGATAGTGGGAGAAGAAGGAGAATGAAGGATGGATGAATAAATCTGAATATAATAATCTGAATTTGACACGTGGCGAGTTGTGGTGCAAAATGAAGAGAATAAAATATTGCAAATTATTCGGGAGCTGAGGTTTTTGATAATGGCATGCTTGGAATGTTACTGCTTTAATATATATATATATATATATTAGATACATCAATAAGTCCAAATGTAACATGGTCTCTAGGAAGGGCACAATGGGAATTAAAAAAAAACTCCTTGTATATATATATATACCCGAACCCACAAATTTCCCGCCATTTTTTCCCGGCACCTCAAACCCAAACCCTAGAACAGTGTTACAAACTTACAAACCCAAAGCAAATCCCCTCCGCCATCTCCCCCCTGAAGCCGCTCTGTCATCATCTCAAGTCCGATCCGTAGTTGCCTTGTAGAAACCCCTCTCCAGTTCGACTGCGACGTCGCCGAAGGTGTCCTCAGTTAAGTTCGATCTGCAATTTGCCGCTCCTCCAGCTCGCTCCGGCGGCCGCCGCACGTCCAGCAGCTCCTCCGTGTCCCATCGAGGTAAGCGATGATGTATCCTCCTTTAATGCACACTGAGTCGGAGATGCGGTTTTTTATTTTTAAATCACACAGAGAAGCTATATTTATTGTACAGAGATGTTTGAAGTTCGATTTTCATGTAACTTTCATTATTGGCTATTTTATAAATGTTGAATACAATGTTTGATATTATGATGAAGCCATATTCATCTTCAGGAAATCAATTTTATCATTTCATTAACAATTTAACATATTATTGCAGTTGTGGTTGTCTTTGCTTGACATAAACAAAATTTGCATTATTGTAATTTGCTTGTGTTGTAACAAAACTTTGTGTGATTAATCATGGTTGAAACTTATTTGTGAGCTTTGGTTTGCCTTAGAGGGACAACATAGGTTGCTTATTGCTGGAAATTAAAACCTTTCTGATTGGTTTTTAATTCAGAAAGCGCGCAATGAATGAGGAAATCAAGTCAGAATTCAGAAAAAGCGGGTTCCATCTCAACAAAGAAGAAGAAGAAGAATTACTGAGCAAATGTAACTAGTTCTTCCTTTTACCTTTCTTCTTTTGTCGATTCATCATACAAATAGTTTATCTATTGACAAATCATGTTCCCTAATGTGTAGGTGTCACTTTCTGTATCAACTACAGTCTCAGCCCTTCCGATCTCGTCTCAAGCTGGGAGGTTTACTACCTCAATAGGTCTGTCTCTTTTGCAACTGCCATCTATTTACTTATATGTTCCCTTGCACTATGTGAATTTTATAGTTTATACTTTACAATAATATATTATGAGAAATTTAAAATGAAGTAAGCATTTTAACAAGCTGTGAAGAACCATGTTATTCTTTCATGCACTAACTTCGTTAATTTCTTTTAACTTGAATTTATGTCATTTTTTTAATAAGTTGAAGTGTTGAATTAACCACTCAGTTCAGGTGCTTTGGTTTGCTAGATAATTTACAATTTTAATTTGGATGGTGGTTTCTGTGGCAGGCAGCTGAACGAACCAACTGTGCAAAATGTTGAAATGGACGGTTTTCTGATGCATCTACAAAATAATATGAAAGAAGATGTTTTAATGGAGGAAGCTGCATGGCATAGTTACTCTATCAAAGATGTAGAAATGTGAGCATATCCTACTTGGATTGCATGTTCGATTACTTTAATAATGCTTTAATTGGGACCATTGCACTGTCTTAACTGTTAACAAATAAATTCAGGGCAACTTTATTTGTAGTTCCATTTCTGAAACAAGAAATTCACAGCTCTTTAAATAAAGCTTTCGGCATCTAGTGAAAATTGTGGACAGAATTAAGAGAGAAAAATTATTTAACTGCATTAAATGGTGTTTGAACAAACCTTCTTTTAGCTTGCATCATTGTGTAAACGTTGAAGCAAATGATCTGGCTGCTGCATCTACTTGTATTCAGCTCCCTTCCCTGTATCTATTTCTAAGGATTATATTTGCACTTATATACATACATATATACATATATATATATCCCTTGTCTTTGACACAAAAGCACTAGAATTATGGTTTCTGTTTATCTTATCCTCTATGGTTATGTAATAGCTGATAAGGCTTACGGAATTTTATGTTAGTCCATAATTACCTCTAAAAGACACCTTATTAAAATGAAAATCCTTTCATGCAGGATCTTAAATAATGATGATGATAAAAAGGACAATACTCCCGGAACGCCAACGGATCATCATCAAGATCTTCATTCACCTGCACATGATACGCCATCTTCAGTGTATGAAAATGTCTCATATTCTGGAAAACCATCAAATCTAGTGACACCCTTTTCAAAGCGAACAGATAGGTTTGCAGTGAAAGTTAGCATCAATACCATCCCTGATGTAGAGAATGGAAAACAAGAACTGAATCATGAGAACGCTGAGAATGACGAGGACAATGTTGTTAGGAAAGTTCTGCCCCGTGAAAGGTGTTCATTGGTGGTTCATGGATCAGGGCCCGAACCTGGTTGCAGGTTCATGTATGATCGGATTGAGGATAGGGTATTTGCTATATATTGTAGCTCTTACATTTTTATCCTATTACATTTGTTTGTTGGAATCTGATTATTGTTATTTAGGTTAATGCAGTAGAAAATCGGATTAGGAAACATGCAAGAGCATTTGTAACTTCTAGGCTCTATGAAGAACTTGCAGATCCTACTATTGCTTCGCAGGTAAATTTAACACATCTCTCATGCGTACACGAAAAGTTGAAGCTAAATTGATGTTTTTCTTCGAATTGTATATATACATATAAAAAACATAAAACTATGGGCTCTTGGCCAATGAAATCATCTTTCTGTTTTGTTTTTTAACCCGAGCATCAGTTCCGGTCAGTGACTACATTGAATGATCTCTTCCTTGGTGTAAATTGTCTAATAATTTAAATTAATATGCTTTATCAGAGAAGCATTTTTGCTGTTGGCATGATATGTTGTGATGGAGAAGGCCGACTAAATGAGAAGTCAGTCATGCTGCAGAGCAGGTATACAGCCAACTGATCTGTGTATATTATTTATGGGTATATATCTTCTATCTCTTATCAGGCTGATGTATCTATTGCTGGCCGGTAAGTTTGATTTGTTAAGGAACATGTAACAAATACTCTTTCTGAAAAAGGCAGTGTGCTCTGTTCAACTTGACCAGAGCTTATGTCAACAAGAGGAATGCCATCATGTGATTCTTAACATTTTGTGATCCGTTATTTAGTTTTAGAGAGTTCATGTGCCGATTAGCCTGTTGACTCATTTGAGGTCTTGACTATGTTCAAGTGTGACATTACATATATATATATATATATATATATATATATATATATCATATTTTTGCTCCTTTTTAGCTCTTCATTTTTATCTATCATTCTTGGATCTGTTTTCTAAATAATAACTCAGACAGTATGGTGCATTCATATATTTGCTACATTTTAGCCCTTCAATTTCATCTATCATAGATGGATCTGTTTTCTAATTAATAACTGGACAGTATGGAGCACTCTGGAGGAGAATGTGTTCGCCTAGACTTACAACATTTAAGCCACTATTCAGTTTTTCCTGGCCAGGTAAGAAATAGTGGGTTAGGGTTCAGGTTTTAAATGCCAAGTGTATTTGCATTATAAGTTAAAAGCGGAAAACTTCATCTTGATAGGTAGTTGGTATTGGAGGGCATAATCCTAGTGGGCATTGCTTAGTTGCATCTAAATTGGAGGATTCTATACCTACTTCTGTTGCTGATGAGGATTTGAATCCTCCAAAGAAGCGAGCTATTGATAAGGAGAATCAGCCAACTGATCTGTTCTCTAAACCGAGAGCGTTATCAATGGTATGCATCTTTCTTTTCGTTACTTATGATTTATCTGGATTCTGAAAACTATATTGTGCACTCTATGTAAGTTTTTATTGAATTATTTTTAAAAAACATTTAGAATTTTTTATCTTTTACAGTTTTACTGAAGATTCATTTTTAATTAGGAAAAAGTGTCCTAACATCTTAGTTACATATTCATAAGGAACTCATGCAACACATACAATCTGTCCCATATATTTGACTCAAAGTTATACTTTAGGTTTTATAGATTTTCAATAATTACAGGCTATGTTCAAATATTTTTGGGATAATCCTTTGCATACTTCATTTCTGTTCATGATTTATATTTACAATGCTTTTGGTGGTTAACAGATTATTGCAGCGGGTCCTTTTACTACAACAGACAATTTGTTGTTTGAGCCTCTTGTAGAACTACTTGCATATGCAAAGCGAAAACCGACACAGTTGCTTGTATTGGTAAATACCATCTATATCAGATCTATAAGTCCTATACTTCAATCAGCATTTTCATAAGTACTATTTTTTGGGTCTTGGACAATATGTTACTCATGTAAGGATGCAAACTTGATGTTGACAACTGGATTTTTCTCAGCTGGGACCATTTATTGATTCGGAACACCCAGACATTAAGAAAGGAACAACAGATCGGAGTTTTGATGAAATATTTCATTTTGAAATCTTGAGGAAGGTAATAACTTTTAGTAATAGGATTTTTTTAGATTTCTCTTTTGTTCTTTTCTGACACACCCGGTGGATTGGCTATTCCCAGTTGCAAGATTATGTAGAATGTATGGGTTCAGCAGCACGTGTTCTCCTTGTTCCATCTATACGTGATGCTAACCATGATTTTGTTTTTCCTCAGGTAATGATAAAATTGAGCCAACCATCATCCTATGATTTTTGTTCTAGATACATAGCCAGTGCATTAGCTTAGCTTAATCATCCAAAAATTGATTTAAATCATTTTTTTTGCAGCCTGCATTGGATATCAGTCTACCTGATCTCAAATCTCAGGTATAATGATTTTAAAACATCCAATAATCTATCTTCAGAACTGTTACTTGTACCAGCAGAATATCATTCACTATTGGTGATGCTAACATTATCATTGTTTTATAATTCAGATAGTCAGTCTCGCTAACCCTGGACTCTTTGAAGCAAATGAGGTATTGCATGGCAATTTGACATTATGACTTACTCTTGAAACACAAGAAGGATATTTGTTATGAAATCTTAGCTGTTTCATTGAGAAACTTGCACCTTAATAGAGTTTGTTCAAAGACGTATTTATTGAAACTTGTATTTATTAAAACCTGTATTTTCTAATCACTAAAGTGCTTATTTACATCTTACTATGTTTCTTTTGGAACAAGAGAAACAAAAAAGATTAAGTTATAGTGTTTATTTAGATGTTGTGCCTGGAGAAGAGCATGTGAGAAGTATTTTAACCAACGATTGGGTTTCAGGTCAAAGTTGGTTGCTGCACTGTGGATATTCTCAAGCAGCTCAGTGGGGAGGAGATATCACGAATGGCAGCAGATGGAAAACCTGTTGATCGCTTGAGTAGACTTGCAAACCACATTCTTAACCAGCAAAGGTAATAGTATTATTCTGTAATTTTTGTGCTTTTGATGTTAGCTTCATCAGAAATAATTGATGCTTTTCAATTTTGGAGTCAGCTTTTATCCACTTTACCCGCCAGCAGAAAGTGTTCCCTTGGACTCTTCTCTTGCTCCAGAAGCCCTTCAACTCTCTTTGGTTCCAGATGTTCTTATCTTACCTTCAGATATAAAGTATTTTGTGAAGGTAAATGATTGTTTAGGAAGACGCTTTTTCTTCCCAGACTATCAAATAAGCCTGTGATGTGAAACATTTAGAATTTTTTTCACCACTATGCAGGTGCTGAGTAGCGAACGTGAAGGGATAGACCACGCGAAATGTGTCGCCGTCAACCCGGGAAGACTAGCCAAGGGAGAAGGAGGGGGTACTTTCGTAGAGCTCGATTACTGTGGAGGTCCTGATAAGATTAACGCTTCAGTTGTTGGCATATGAAGCTTGTTTTATTTTCGGAGGTTACACTGGCTTCTTTTTATGGCATTGTATAATATGTATTTATAATTTTCTTTTCTTGAAACTGAATGATGACTTTTCGTTCAGTATGCATTATTCTACTTGTTTTTCTATGCAACTGTTCCTTGGTTATGTTTTGCTGGTGCATGCTCCGGTACCCACAATTACAAATGAGTGGACCATACATTAGTGACACGTACCACTAAAATAAATACACTTAAAAATTAAGATAATACAGATAAGTGAGTAATGACATCATACTGTTTTTTAATTTACACTCAATCATTTAGTATTTGCTTAATGGCCCCTCTTTTATTTAATTAACTCAATAATGACCCCACTAATTTTATTTCAACATCAGACTTCAGTAGTGTTCTTTCATCTTCACCTTTTTCACCTTCTTGTTCTTCATCTTCTTCTAACAATCATTCGCAAAACCCAACACATTCAATCTCACTCCACTTCCACTATCTCATTCTTTTCCTTTCTCAATCCCACCTAAAAAAACAAAACCCAGTAATTTCAAACTCAGAAGCCCCTTCACCCAAAAGCTCTCACTCAAAATAGAACCCAGAAGTCCCTTCAACCTTTCAAACTATTCAAACCCAGAAACCCACTCGTCAGATCCAGAATCAACAGAAATAGGCAACAATATCTTTCATTTTCCAACAGTAGGCACGAATCCTCCTCAACCGAATTGCTTCCAAGCCCAGATACAGCGGCAATTGCAGCAAGATCTCACCTTTTCACAAAGATGGAGGCAAGGGGTGATAGAACCCTAAATGGAAAAGGGTGAATTTCAGCACAGTTGCCGTGTGGAAGAAAACGAGTCTTGGGTCAATAGAAAAATGATTCTTGTGGCTTGAGCTAGTGCTTATATGAATGAATTGATTGAAAGCATTAGATTATTTGAGATTGAGGAAGTAAGCCACAGAAGAGGGTTCGACATCATGACCTGTGAGGAAAAGTTAAAGAATTGGTAAAGGATAAACTGATAATATTAACAGTTTTATGGGACTTATTTAAAATTAGAACAAATATGTTATTTTAATTAACGAATAAAAGAATATGAACAGGTGTAAGCATATAATTGGTACATGTCACTCATATACCATACCCAAAAAATAATTCATGCACCAGAGAAACTGCCTGTTTTGCTTATCTCCCTCTTGTTTGCATATTCATAATAATCTTCTACCCTTAATTTCCTAATCCTGGTTACTGTTCACGGGGCCATTTTTTTTTGGGACAACTTCTCTTTCCAATGGCCCATGTTGTCCAACTGTGATCAGCAGCCGTTTCCTCTCCCCTCTGTGATCCTTCTCTACTTCTCCTTCTTTACTTCTCAACCATCTGTTGCCGTGTTGGTGCATCGAAGGTCGATCCCACCTCGATCATCCCTTCTACTTCTGTTCATGCTGTACTTTTCATTGTTCATGTAGTAGCCCTAATCCTCCTTCCGGTTTTCATGGCTTTTTACCTAGCAGCTTGCGTGTGTAGCAATCCGTAGGTACCTTCAAGCCACCAAAACCAGCTGGACGTTCTTCTTTACAGGTTGTTTGCCTACACCTTATCTCCTCCATTTTCCTTTACAGCTTTGTTCTGATTTGAGTTGATTTGATGTATGCCCATATTTTTGCTTATCTACACAATGTCTTATTCCAGCTGGAACTGACAGCCCTTTGAAGCTCTATGCAGCGGGAGGGATACATGGACGATTAAACTAAGGGTCCTTAGAGCATGGGACATGTGCCCAGTTACTGAACCATCCAAACTATATGCAATGAGTTTGGTGCTGCTTGATGCGGAGGTCAGTTAAATGTTACTCTCTTTGAATAATTTACTTATTTCCCAACAATAATCACCAGTTCAATTTTATTCTCCCCTACCATTCAAAATTTTGCTTTATTTTTTCTTTTTACTTTTTGTTTACACTGAGGACTGAGGAGGGAGTGAAGAAAAAGATATACTCTGGTGCCCCACATGTAGGTTTCAATTATGCAGTATCTTTATTTTATTAGTTTGGATTTTGGTTATGGTGGTGGGCTCATTACATCAAGAAATTAAGGGGTTTTTCTAGCTAAATTTTAATGTAATACTGAGTAGGATAAGATGTCTTAATGTTGTTCAAGACTAAATAATGCTTCTAACCTAGCTTCTTCATGTATCATCTAATATAAAGATTAACACACTTGCTTTATCTTTATACTAATTTCAATACAAATGACAAACTGAAAACATAATGCATTGGTTTCTCTTTTTTGGTGATACACTACCTTAAGGACATAATGCATCAGTGCCTTATCTAAATCAAAAGTGAAATCCGACAGAAGTTTATGATTTGTGGTCTCAAGTTTGAGGTGTATATATATTAGCATTTTGCAAAATGTAAAGTAAAAGAGATGTGCAACTTGCATTTTACGTGAACAACACCCTCATTTTGTTTAATCAATACCTTTGTTAGTTTCAGGCTTTAACTATTATATTATTAAATTATTTGGTGATATAACAAATGACAAAATCATGAATCTGATATCTACTTTGGCAGCACGCTTAGATAAATTGTTCTCTTAATCTTTAATGTGTGTACTGAAACTATTAATGCACATTTTAATTATTGTACTAATTTCCCTTTCATTGGGCAGTAATTTTTTCTGTACTGTGCTTGATCCTGATCTGTTGAGTTTCTTCCATTAGTAGTTTTTTAGCTGAATGAAATATTTAATTTGCTTATTTAGGAATTAAACATTTAGAAGAGTGGTCATGCATTCTTATAATTCATTGTACTATTGTGTTTGTTTGATCTGGGTCAAATTTCTTAGTTGTATTTGGATTCCCCACATATTTCCTGATCTACGGGATGCTCTTGAGAAGCTATAACTCAATGATGTTGCACTAAAGGTGGCATTAGACTTATGCTGGAAAATAGTGCACCGAAGGATTTGCAATTGATTATTTTAAGAGTTTGTTTTTGTATTCTGGTTTACAGTTGAACCTGAGACCTCTGGTGCTATGGGATTTGGCTTCAGATTGGTTTTTTGGGTCTTCACCATATGTAAGCCCAAAGGTAACAGTCTTTCATTAGTTTGGATATGAAGTTTCACCTTTTTTTCTAGCTGTATGCCTTTCACTTCTGGTCTTTCATTAGCTCCTTTCATATCCTGGTGTTATTGTTGTTTGTGGTTAGGAAGCATAGTTAATCTTTTCTTCAGTTTTAGGGAATTCTTCTCAAATCATGGTGGATTTAAGTTGTGGTTCTCTTGTCAGTAACAAGCTTGAGCAACTGACCATTTCAAGACGTACTGAGACAGATGAGTCAGGTGAATAGTCTTACTTCTATTTTCTTTTCGTATATTACTTCATTTCTCTCATAACTTTGTACTCTTTTCTCTCCCTCTCTTTGTTTAGTTTCTTTAAATCCTTATTTTTCAGCACAACAACAACAACAACACTCATCTTTTCCGCAGCACCAAAACGAATCACTTGAAAGGTGAAACCAGCATTTTCATTGCTATTGTTATGACTTTGTATCCCTTTTTTAGATTTTTAGTTCAATACATGCCTTTCTTTTATAGTCTCATGCTTGATTGGACTTTATTACTGGTTGTTAGTGATTCATCACAAACTCTATATATTTCTCTTCTTTTCCAGTGATTGTAAAATCGGTGTTTTTTAATCTTTAAGGTTGGATTTGTGCAATTCAGAAGTTCAAGGATACCATATTCGCTGCTTATGAACCACTTGCCAAGGCAAAGAAGAACGGGGCACTGGCTAGCTTGAACTTTTTTTAGTATTGGTGCATGGATTCATAAAGGATGAGTCATTTCAAGGTGGCCTTAGGATTCAGATTTATGTTAGGAACCATAGTGTGATTCAGAACCTACTCCAATCATCCATTGAAGTTCTATTTGGTGTTATTAAATTTTGTTCTATCAAAGCCTGAATAGCAGAATCAAAGACTACTATTAAATTTTCCATGGAAAGTTATGATCCCTAAGTCGTGGTATAGAAAATGTGTGATGTTTTAGAAAGTTGTGATCTCTTTAGCATAGGGAGGAACGCATTCGTGCTAGGGATCAACTGCGGTTCTACAAGACGCATCAACCAGACACCTACCGGCTTGAAGTTCGACGCTACTAGATTATTAGATGATGAGTGTTATTTATGTTTGATTGTGATGTTTATTTCAGACGATGTTTATTGCTTAATGTTCGTTCTTCAATTTTATTTTTTGTGGTTCATTAAGGTTACACTCTTAATTATTTTGCTTAGACATTTTAGCCTTAGCATTTGTGTTGTGCTAGCCAAAACAATGTAGTAATAATATGCTTCCCTTAAAATAGATAGTTTCAATGAATATTTTACAAACACTCTCTCCTTTTATTTTACATTCTTGACCCCCCCGAGACTTAGTAAAATAAACTATATGTTGCTTGATTGTACCTTCACACATGACACAAACTCAGTTCTTCAGGTTCACTCACAGAAAAATAAGCATTACTGTGCTTTTATACTTGTATTTTTGTTCAATGACACACCAATTGCACTCACATGCCTAACCAATTAGTTTCCTCTTTTATTTACAACTGACAACAAGTAGTTTATTGTGCTTTTAATTTTGTTGTAGGTAACCCTAAGTAAAAAAAAAATTGTGTATAAAGACCCCGTGCATAGCACGGGTCACAATCCTAGTAAATACTAATTAGAGAAAAAGCAAATTAACCGTGACTTAGTTCCTGAAGTTTAAAAAGATGTATTTATCTACTTAAACTTTCTCAAGTGTGTAAAATAATTCTTTAATTGATATTTTAATTAACTTTTTACATTAGTTGCTAATTACCCGTGTTAACTACCAAACTACCCCTATTAATTGCTCATGACCCTTTTCCTTTTTTTTTTCATCTCGAGGACAAGACAAACAACAAAGCTAAACAACACATTACGAGTCCTCATAATGAAAGGTTCAACTTTCAAAATAGGAATCTAAATAATGGACACTCGGCCACCGCAAGCTCGATCCCCACTTCGCTAAAAAAGTTGCCGCCATGTTGCAATCTTTAGGGATCCTGACAAATTCACACTCCAATCTCGAGCCAGTAATAGAGATTTCCTGGAAAACTGAGCAAAACCGCTTGTTCTCATCATCATCTATGGAAGAAATCAGATGTGTGCAATCAACCTCGCAAATTACTCACCTAAAGCCTTTATCCCATGCGAGCCGCAATTCATCACTAAGTGCTCCAGCCTTGGCTAACAGAGCATTGCCACCATCTGCATAAGAGAAAAACCCACGGAGCCATCGTCCGCGATCATCCCGGGAAATCCCCCCAACCACCATGCTCTTTGTTATCTCATGGAAGCTACCATCAGTGTTTACTTTAACCAAGCCAAAAGGAGGAGGTTTCAACACATTCCCCAACAACCTGCTATCTTCCCCTTCCAGTCGTTGGTCTAGAAACCTGATGCACTCATCGTGTTCATGCACTATGTGTCTTCACACTTCATTCTGGCTCCGCGGATTCTCCTCAAATTCCATATTGTTCTTCCACTTCCATAGCCCCCACAACCAAACCACAAACAGAACCCCCTGTTGTCCCAGGCATTAACTTCGACCACGCCGCGACATCCTTGTGCAAGAAATTCCGCCACCGAAGAGCCCCAAGCATCAGCCACACCTCATTAGAATGAGGACAGTCCCTGAGACAGTGGAGCACACTCTCCACCGTCGCCGAACACCGAGTGCAAGCGGGGCACTCTGCAAGATTGCACAAGTGCCGATATTCATAAACCTTCGAGACTCCTTCATAACCACCCAAAGGAAGAGCTTGATTTTTTCTGGAATTTTCATCTTCCAGATCCACTGCCATTTCCGTTTTATGAGAGTTATTGTTCTCCATAATCACATGGGCCCCCTCTTTGTAGAAATAAAAATCCCTAATCTCCAATATACATCAACAACAACAACAACAAACATGGAAACAACCCAAAATCCAGAATGAATAATAAGTCTAACATCAACCATAATCTTCATCTTCATCCTAAACCATTAAAAACCTCTTCCCTTTACCCACAAACTATTTGGCAGCAAAAACCACCGAACCAACAGAGCCCTTGCTGAAAAGGTGCGACCTTTGGGTTTGTTTCTCGCCCAGATTTGGTGGTGCGGTAATGGGGGTGGCCTACGTGAGTACGCTGGTCATCTGCTCTTCGCTGCCGGCCAGCATCTCCTTCCCAAGGTGCGACCTTTTCCTCTTGTTGCAGATATGGGTTTGGTTAAAGATGCGAGATGGATGTTGAAGATGGTTTTCTGGAAGATTGCCATGGAGGTTTCAGGAAATCCAGATTTATGATGATGAAGAGATTTGAGATTGAGAGGTGAAGGTGGAATGAGAGAGGAAGAACCACGGTGGTGTGGTGAGGTGGGTTGAAGGAAAGAGGGAGGGGTGGTTTTTGGGAGTTGGGTTTGGGGCCCCCCCTATGGGGCTCCGCGCCCCACTTAAAGTGGGGAAATTACGGAAAAACCCCCTTTACAAGAATACGGAATATTACATTTCGTATTCAATACGGAATATAAAGTTCCGTATTATATTACTATGTAATCGACAGGGGTTTTTTCAAAACCCATTTCAGCGCTCCAAACCATTCCCAACCCTTGCTCTGCAATCTTCGAGACCGACGCTCTCCTTGCTTCAATCATCATCTGGACAGGGTACCATCGTCTCCATCATCAACCCCATTCTCCCCATTCATTGCATTGAACCTAGAGGTAAGTAAGTTTGGATTTCAACTTGAATTCACCATTTAACTTGAAATTATGGAATCTTTCAACCCTAGGATAGTCGATTCATGCTTAAGTAGATGTTAGGTTGGCTGAAATTGTATAAATTGGTCTTTGGGGCGAGTTCCAATCATGCAATGTCGTTAATGGAGTTCTGGTTCGATACGGAACATAATATTCCGTATTCAATATGAAACTTAATGTTCCGTATTGGATATGAAACTTAATGTTCCGTATTGGATATGAAACTTAATGTTCCGTATTTGGTGTCTGTTTAGAGTTATAAACTTAATTTATAAAATGTTTTTATAAAACTTAATATAATTAGCTTAGTTTATTTATAAAACCTAATCTAATTAGCTTAGTTAATTTATAAAATGTTTTTAATTTAGTTATAAACATCGTGAATTATTTAGTGATTTTATTTAGAGATTTAATTGAGAAATTTAGTAATTGAGCGAGTATAATTTATTCAGTGAATTTATTTAGAAAATGTTTGCTCTGAATATATAGTGAGAATGAAGAACAGAAAGAGGTCTCGAGCTAGTGAGGATGCGGGGCCTACAGAGGATAGACACCGGCGATTACATGCTTCTAGCCGGCGCGGCGATCATGCTGCGACCTCTCACGCGGTTGAGGCTTCAGCTCCAGCTCCAGTTGATTCTATGCAGTCGCCCATGGTAGAGGCTTCAGCTCCAGCTCCAGTTGAGCCTACTGATCGATTTCCTACTCCGCCGTCTCCCATGGTTGAGGTACCTCGCCATGAGTCACCAGGCGAGGAGTCATCAGGCGAGTCGTCATCCGGCGATGAGTCATCCGGCGATGAGTCATCCGACGAGGAGTCATCCGGCGAGGAGGGGTCATATGACGAGGATAGTATTCCTCCTCCTGATGTTGATGCTGATGTCGTGCCAGAGGCACAGGGTGGCGAGGAGGACCTGATCCAGAGGTTGCCGCCGTTTCCGGGGGGGCCTGTTGATCTGTCGCTTCTCACGCATTATGCTGATCACAAGGCTCCCTGGACGTGACATGCACTCCTACGCACAGACGAGCGGTATGTGGACCGTCGACACTTGAGGGTGGCCACAGCTGGGGGGAAGGTTTGGAACCTTGCTTGTGATGGTGATTCAGACAGTCACAGGAGGGTTCGAGAGTTGATTGAGCAGACGGGTCTTCATCAGCTACCCTGGTGCAGCTACTCGGAGACAGATGCAGGCCTCATTTTGGCCCTTGTGGAGCGATGGCATGAGGAGACTAGTAGCTTCCACATGCCGTTTGGGGAGATGACCATCACCCTGGACGACGTGTCGGCTCTTCTCCATCTCCCAATGGGGTCGAGGTTCTATACGCCTGGGAGGGGGGAGAGGGACGAGTGTGCAGCGCTATGTGCTGAGTTGATGGGAGGATCTGTTGCTCGTTATCATGCTGAGTTTGATAAGAACAGGAGCCAGACTATTCGCTTTGGGGTCTTGCAGACCCTGTATGATGCTGCGTTGGAGGGTATGTCTTAATTATTACTTGATTAAATAGTATCTATTATTATTGTATTGTTATTAACTGTTAACTGAATTCATTTCATTGTAGAGCACCGATATGAGGACGCTGCACGGATTTGGCTGGTGAACCAGCTAGGCGCGACGCTCTTTGCTAGCAAGAGCGGTGGATACCACACGACCGTCTACTGGATAGGTATGTTGCAGGATCTCGGTCGAGTGTCCGAGTACGCGTGGGGCGCAATTGCGCTCGCTACGTTGTACGACCAGCTTGATCGAGCGTCCAGGAGGGGGACGGCCCAGATGGGAGGTTTCAGCTCACTCTTGCTAGGATGGGCCTACGAGTACCTTTCTGATCGCGTCATTATCCGGAGGGCGGATCCGGAGTACTCGCAGGACCAGCCTAGGGCGCGGCGGTGGGTTATGTCCCGGGTCGGGCATGCAGGCCTCGATGAGAGGCGAGTCATGCTCGATGAGCTGACGGTGGATGACATTATATGGACCCCATTTGAGGACCATCGGGCTCATCGACCACGGGATCAGAGGGCCATGTATTCTGGCTACATCCGGACGCCATTTGGCCGTGTTGTTCGACGACATCTACCAGAGAGGGTTCTGCGCCAGTTTGGCTACATCCAGGATGTCCCTCGACACCCCTCCGAGATCCAGACGACTGGGTCCCTTGCTGAGACTGCAGATGCTGCCTATGCTGATTTTGTGCCGCACCTGCGCCCTCAGGGGATCCCTGTTACTCATTCGGGAGAGGCTGTGGAGGAGTACATGAGGTGGTATGGCGGTGTGTCCCATCGGTTCATCATCCCTGATGATAGGAGGGAGGAGTTCAGTGCTGTGGTAAGTTTGAATTTTATTTTTCATGCAATTGTGATTTTTTGTTCATGATATTTTATTTGTACACTCACATTTATGTACATTATTTTTGCAGACGGTTGTGCGTCGGGTCGTGGACTTGTTGGAGCAGTCACTGGAGGTGCCAGATGCTCTTGCAGTTGGCACGCATGCCCGATCCCTCACTGAGAGGGCGCTGGATCTTATTAGATCCAGCGCATTCATCGGTACCCAGGGAGTAGCCTTTGCTGCTGTCCGAGGAGCTGGAGCTGCAGGAGGCAGAGGTCGTGGAGGTAGAGCGCGTGGAGGCAGAGCCCGTGGAGGCAGAGCCCGTGGAGAGGGTGCACCTGCAGAGGGCGTTCGTGGAGGCAGAGCTCGTGGACCTAGAGGTCGGAGGGGTGGCGGTAGGGGTGGCGGTAGGGGTCGGGGCGAGTGACTGTATATTTGTATATATTTTTTTGTGTACTTTTATATTATGACATGTGACGACATTGTATGGACTCTTTTTATATTAACCACGCTTTCTATTTCCACCTATTATGTTTGGACTCTTATAATGAAAAATAACCTGTATAACTACACCGTGAATAATGAAAGGCAAGATAAGTAACATAAGGCCCATCAATATACCAATGACCATCAAATTACTATTATTAAAAGCAGCAATGAACAACATAAGGGCAAGGCCCATCAGATTAATATTACAGAGCGTTTACAAATGAATATTACACAAAGTGTGGTGTCAGTCTGTGGTGATGTCTACATAGCTTTGGTGACTAAGAGGAACACCAAAAGTAACAAACCAAGCTTCTAATTCTGATGTGAACCTGTGTAAACGTGTAACATATGGGACGCACCAGCTTACTGATATAGGATCAACATACCGTTCCCACTGGAGAGCAATTGGCGGCATAGAATGTCCAGGAGTTAGATGGAGCTACATTATAGAGAATAACAATAAAATTAGATAACTTACAAATACAACAAATTAATTCACAAACTGGATATTAGTGTACGCAATAAAAAAATACCTGTACAAAGTGATTTATCACATGACCAACAGCTATAACACGATGTACAGGAGGTGGACCTTCTCCTCTTAGTGGAAGGTATGACCAACAACCCTGAGAAGAGATGGATATGAAAACCACTTGGAACCTGGTTGCTACAAGGTATCCTATCTCTGGCAGTTGCATCCATTTATCCTCGGTAGCCGGATGACCAGGAGGAAGAGTGAGTCGAGAATGTAAGGCATTAACCACATGTCTGGACCACATTTCATCATACAATCCTCTGTGTCGTTCAAGTTCGTCTATCAACGCTTCCCTAACACATGGCCAACCTTCCTCACCTGATGGTAGTCCCAGTAATGCAGCAATGGCTCTATAGCCACAGTTACCATCGTCCTCAACATTCTGAACTGTGTGTATATATGGGTGGAAAAAGGATGGAAAATGACCCATGAAATAGCTTGTATCAGACTTCTTCACACGCTTCTTCTTCTTTGGTGGTTGCGAAGCCTTCTTTGCCTCTTTGATCTCCCTATCAACATGCTCAAAACCTGAAGGATCACGAGTCAAGGATCCTATTGCTTTAACCTTGGGTGGTTTTCTTTCGTTCGCCTTAAGAGTGCGCTTGGACCTTATCTGAACCTCAGGAGTACAAAGTGAACTGCTTTCAGGACAATAGATAGCTTGAAGCTTCCTCCTTACCATACTCTGCCCTCCAGTATCCAAAGAACTGAAATAATGTGTCAATGCCTCAACTTCTGGTTGCATATCTCCATGGTTCATGCCGCAAATATGGTTGCTGATAGTATCTGCAACAGGTTCAGGTACATGCTCCCAACTCAGTCTCTTCCAGAATGGATGAATTGACTCATATGGAATTCTTTCATAACCTGCAAGTTCACAAAAGTGTCACTTTCAATAACAAATAGAATTAATTGACAAGAGAGTGGTTGACCGGTGACCTGCAAGTTCACAACCGCAAGGTAGTCCATGAGTCTCTCTCAACAAGCAATCGCATCCGCCGTAGGACTTCATTCTTATATGTTCATCGTCGATGAGCTGCAGGCATTTGTTTGACACAAATCCTCTAATATTTGTGTAAAATGGGAACATGAAAATGTGATCAATTCTGTGAATACTGCGCTCAAACGATGCTAATATTTCAGTATGTCGATTACATGTCAAACTATGCGACGCATCCCAAGAAGTGGCTAGGTCACCCTTGCAATCCCGCAACATCTTCTTCAAACTGGCATGTGCACCCTCAGCCCTGCAAACAACAAACAGATATCTTATTAACTCTCCAATGTAAACAATCTATCAAATGAAAAACATATAACAAGGCATAAATTAAGCTCATATAATTTTTGTACCTGTTACTTGTTGTTGTTCCAAAGTGCATCACATGATTTGTCCATGCCTTGGCAAATTTTTCCTTGTGGACCAACCATGTTGTAGAACAATAGGAGGTAAAGTTGCTGTATTTGTCCTTGCACATATTAAACAATTGCATCCATTGAACTTCAAATTCTTCAACTGTTGCAGCATCCACCACCTCTCCCCACTTCCCCATAACCAATTCAGCAAAATCATCTGTACCAACATAGAGTTTGCACTTTGCCAAAACACACTTGTTGATGTGCCACAAGCATAATAAATGGCTGGTGTTGGGAAGGCTTTGCTTAGCAGCACTCAATAAGGCAAGATCCCTGTCAGTAACAATCACCTTAGGCAACATGGCTTGATCAGCTAATAGAGACTTCATACACTCCAGTGCCCAAACGTAGTCATCTGTGCCCTCATTAACAATGTAGCAAAAGGCTATGGAGTATGTCTTATCTGTGGAAGTCAGTCCAACAATCTCAAGCAATGGAATTTTATATTTGTTTGTCTTGTATGTGCAATCCATAATCACTACATATGGAAATGTGTTGAACAATTTGATAGCATTTGGATGAGCCCAAAATACATCCCTAATGACTTCCGATCCAGGCTCATGTCTTTCAAAGTGGACGTACTTGTCACCGTCCAACTTCTTCAACAAGTGTTGCATTTCTGTCAATGACCCGCGGAGGGATTTTCTTAACCTCTTGCAAGCACCATAAATCTGAGATATGGTAGTCAAGTTTAAAGGATTGTTTTCCTTCAAAGTCAACAGCATCTTTCTCGGTGGAACCCAACTCTTTGACATTTTTTCCACTTGCTCCTTCTCTTCGGAATTTAGACGACCAACAAAATTGTGGCCAAGTAGTGACCTAGCTGGTTCATGGTTGTGTGTACCTTCCATCACCTTTAGCCGCCAATCTCTATCTATGCCATTTTTCATAGGTCGTCCTTTTAGTCTAAAAGGACATTCTGTCTTTTGTGTTCTCGTTCCTTCAACAAGGTCAGGGTCTCTGTAGGGAACATACTTACCATGCTTCTCGCACCCCAACATGACATAAGCTTTTCTGCTTCCATTCCCATCGCTATCTGACTTTGTGATCAACACAACATATCCATTTTCAATCGCAATTCCATGAACCCAATTGATAAGATCATCACGGGTAGGGAAAATCTGTTCAATGATGCATACCCAACACACAAACAAGGCATAAACAAGGGTGATCAAGACATAATAAGAATTGATATATTACACTTTCAAAACAATGCAAAAATCTGTTCAAAGAATACCTGATCAGTTGTAAATAAATGCGAGACATCTATACTTATACACGGGGGTACAAATGCTGGTGGTGGCACCTCTTCAGGTTGAGCATTGTTCAATCCAACTTCAATCAATTGGGATTCATGAAATAAAAATGATTCTGTCATCCCTGGAAGAGAATACGGAACTTTATTATCCGTATTGCATACGGAACTTTATAATTCGTATTTAATACGGAAATTTATAATTCGTATTGAATACGGTATATTAATTTTCGTATAGACTCCGAAACTTTATATTCCGTATTTTAACACATCTCAGAATTCAGAAAATCATCATTCTAACTACTTAATCTACTTAATCTAACTACTTAATCTAACAACTTCAACTACTTAAACTAACAACATACAACAAACAACTAACAACACTTACCTCAAATGCTATCTTTTTGCATCCAATGGTGGAGAGCTTGCCAATGAAGGAGTTGGTGGTGGTGGTAGGAAGAATGGAAGTGAGGATGAAAGTGAGGTAGGAGAGGGTGAGAGAGAGGGTGGTCTGGAGGCATTGAGGGGGTTAAGGGGGCTGGTGAGGGGTTGGTGACGGAGGAGTAATGGTGGAGGGGTTGGTGGAGGGAGGAGTAATGGTGGAAAAGGTGATGACTGTCAGAGTTATAATACGGAATTTTAACTTCCGTATTCTATTTTATTGAATACGGAAGTTTAAGTTCCGTAGGGCATTTATGGGTTAAAAAAAAAGAGGTGGGGCGCGGAGCCCCATAGGGGGGGCCCCAAACCCAACTCCCGTGGTTTTTGGGTGGTGATCTGTCCAGAGGTCTTGTTCTTCATTTTTGCTGTATTTGGTTTTATTTGGTAAATGGGTTCTTTTATTTTTTTGAAATTAAATGGGTTCTTATTTTTTATGATTTTGGTTTTGAGGCTTCATTTTGCTTGTTTGATTTCTGAATCAAGATGGTCAGAATAAAGAAAAAGAAGGAAGAGATTGTTGAGGATTGTGTTTTTTGTCAATGTGTGTCTGTGTCTACTTGTGTATGAGATTAAATTTTGGGTAAAAAAAAATCTATTGGGTTTTTTTGTTGTATATCATGAAGAAGATGAAGATCATGAGGGAAGAGATGAAGATGATAGATTTCTCTGTTTTGAGTTTTTTATTAATTTTTTTTTTCCAGAAATCATGTAGGTGGTGGAGATAGTAATAAAGGAGGTGAAAGTAGTAATCTCCGTTAACTTTCAAACGGCTAACTAACGGAAGGGGTGAATCTTCACATTTTAATACATGAGGGAGAGAATCAACTCCTTTTAAACATGGGGAAGGGACTTTGCACAATGGTGAAAGATGAGGGAGCAATAGTGCAATTAAGCCTAAAAATTATCTTATACCAATTATGTTGAAATTTGTAGCTAAACACACTTTAAAGTGCGTCAGTCACGTACTCTCTAAAGTGTGTAGGTGACGCACTTTAAGGGTGTTTAGTAGTAGAAAAAATAAATTTGAAAACGACGGCGGCAATGACGACGAACAAATGAGAATGGGCGATGGCGACGGTATAATAATGAGAGAGGAGAAGATGGAGATGAGTATGAAGATATGATGAATATGGGATGAAGATGAGTGGTGTTGGTGAGGGAAGAAAGAGGAGAGGATGGGGATGGATAGTTGTTATGTTTTTTTCTTCATTAATGACATTTTAGTATTTTTGCACTTTTAAGGAGGGTGAAACTTAATGTGAGGGAGTGAGAGTAACAACTACATTTATTCAATGATGACTTCTGTTCTGGGAAACCATGGCACGGACGACCAGAGCAGGCCCAGGGCGGAAACCTAATGAAACGGCCACCACCGCCCGTGGACGACCACCGCTCCAGGAAACCCTTGAACGGACGACCGGAGTGGACCTAATGGGACGATCACCCACTAAACGATCGCTACCTCCTCCCGGTCCGCTTGGGACGGAGGAGACTTCCCTTTTGAGTACAAGACAATCACCGGGCCCACCATGTAGGAGTTGACCTATCCCAATGGTACTAGTGGTTGGGGGCACAGATCCCAAGGAACCCTAGGCCATTGGATCACTGCTTTGCGGCAGGGAGCGACAAAGGATCCAACGGCCCGGGATGAACCAAGTATGAGTCATGCATGACGTTGCATGACTCCAACCCTAATTTCCCTTCGTGTATATAAGGAGGGCTCCTCCTCCATGTTAAGGTAACTCATTCTCTTCACCTCTTAACTTACACATTCTTCATTCCTCTACTTACTTTAGCATCGGAGTCCCTTGCAGGAACCCCTCCCGGGAACGTCCAGATCGCCGGCTTGCCACTCCCCTACCTCTCTCTGCCACCCCCTTCCACGGGTAGTTTGGTCGCTCCCCGATCAACTTCTTTATTTATTTGTTATTCACACTTGAAGAATTCCCATAACATTCCTATTCTCATAACATTCCTGGGAGTCGATTCCTAAAACTTGTATAAAAAAAACCCCTAAAAATTGAACAGGAGTGTGACTAATAAATTATGCAAAAGTTAATTTAAATAGTAATGAAATGAATATTTTACACACTTTAGGAAGTTTAAGTTATTAAGTAGCTAAATATACCTTTTAAAACGTGAACGACTAATTTGTTTTTTCCCCGAATAATTAGCATCCTTAACAATAAGAGTGAAGACTAGTTAAAATTGTTCAAGAAAACTAGAAAGAACAATCAAGACCTAATAAACCACGCAAACATTTATGCAAGCGACCACTTAATCCTCAACATTCATCCGTCAGTCAGTAATAATGCTTCATGCTTGCGTTGAAATTTTGTTAAAACAGAAAAAAAAAATACAAGTGTAAAACGATATAAGCAAAATGCTTTTTAAATAATGGCTGTGAAAGTTTCACGTGTAATCAGAGAATAATCAAACACAGTGCATAAATCTGCCAGTTCCCCACAAAATACATCAAAGACGGGAAAAGCCAATCTCCGAAACGGCTGAATTGCATAAAATATAAGAAATATGCCTATTCTGCTAACCTGATATTTAATCAATAAGCTCAACTAAGATTCTACAACAAAGTATAACTATTTTAAGCAAACTCAGCAAGGAAACAACCTATCACTGTATAGCAGCAGCTCAGGTTGCTAGGGAAACACGTTACTGACTTACATCACCATACCTCCATCAATGGTTAAAACCTGCAACATAGTAATCCTAGTCTGAATAAGCACTCTATGATGAGTAAATACAGGTTTTAGTACATACATCTTTTTAAGCTACCAATGTATCAACTATCAAATAATGTGCTTTTCAATAAATATTATCTGTTTCTTAATTTCTTAATTTCATAACCGATATACGCTTTAGGCAGTCATTATCAAAACTCAATAAATATATGACCTGTCCAGTGATGTAACTGGCAGCTTGATTAAGAGCCAAGAATTCCACCAGCCCAGCAACTTCTTCAGGTTGGCCATATCTTCCTGAATGCAAGTGGAAATAGTAAGTTAAGGAGTTAAAAACATCTTCAACAAAATACAGCCTTCATTGAAGTATTTCTTGTGATCACCTAATGGGATTGTCTCCAAAATCTTTTTCTCAATATCATTTCCTAGCTTGGCAGTCATGTCAGATGCAATAAACCCTGGAGCAACTGCATTAACCTGGCAAGAAAAACCAAGTTTTAGCTGATTTCACTGAGCTGACAATATAAGGAAAAAATGCAAGGATTTAAGAAAATTACAGTGATGCCTCTGCTAGAATATTCCTTTGCGACAGTTTTTGTCAGGCCAATTACTCCTGCTTTGGCAGCACTATAATTAGCTTGTCCAACATTGCCAACCAAGCCAACAACTGATGCAATATTGATTATTCTTCCCTGAAAGAATACAAGGATTGACATATAAAAGAGCTTAGTGACCAATGGCTATCGTGCAAATCATGAAATAAGACAGCAATAGAGTAAATACTACAAAAATATATTTAAAGTTGTCCATTTACAAAAAGGTGTCATAGATAAAAATTGTTGAATATTATTATTAAGATTTAGTTTAGAAATAGAGATATGGTTCAAATATAAGTTTCTATTATAGATTAGTATCTTTTAGATTATATCTTTTAGATTTAGATAGATATAGTTTTGATATCTTTTAACATCTATATATATTGTACAAGTTTATCAATGAATAAGACACAAGAAATATTTTATCAGATTTAACATGGTATCTAGAGCCCTAGTTTTCCCTTGAGCGTTCTTTTTTTTTTCTGGTTCTGGGTTACAGCCGCAAGTGCTGCTGATCCATATTTTTCAAGCTTGTCAAGTGACGACACAGCCACCCGGAATCAAGCCAGAGGCCGCCGATCCACCATCTGCCGGAGTACCGCCGCCAAACAGACCTCCACGCGCCTTCACGCGCCGCCACACTTCCGCAGGTTCACCGGCGCGTGGGATCCACGCGCGGCCTTACAGCCAGTTTTCCGGCGCCGTTCTGCCACGGTTGTGACCGGCCGGCCTTCCTCTTTCCGTTTTGGCCACTTTTGGTTTGTGGGTCTTCTGTTTTGACCCTGTTTGGACGTTCTTTGTGCCGTCTCTCATCGTTAGTCAGGTTTGGTTTCTTTTAGGTGCTCTATTTTGCACCTGTTTGGTTTGGTTTGGTTTAGGTGCTCTGTTTTGACCCTGTTTAGACGTCCTCTTTGACGTCTCTCATCGTTTGCCCAATTTTGTTTATTGGTGCTTTGTCTTTTTGGTATTTTATTCCTCTTTTCCTCATGGCTGAAGAGAAGAAGAGTTTGGTGTCTTATGCTTTTTCCGGATCTCCTAAAATTACCTCGGAAAAGCTTGATGGGAAGAACTATTTGAGTTGGCGTGATGCTGTTGACATTTGGTTTGTTGGTCAGGGATTATCTGACCATCTTTCTACCAAGGTTTCTGACATTGATGCTACTAAAAGAGACGATTGGAAGAAAGTTGATGCTCAGCTTGTATCCTTGTTATGGCAGTCGATTGAACCGAGTTTGATGCTTCACTTTCGCACTTACAAAACTTGTTACGACATCTGGAAGACAGCTGAAACCTTTTATGCTAATGATGTTCAGAGGCTTTATGAGACAGCTCGAGGTATATCATCTCTTCATATGACAGATACAGATCTGCCATCCTATCTGAAGAAGGCTCAATCTCTTTGTGATGAAGTCAAACTGATGTTGGAAAAGGATGATGTAAAGGAAATGAAAAAGAAAATTGATAATCTGCTCATGGTACTTGTTCTCCATGGCCTCCATAAAGACTATGAATCTATTCGGAATCAAACTTTGACAAATCCTGGTATCCCTACTGTTGCCGAGCTTATTGGTCGTTTGATTAGGGTTCCGCCACCAGAGATTGATTCTCACACAGCTTCTGAGTCATCTGTTTTGGCCTCTAACTCCTTTGGTCGAGGTCGGGGTCGAGGTCGAGGTCGTGGAGGCAGAGATGGAGGTAGAGATGGAGGTCGTGGTAGAGGAAGAGGCAATCTTCATTGTTCCTATTGCGATAGGGACGGCCACACTCAGGATCGTTGCTACCACATAGTTGGGTTTCCGAACAAAACTGCCACTGTTGCTCAATCTTCGGTACATGCTACTGAACAAAAGCTCGAATCTGAGGAACATCGTCTTTCTCCTAGTGAATACAAGGAATTTCTTCAACTTAAGGCAGCTCAACAATCCTCTTCCTCAGCCACCGTAGCGCATGCTGGTAATTCTACCCTTTGTTTCTCTCAATCTGCAGGATCGTGGATTTTAGATTCCGGTGCTTCTGATCATATGGCTGGTAATCCTTCCCTTTTCAATAATTTGACACCTCCTAAAGCACCTCATAGTGTTACTCTTGCTGATGGATCTAAAGCACAAGTCATGGGCATTGGTCAAGCTTCACCCCTTTCCTCTTTGTCCTTAGATTCAGTCTTATTTGTACCCGGTTCCCCTTTTAATTTAATTTCCATAAGTCGACTTACTCGTAGTTTGAATTGTTCGATAACCTTTGTTTCTGATTCTTTTCTTATACAGGACCGGAGTACAGGGAAGACGATTGGAGTTGGATATGAATCACGTGGTCTCTATTACATGCAACCTCATCTATCAACACTATGCGCAGTCTTTGAGTCTCCTGATCTTTTACATCGTCGGTTGGGTCACCCAAGTCTTGAAAGGTTGAAGCAAATGGTTCCGAAGCTTTCTCATTTGAAGACATTGGAGTGTGAGTCATGTCAACTTGGAAAACATGTTAGGGCATCCTTTCCATCTAGTATTAGTCGTCCTGCAGTATCACCGTTTGACCTCGTTCATTCTGATGTATGGGGTCCAAGTCGTGTTCCGTCAGTTTTAGGATTTAAGTATTATGTTACCTTTATTGATGACTTTTCAAGATGTACTTGGTTATTTTTAATGAAAGATCGTTCTGAGTTATTTGAAGTTTTTAAGACCTTTTGTTTTGAGATTAAGAATCAATTTGGCAAGACTCTTCGAGCTTTACGCAGCGATAATGCAAAAGAATATTTTTCTGCGCAGTTTACTTCATTCATGGCATCTCATGGCATCATTCATCAGTCCAATTGCCCTCATACACCACAACAAAATGGTGTGGCTGAACGTAAGCATCGTCATTTGGTAGACACAGCTCGAACTTTATTAATAACTGCTAAAGTACCATTGAAGTTTTGGAGTGATGCTATTCTTACAGCATGTTATTTAATCAATCGCATGCCATCTGTTGTTCTTGGTAATAAGGCCCCTCACAGTATTTTGCATCCTCAAGCCACTCTTTATGCTGTTCCTCCCCGGGTGTTTGGCTCTACCTGCTTTGTTCATAATCTTTCCCCTGGATGTGACAAGATGACTGCACGAGCTATTAAATGTATATTTCTTGGGTACTCTCGCTGTCAGAAGGGATACCGGTGTTACTCACCCACTACACACCGCTTCTATGTGAGTGCGGATGTTACTTTCTTTGAGGATAAACCATTCTTTGACTCAGCATCCGACGTGGCTTCGCCGGACTTTATTGACCCTGTTATTCATTCCCCGGTATTACCTGTGCCACTCATTGACTCACGACGTTTTGGTATTACTTATGAGCGACGACGATCAAACACATCAGGGCCTTCTTCTACAGTTGAGACTTGTGATTCAGCTCCAACTCCAACATCTCCTCCTGCTGCGGTCCTCCCTGATTCTCTTGATGATCAACCTATTGCTCTTCGTAAAGGTAATCGTTCCACCCTTAATCCTCATCCTATTTATAACTTTCTCAGTTATCACAGAATATCACCTTCCTATTGTTCCTTTGTGTCTGCCTTGTCTTCTGTTACTGTACCTAAAACTGTTCAAGAAGCACTTTCTCATCCTGGATGGAGACAAGCTATGATTGATGAGATGACTGCCTTGGAGGCCAATCATACGTGGACACTTCTTCCACTTCCTCATGGTAAATCTACAGTTGGATGTCGATGGGTCTTTACCATTAAGGTTGGCCCTGATGGACAAGTGGACCGCTTAAAGGCCCGACTTGTTGCTAAAGGGTACACTCAGATCTATGGTCTGGATTATGGTGATACTTTCTCTCCCGTTGCTAAGATGGCATCTGTTCGTTTATTTATAGCCATTGCTGCCATTCGCCATTGGCCGTTGTATCAACTTGATATTAAGAATGCTTTCTTACATGGTGATTTGGAGGAGGAGATTTATATGGAGCAACCACCTGGGTTTGTTGCTCAGGGGGAGTTAGGTAAGGTTTGCCGGTTGAAGAAATCTCTATATGGTTTGAAGCAGTCACCTCGAGCTTGGTTTGGGAAGTTTAGCAAAGTCATTCAAGAGTTTGGCATGATTCGTTGTGAAGCCGATCATTCTGTGTTTCTTAAACGCTCATCATCCAATCAATCAATTTATCTTGTGGTGTATGTGGACGATATTGTCATTACAGGTGATGATCAAAAGGGTATTGAGGAGCTGAAACAACACTTGTTCAAGAACTTTCAAACTAAAGATCTTGGTCAGTTACGATACTTTCTTGGGATTGAGGTTCTTGATATTCTAGAGGAAACTGGAATGCTTGATTGTAAACCTGTTGACACACCTATGGACCCCAATGTGAAGCTTCTTCCTAATCAGGGGGAGCCATATCCTGATCCAGGGAGATATAGAAGGTTAGTTGGGAAGTTGAATTATCTTACAATGACTAGACCTGACATTGCCTTCCCAGTTAGCGTTGTGAGTCAGTTTCTTAATTCACCATGTGATAGTCATTGGAATGCAGTCATTCGGATCCTAAAATACATTAAAGGATCACCTGGAAAGGGGCTTGTCTATACAGACAAGGGTCATACTGATGTCCTTGCATATGCTGATGCAGACTGGGCAGGGGATGTTAGTGATAGAAGATCCACTACAGGTTATTGTGTTCTTATTGGAGGAAATCTAATTTCCTGGAAAAGCAAGAAACAAACAGTAGTAGCAAGGTCTAGTACAGAAGCAGAGTATCGTGCTATGGCTAACGCTACGTGCGAAAACAGTAGTAGCAAGGTCTAGTACAGAAGCAGAGTATCGTGCTATGGCTAACGCTACGTGCGAATTGCTTTGGTTAAAGCACTTGCATCAGGAGTTAAAGTTTTGTGAGTTAGGTCCTATGGAGCTTGCTTGTGATAACCAATCAGCATTGTATCTTTCCTCGAATCCAATTTTTCATGAGAGGACCAAACATATAGAGGTTGACTGCCATTTTATCAGAGAGAAGATCCTCTCAGGTGTCATCAAGACTTCCTATGTTCAATCTAGGGATCAACTTGCAGATATGTTAACTAAGTCTTTACGAGGTCCTAGGATACAATACATATGTAACAAGCTGGATGCATTAGATATTTATGCTCCAGCTTGAGGGGGAGTGTTGAATATTATTATTAAGATTTAGTTTAGAAATAGAGATATGGTTCAAATATAAGTTTCTATTATAGATTAGTATCTTTTAGATTATATCTTTTAGATTTAGATAGATATAGTTTTGATATCTTTTAACATCTATATATATTGTACAAGTTTATCAATGAATAAGACACAAGAAATATTTTATCAGATTTAACAAAAATATTCCCACTTTAGGAACAATCTCTTCAGTGGGCATTTTTTTGTACTTCTTTAGAAGTAGTGAAATTAAAAACCAGCAAATAACAAAGCAAAAACTAAACTACACTAAACAGTTTTTCGTACTTTGAAAACCCTTTACTAATGATTTCTTAAAACAGAAAAAAGGAGGCGGGGGAGAGAATTAATTGATACGTCACCTTCCTATTCTTCATCATAATCTTTGCGGCAGCCTGGCAAGGAAAAAAAAAACAAAATAAAAAACACTATATCAGATCCAATTAAAAAGAAAATCATAATTTGACACAAATTCACTATCTGAACACACTGACCTGTGTGCAAAGAAAAACACCAGTGAGATTTATATCAATAACATCCTGCCATTGGGATTTCTTCATTCTCATCAATAAACCATCTTTCGTTATTCCTGAAACCATAATGTCCTCATTTGAGCATGAGGAAAATGAGAGAGGACAATACAACTACAAGACCTTACCAAGTTACCTGCATTATTTATCAATATATCAACAGTTCCCCAAGTATTAACTGCCTGCACATGTGAAAGTCATAAAGCAGCCAAGGTAGAATAAGGTGAATCTAATAGTTCAAGAATAGCTGCTCACAGCTTTAATCATAGACTCCACGTCATCCTCATTCGAAACATTTCCCTTAAATGTTATAGCTTGCCCACCAAATGCCTCAATCTACATAAAATATTCAAAACAAATTGATGTAGTTCAGTCAGTCACTAAAATCTAGCTTGAAAACTAGGTGTATGAATAATACAGGTGACAAGAGCTGACATCATATGTAAAATAGGTCAGAAATGTGATCACTACAATCCACACAGAAATTTGGTTATAATGCACAAGGTTAAAAATGAAAGTAAAATGCAAAGTTACATAAGGAAAACACGGCAGTAATTTTCTTAGTACTCTAAGTCACTAACATCGATTTTCTTCATCAATTTCATTTACAACTTTATAAAGAACAAATCATGGAACACAAAAAAACTATAAAAATTGTTAATGATCAACAATTTGACGGGGAAATGGGACACGGAAACATGCATTATCATATATAAAACTTTACAATCATTTCATGCATTTCATTTATAAGTTGTACATTTGCATCCTTAGCACTATAGAACTTTACAGTTTACAAACATCAAACATCAAATTTTGAAGTTCATAAAAACTGTAAAATTACAGAGGCAATCATCTAGCTGTGCCACCAACTTATAGTCCAGATATTTGAGACACAATGAATTTGATAGCAATTATACAAGCAAAAAGGTTGATATTGTAGGATATCTTAGTCTTAAGTATATTGCCTATGAAGAAAAAATGTAGACTCATGTTTTACAAACAAATAATCACAGTCCCAAGTATGAGATTGGCATAAAATCAACAACAAAAAAGGCAACAATGTGCAGAATAATAATAATAACACAAATTCCAGAAGAAAGATTTTTACCTCTTTGGAAACCTCTTCTGCTTCCTCGGATGACCTTGCATAGTTGACAAGGACCTACAACACAAAGCCCGGCAACTGAACATCAATGATCCAAAAGTGAATAATACAGCAATGTAGACAACTTCAACTTTAAAAAAAAAACTTCAACATAAGTAGATTCCAGGGAATGCCCTAAATTGTGACAGAAATTTGCGAAAAGAGCTCTAACTAAAATTCCAGTGATTGCATCAATCAACGGCAGAACAGAAATTTTACGTAAATTCCAGTGATTGCATCAATCAACGGCAGAACAGATATTTTACGTGATTAAGTATGTTCTAAATTTGTTCAAATAATTAGCCGAAAGTAAGATAAAGTAACTGAATTAGTAATGCTGAAAACAGTAATCTATGAATAAGTAACAGATATTGAGATATAAGAAAACGAACGAGTTATGATACATACATATACACACACCCACTCCTTTTTGACCTTCATTTTCTAATCTATTTCTCGCTTCTCTATCAATCAAATCACCTATAACGTCTTTAATTTCTCTCTCTTTTCTTCCTATCTCTCCCGACGAAAACAAACGAATTCTCAAAAGTTTTGGTTATCCGTTTTCGACAATTCGAGTGGCAGTTTATGTCCAATTATTTTGGATAACTAACCTTGCAACCCGCTTTCCCCAACGAGAGCGCAATGGCTCGGCCAATACCTCTGGAAGCTCCGGTTACAACAACAACCGGCGCATCCACTTTCGAAGGTGCTCCGGTTCCCGCTTGCTCCAGAGTAGCAACCTGTGCTCTCACGCCTGCAATTGCGCGTCTCGAATTAGCGAAACTTAGGGCAAAATCAAAAAAAAAAAATGTAAAGAGAAAAAGTACGACGGATACCGGAGGAGGAGGAGCTAAACGAATGGTTGGATCCGCATCGGAGACCAGAGAGGGGGCGGAGATGGGTGAGAATCGGAGACCATTGACGGATCTGAGCGATTTTACGGTTAGCGGCGGCGAAGTTAACGGTTCTGAGAGCGGCGCAGTTAGATGCGGTGAGAGAAGCCATGATCGTTGTGAAAAGGCAACGAGAAGAGAAAATGGAAGAAGCCAGAGAATATGAATCGATGAGGGAGGGAGGGAGTTGTTTGGGGTTTTAAAGGAGCGTTTTGTGTGTTCGGGAGCTCCGGAGAGTGAGAGTGTTGCTAATGAGCGGGCGATGCAAACGAGGTGGCTGTGTTCTGTTTGGGTAGGTAGGCAGGAGGAGGAGGTTCAATTTTCGACTTTGTGGGCCCAAAATTGGTTTGCTTTAGTTTACCTGAATTTTCAGCATATTCAAATATTTAAGTGGAATAACTTATGCTAATAAAATGACACAAACATCCATTAACAATAGAGACAGAAACATCAAGTTAAAAGTGTTTGATGTGATTTTAGAGAGTAAAGTAAGTCAACAAAATAATTTTATAATGGTGTGATGATTTACTTTATAAAAACGAAACCGAGTTAAAGTTTTACTCTATGAGTTTGTTTTGAATTTTGTATAGTATAAAGTTTGATAATTTTATGTCTGATAGGATTAGATGAGATAAAAGTTATTCAAATATCAAGGTCATTCTTCCTTCTAGAATAAGCATGGATGTTGTCGTTGAATCAGCTCAACCTTGCTTTTTTTTCATTATGTTGTTGCTTATGTATTTGAGGTCATTTGGAAGTGGGAGTGTAAACTCGGACCATCAACATCAGTGAGCTTCTTCTTCTTCTTGCTACACGACAATTTGATTGAATGAATGAATTCAACATGTGAGAACACATGTAAATGATGCACTTCTCAATAGATTGGGAATGCTTCCCCTCAATCAGTGCATTCTATCTCTTCTTCTTCTTTCTCTTCAAATTCATCTTGTGAACAAGATGCATATGACTTTGAAGCTCTTTCTCTTAAAAGCATGTCTGGATATGACGTTTTAGCTCATGCTTTTCTCTTCTTTCTTTTCATCTTTTTTTTCTCTCTCTTGGAGTTTGACTCTTAAGCTCACCTCCAAGGATATCTTTTTTTGGTTTTTGGATAATTGCTCTTGAGGCTTTTCGCATTGGTTTAATTAATTACAACTTTTTCCGCTGCTATCATGGCATTTATTGTCTTTATTTATTGTCGATATTACATTTTTAAACCTCAAGAAATTGGGGCGTTATATATTGGGAACCCATCGTCTACAAAGAGCCAAGCCATCTATCGTCTGCAAAGGCTCTTATCGTTTATAATAAAATATGAGCCCTATAACATCCAATGTTTGACACACTTATCAAGATCAAGTTCAACAATGTCCCTAATGGTGGAGCGTTGCGGTGGTGGCGGCGACGGTGGTGGTGGTGGAGGGCGGTGGTGGTAGTAGTGGCGATAACGATGACAATATCAACGATGGTGGCACTGGCGGAGCGTGATGGTGGTGGCGGCAACGGTAGTAGTGGCGGCAGCAGCGACGGTGGTGGCGGTAGTGGTGGTGGTGGAGGGTGGTGTTGGTGGCGCCTGATTGAATATATTCAAGTAGTTTATACATCACACTTTTATCATGCATTATCCATCATCTATAGGGTGGATTAAATAATCCATCATTTTAATGTATAAGAAGGGATTGATGTATAAGCTTATACAATACAATGTGAGCACCAAACAATGGATAAGTTCATAATGTATTGTATAAGCTCATACTATACTGCCTAATACAGTGTACCAAACGGGCCAAGATTTGTAAGAAACAAGATTTTCAAAAACGTCGAATCATTCACGCAAGATCAGTTTTTAGGAGCTAGAAATACTCTCAAGAAAATATTCCAAAAGTTCTTAGTTCAAAACAGCCAAAATCTTATACCTCAAAAGCCTATTCCTTTATTCATTCAAAGCTTTTGTTGATATCTTCTTAGTATTGTAATTGTAACGCCCCGATTTTCAGGGGTTACGGTAACAACCTGATAAAATAAATATGCAATGTTTTCCAAAAGGATTTATAAAGCGAGTAATTTTTTTCTTTTGAAATGTTTTCAAAACATGTAATGCCTACACCCAACAGTAAAAAAAATCTACATCAAGCCTTGAACAAGGCAAGTTCCCGAATGTATGAACGAAAGAACACAACTACAAATCTAACGAATGAAATCAGATCCAACAAGGAATCTGTTATGCCACGACACCCTAATCCGACCTACTCCCTACGATCTCCACACCGGGGAACCGCAAGAAAGCAATGCATCGGAACCTACCCGAATCTCAAATGCAAATTCCTAAAAATTATTAGGCAAGCTTAAACCAATAACAGTAAGCTCTCTAACCCAATGCTCTAACCTTAAACTCGACTCTACTCTTCATGTCTTCCACTAATCTTCAAGTCTTCAGCTTCGACTCGTACAAAGGTCAAGTTTCATCGACAGTCCTCCATCGCCTAATAGCGTTAAGCGCCCAAACAACAAATAGCAAATAGAAAGGGTTAACTCCATGCAATTACCCCGTATCAAAGGGAAAAGCATGCTATTAAAGTTTAAGTGCATAACATGACACATAAGCTCACAACTTAATTTCATATAGATGACAACATATATCCAACAACATAAAATCAAATCAGATATCAACAACATAGATTTAATCAGATATCAGCAACATAATGATAGATTGAAATCAGTTATCAACAACCTCAACAATATAGCATCGAATTAGATATCAACCAAAACCATATAAGTGCCTTGTAGTACGACTAGGTGTTACTACCAAGACATATCAAATCAAAAGTGTCTCGCAAGACGGGACAGTCACCTGGTACGAAACCCATTGACCTGTCACTTAATCTGCCACGAAGGCCACTCAATACGCCACGAAGGCCACACATTACGCCACGAAGGCCACACAATACAACCCGACAACGCATATGTACAAATATCAACACAGCATATAGCTACTTAGCACATGCTTAGTAGGTGATCCATCCCAACATCAACCACGACAACAATCAAAACATCCACACGAAAGCAGTAATGACAGAAACCAATAAACGACCGAAGCCTCTTAGAAAACGGAGACACACGTCTCAATAAGTTCACTCGGTCGAAGCCTCCAGAAAACATTTTCCCAGTTCAGCACAACAGTCATAATCAAATGCCAATCAATTTAAACATATTCATCTCAAGCGCAGGCAGTGCGATAAAAGCATGCAAGACTCAAAGACGCGCTAAAACTGAGTTACCCTTACCTTCGTGAGTAGAGTTGTGCATGGAAGTTGCGAACCTAGAACAAGGAAACACAATCATCAACAAAAGCCCTACTAGAAGTAACACTATCTAATAACACTAATCGAAACCGGAAAGAAAGCTTTTAAAGCTTCAGAGTTCCTTTTTAGGCACGAATTGACAATAGAACTTCGTTTGCTAAAACGCGCATAACTTGAGCTACAGAACTCGGAATAACACGAAACCAAAACCAAAATTTCGACAATCGAAAGAGCTACGCTATAGCTCAGGCCATACAGACCCAAAAACTATTTTTGGACAAGGCACCATAACACTTAGTTTCGGCCACTTTAGAAAATAGGGTTTCCGAACTTTTTCTTCGATCTAAATCAATTCCTAGGTATTCTTAGGCGATATCTAGGCCAGGGAAACTCTCAGAAAAATTATCGGATCGAAAACTAGAACAGGGGTATTTTGGTCAAGATTTTTAGCTCGGAAACTCAAAATCAGAATTTCGAAAAACAAATTGGATGAGGTCGATACCAACAACGTTTATGACGACTAATCCTACTGACGCTAAGCTCAGTCGAGAGTTTTTTATTCAAAAAGCGGAACCTCAGCATAAAAATGGGTATTTGAGCAGAATTGAAGTTCTGCGGCGATTCGACGAGATTCAGCGAAATGTAATCCGCTAAACATGCTCTTGGGCATGCAGGGAATAAGTTTAGACAGAGAAATCAAGTTATTTGGACAGTTTTACAAAAAGCTCAAAACTTTGAGCGCAAAAAGACATAGAGAAAAGCTATAGAATTTACGATCAGAGGTAAGGAAAAGCATAAGTACCTCGAGGCCTACGTATAGCAATTGTTAGTGCGACGATCAGTCAAGGATTGCAAAAAACTCTTCTCCCTCTTCTCCTCAAGCTCACCCACGGCCAAAGCATGGAAAAATGATGAAGATATTTCAAATTTTGGCTATTTATTAGGTTGGTCAAAAACGCGGCAAAACAAATATTTCCTGATTCCGATTTTTCCTGTGCAATACTCCGTGAATGCTGAGTGGGTTTCCGATGTCAAGTTTCCAGAACTTGAATCAAGGTTTTGGAATAAATGAAACGATCCAAAAGCGGTATGAAATAATTCAACCCGAAAAACTACTTTTTGCAGCGAATGTCAGATGCAGAAACTTCCTTCTGAAGAAAGGTTCGTATCATTGAATGGAATAAGACAATGCGGATGGAAACTTCATTTGAAGCTCCGAGTAGGAAAGTCTTCATCTACAGTTCGTTTTAAGGTTCTTGAGTTACCAGGAACTCGGTTTCGGCAAACTTCCGAGAATCAAAATCGATCGTTCGTACAGTCCAGGGTTTCTTGTCGAAACACTCGTCATGGAAAGGAATAAGAGAAGTTCTTATATTCCTCTGAATATTTTTGAATTCTGCTTCTACAGTGCTTTAAGAGCAGATTAGCCTTTAATAGTACCATTCTTAGTGACTATAGTACCATTCTTAGTCATTTCCTAAATTTTCTTCTTCATAATACTAATCCAAACATCAAACACAAGTCAAGTTCCCCTCACGCTTAAACAGAATCCTATGCGTGAGTTGGAAATTAATTATTTATTTAATTCTAAAATCCTGCGTCTTACAGTAATCAAGAGTCAAAAACCACTCACATACTAGAGAGTTTTGTACTTTATTTCTAACATCATTACTTCAGAAGAATCAAGTAGAACTAAACCTCTCTTTGTAAAAGGTTCTGAAGGAGAAGTCTTAGAATACTTGTAAGAAAAAGTCCTTAGAATACATGAAAGGAGAAGTCTTATGAATACTTGTGAGATAAGTCCTTTCGAAAACTTGGTGAGATGTCATGTCAAATACTTGCGGGAGAAGTCCGGCCGGGTTAAAACTTGGCATAGTGAAAATCATTAGGACTTGGTCATCCACCATGATTTTCAAACATTCTGTTGTATTATCTTTATTTATTTCTTGTTGTATTATCTTTATTTATTTCTGTTTCAAAAATTCTCCCATATTCTTTTCCTCTAAACCATTTGGATACTCAAAAGGTTTAGCTCTAATACCAACAAAAATAAATAAGGCATGATACAAGAATGTTATGATTTTTTTTTCAGGTGGATAAATTCTTCATCTAACCAACACGTAGATGTGTTTTCACTCCAGTCAAGAGGAAAAGAAATCACTTTTTTTGGTACATCGGAAAGATAAATTGCACCCGCCAGGGATTGATCTCTAGACCCCCCACCCAACCTACATGTCCCCTAGCTCTTACCACTTAAGCTATCATTCAAGGACGAAAAGAAATCTACTAGCAACAAAGTTAGCGAATGTTAATGATTTTCTACTTTACATGTGTTGGTTAGAGGAAGAGTGATGGAGAAAAAACAAGAATTATGCAAGTGGAGGGGCACATCACATTTCTCCAAAATGCCCCTAACTAGCCTACTGATAATTTAAAAAGAGGAAAACAAATTAACTTTACAATTATGTCAAACATAACGTGGAGCTTGTTACAATATATATTGGAACCAACACAAACCGATTGGTAGTGGCTTTATCCCAAACAGTCTTCAAGCAATAAAAACCATAAACGCGCAAGCACTTAACTAAGCTCTCACGTATAGGCCAAAGTTAAGTTTAGAAATGCTGCCTGGAATTCTAAGTACAACTTGAACATTGCACAGTCACATTATGATGCAATTGCACTTTGATTCAAACTTTGACGGGTTCATGCCATCTACCTTGTTAGGAAGCCCAACATTTTGTCTGAAATACTCATTAACATTTTCATCATTCTCAGTTTTGCCAGAAGGGGATTTGACACCAGCTTCCACCCTCCTCTATCTGGTTTTCTGGGATTTTAAAGAGCACTTGCAGACAGAACGAATGCGCGTGTCCTTTCTATCATATATGGATTGCCCAAATAAAGTCACTGATGGTTCAGAAACTTTAAAAGGATTTGAGCATTCCTTTTCCACTCCTATTGTTGCAGCCTCATGTGCAAGCTCATGGATGATAGACCTACAGAAAATGATTGTATATGTTGCCTCTTCAAGTGTCAGGCTTCTTGTGTTGCCTGCACTCTTACACTCTACAGTAACTATTGATCCCTCTGCCATAAAGCATTAGAGAACTGTAATAAATTGGTCATGATAATTTTCTCCAAAGAAATTTTATGCTCTTAAATACTTTAGTGGCATTCTTTTCACCACAAACTCTATATCAGTAAAGCCCCAACAATAAAGATTTATAATTTTGGATATTATTGCATGTTGAATCCTCACCCAAATAATACAGAAACTACACTAGCATTTATCATTAGAGACCCATCCAAGGAACTTTTATATTAAGAAAGTAGCATATAAAACACCACAGAAAGTGTAATCCTTAGCAGATGAGTACTGAGCTAATATCTTGCCTCTAGCGACCTGAAGTCACAAATGGATGAGAAACGGAAGGCAAAGTATGCATATAACACTGATTTTACATCGTAGAAAATGAATCAAGAAACAATCTTTCCAAACCTAACTATTTCTCAAAAATAATATCCCCACTGTTAGATATCTTATAAATAAGTAGAATATCCCTTATTAATTTTAAATAGGTAACATAATCATGTAATTAGGGAAATAAAATATTTTGTATTTATTGTACCTTTATGGTACCTATTATATATAATGACTTCCGCTGTGTAGTTGAAACATTTGGATTCACCTCTTATCTCTGACTTTTACCGTTGTCGTGCCGCATTCTGACAACCCTTTTTTTGCCAACATCGCCGCTGTCTAGCCGTCACCGCCGCCTTCACCCACTTGAAAAATACTCTGACCACCCCACAAGGATCGCCAGGAAAAGCGCGGCCCATCCCCGTGGTTTCAACTTGAATGCACCTCCCACGTGCCCACACACGCCGCCACTCTCTCTGCGAGTGAATCTCACGTGCCGCCCACCTTGGCCGCGCGTAATAGAGCGCCCAAGTTCCGTTTAGACCATCGCTTCTTCCGTAGTGCCCGCCTTCTGCTTTTTCCAGATTCAGCCTTATTTCAACGTTTACAGGTTCGTGGGGTTGCAGATCTAACCTTTTCCCATTTGGTTTAACAGTATTTGGACTCTATCTTTCCCCTTCTTGAGACCCATAGCTGCAAAACCTCCTCCTAAGGCCAAGAACCCTATTTTCACCAGCTATGTCAATACGCCCCTTGCTGTTGACAAGTTGGATGACACCAACTATGATTCGTGGCCTTCGGACATTAAACTTTGGCTTCAGGGACAAGAGTATGTAAACCATCTCACTACGAACGCTGATTTAGTGGCTGCGGCTGATCATCCTTGATGGAAGAAGATTGATGCTCAACTTTGCAGTCTTATTAAGTCTACCATTACTCCCTCCTTGAAACTGATTTCTTGTTCTCATGAGACTTGTGATTCTGTTTGGGCGCAGGCTAAGGTCCTCTATGCAAACGATACCCAACGCTTATATGGAGTGTACCAATTTCTGAATGTTATTGCTCCTCGACGTCTAGATGGTTCTATGGAAGAATACTTGGGTCGTGTTCATGGTCTCCTTCATGATTTTAGTGAACTCTTGCCTCCAGCTGCCATACCTAACAAGGAGATTGAGCAACGCCAATCCTTTTTCATGCTTCTGGCCTTATATGGCTTGCGTATGAAGTATTAGTCTATACATGATCATATATTGGGATCTCCTACAATCCCCACTTGCTACTTGGTCTACTTTGTTGCGTGTCTCAGCCAAATCGTCCTCTAAAGGGGGAATGTTTCCTACTCAAGTTGCTTCATCTGCATTGGTTTCTCAGGGAGGTGATCGTGCACAAGGAGGTGATCCAACTCATGGTGGTGATCGTGGCCGATTTTAGAAGACGGTCAAGCCTCGTCACAAGTTCGATCATTGTCATAAGATCGGCCACACTATTGATCGGTGTTATGCTTTGAATGAACGCCCCCTTCTCGAAATGCTAATGTTGCACAAACGGTTGCACCTACTCCACCTCCTTTTACTGATTCTGCAGCTCTACCTGCCATCTTCAACAACTGCATCAAGTGGTATGAGGAACGACAAGTCGCTAGTCCCCGGCTTCTATTGCGCACACGGGTAATTCCTTTGTTGGTCTATCTCACTCCACATCTCTTGGCCCAAGGACCCTTGATTCAGGAGTCATTGATCATATTACTGGTAATAAATCTCTTTTATCTTCATTCTTTGCTTTTGGTTTATTACCATCTGTCACTCTTGCAAATAGCTCACAAACTAAATCTTAGGGTACTGGTACTGTCTGTCTTTTTCATCTCTCTCCATTACTAATGTTCTTTCTGTTCCCGAGTCTTCTTTTAACTTATTGTCTTTGAGTCATTTGACTTGTTCTCTTGATTGAATTGTCTCCATCAACAACGATTTTGTTTTCTTGCAGAACCGGAGCACGGAGCGGATGATTGGCACCGGATGTGAGTCTAATGGCTTTTACTTACTTTAGCCTTCTGCACATGCTGACTCCGTGGTTAATTATCCTCTTCCGGTTCATGCAAAATTAGGTCATCCAAGCCTTGCCAAGTTACAAAAGCCGGTGCCCAACCTTTCCAAGTTATCTAACGACGTTGTCTTGTGAGACGTGTCAATTAGGAAAACATGTTCGTAGTTCTTTTCCGAGTCGTGTCAATCGTCGTGCTAAGTGTTTGTTTGCTTTAGTTTATTCAGATGTTTGGGGTCCAAGTCATGTTGTTTCTAGTTTGGGATAAAAGTATTTTGTCATTTTTATTGATGATTATTCGCGATTTACTTTGTTATTTTTTGTGAAAAATCATTCTGAGTTATTTTCTGTCTTCCACACTTTTTATAATGAAATAAAAAACTAGTTTTGTATTCCAATTAGTACTTTGCAAAGTGACAATACTCAAGAATATTATTCTACCCAATTTCAGTCTTTCATGGCTGCTAATGGATGGCATGCTTCACCAAATGTCTTGTGCTCGCACACCTCAACAAAACGGGGTCGTTAAATGGGAAAATATACACTTGCTTGAAACTACTATGACACTTTTACTTCACAATAATGTTCCTCAATGATGCCATCATCTGTCCTCCAGAACCAGGTCCCTCACTCTATCATATACCCTCATATGTCTCATATTTTATACAGTTGGAGCTGCTTTTATTACGAGATCACGACAAATTGATGCGTCATTGAGAGTTACAAACAGAAAAATGTTTAAAATTCTTATGATTAATAGTGAAGAAAATGTGTGTTCAACAATAATGAATGTGGTTTATAAGAATCTTTTTACCAATAAATGATTAACACTTGCTAATTTACTTACTTATATTTGAGTTCAATTTATCATTCTATTCGTTTATTCATACTATTATTCCATCCGTGCATGACGTGGTTTCAACTTATTTAACAACTAGTTTAACCAAACACTTATTTTGCAATCATGTAACTTTTCAGCTTTAAACTGTTAACTAGCTTATAAACTAGCATCCCTTGTGCTAGCTTAAAAAAACTTGCTTATAAGCTTTAAGCTCTTATTAGTTAAGCGTGCCAACACATAGTCTAAATGATTGTCTAGCTAGAGATAGACAAAATGCTTTAATTATTCATAGAAATGGAGATGACCATATATAAATTAAAAGACATTGACTTGATATATATATATATATTTATATTTATATATAGGGGAAGTATCATATGAGAAAGCCTCCCTTATATGTGAAAAATAAGAATAATTTGTAGCCATTAGATTATTATAAACGGTTGAGATTAAAACTCCTCCTTAAGTGAATCACGTGCCCACTAAATCCTAAACCTCTTCAACAACTTCTCCTTGCGTAAGTGAAACCCAGCTTCTGGAAATCCTATTTTTTCTCCATCAACTTCTCCTTCCCTGTTCTGCACGTTCTCAATCGTTCATCCTGTGTCGTGCCATCGCCGTAATCGTTCAACACCGCCCTCTCGTCCGAGTCTCGTCATCGTTCAACGTCGTCTTTTTCTCTTCCTTGTGTCGTGCCGTCACCGTAATCGTTCAACGCCGCCCTTTCATCCCAGTCTCGTCCGTCTTTTCTCTTCCTTGTACTCTTTGAATAGTTCAACGTGTCCTTCTCTATCAGGTTTCTTTTACAACTGTTGTTAATTTTTCTTATTTTCGAGCATATTATGATTGGTATACTGCTATTTGTAGCTATTGCTTTTATCTGATTGGTATATATCTAATTCAGATTATTATAATGCTATTTGACAGTGAAATATTTCCATGGACGTGAGTGATGATGAAGCTGATTTAGGGCGCAATGATACAATGAACACATCAGAAGAATGGATTCCTATGTGTGATGAAGAATTGAAACCAGTAGTTGGAAAGGTGTTTGATACTTTAGAAGAAGGAGAAAGCTTTTATAAAAGGTACACACTCACTGTTGGTTTTAGTGTTCATAACTCATCTCAAGTAAAAGATAAATACGGATTGAAATGGAGGTATTTTGTTTGCTCAAAAGAAGGATTCAAAGCACAGAAAAAGGATGTTGTGACTGATTTGCTTATTGATGAAAAAAATTTGCCTAAAAGTAGAAGAAGTAAAATAACAAGGGAAGGATGTAGTACAAAAGTTGCTTTCAAGAGGATAGAAGATGGAAAATATGAAGTTAAACGATTCGATGAAGGTCATACTCATGCATTAGCGACGCCTAGAAAGAAACAATTCTTGAGATCTGCAAGGAGTGTAAACAGTGTTCATAAGAACTTGTTGTTTTGCTATAATAGAGCTAACGTAGGACCTTCAAAATCTTATCAATTACTAAAAGAGCAAGTCGGTGGTTATGATAACATAGGGTGCACAAAAAGGGATCTCCAAAATTATTGTAGGGATTTGAAAGAGTTGGTCAAAGACTCTGATGCACATATGTTTGTTGATAATTTTAGAAGAAAACATGATATGAACCATTCATTTTATTATGACTATGCCGTTGATGATGAAGGAAAGCTGAAATATGTGTTTTGGGCAGACGGTCTTTGTCGAAAAAATTATTCTTTGTTTGGGGATGTGGTTTCTTTTGATACAACATACAGTACCAATAAGTATTGCATGATTTTTGCACCATTCACCGGCGTAAATCACCATCGACACAACATAACATTTGGGGCTGCCTTCTTAAAAGATGAAAAGATGGAATCATTTGTCTGGTTGTTTGAAACATTTTTGAAAGCAATGGGAGGACATAAACCTATTGTGATCATAACAGATCAAGACCCAGCTATGAAGGTCGCAATGGACAAGGTGTTCACAGGTTCTTCTCATAGATTTTGCATGTGGCATATTCTAAAAAAGCTTTCAGAAAAGGTGGGTGCTTCATTGAATGATGATGCTGATTTTAACCGTCGTTTTAAGTCTTGTGTTTGGAATTCAGAGTCTCCAGAAGAGTTTGAATTGAGGTGGGAAAAGGTTATTAGTGCTTATAATTTAGAAGGAAATGGTTGGCTCTCCCAAATGTATGACATACGAAGTATGTGGATACCAGCTTATTTTAGAGATTTGTTTTTAGCTGGAATTTTGAGAACCACATCCAGATCAGAAAGTGAAAATTCATTCTTTGGTAATTTCTTGAGTAAAAATCTTAGCTTGGTAGAGTTTTGGATGAGATTTGATTCTGCAATGGAATCACAAAGGCATAAAGAGTTACTTGCAGATCATGATACACTTAATGCAGTGCCTGAATTGAAGTTGCATAGGGATATAGAGAAACATGGTAGAAAAGTTTATACTTGATGTAGCGCGGCTGGCTGCGCGCTTCGACGATGATGTCGCTCGTCGAATGAGCCCGATCGGATTTTAGCCCATCTAATCAGTCTCGGGCCCGCAAAACAAAATCTAAGTATTTTATTAGGATTTTATTTATTAGGATCTTTAATTTTCAATTAAGATCTTTTAGGATATTATTTATTTTTTGTTAGAAACTTATTTATTTCAATTAGGATCTTTTATTTTCAATTAGGATCTTTCAAGATCTTATTTCTTTTTGGTTAGGATTTTCTTTCTTTTCCTATTTAAGCAATTGTAAGGCATAGCCTATTGAGTTTTGATTGATAATAAAATTTAAGAGTTTTCTCTTCTTCTCTGGTGGATTCCAGTGTATTTTCTAGGGTTTTAGCGCTTGCTAATTTCCTTTCTGGTGGATTCCAGAAACCTTTTCCTTAGGATTTGCGCTTGCAATCCTAGTACGACTTCCGCTGTATCAAGTGGCATCAGAGCAGGCTTTCTCCTGTCTCCTTTCTTTGCTTGATCAACCATGGAAGATCAACCATTGACCAAAGCAGACCTGAAGGATGTTACCGCGGCTCTTACCGCGGCCCTAACTGCTATGACACAACAGATGACAGAACAGATGACACAACAGATGGCGACGTTAATGACGCCTTTAACTGACAGCATCAACAACATGAACCAGCGAAGAGACGGGGGAAGAGTACCGCGTAGGGTTCCGCACGGTGGCAACAACGGTCATGCCATTATTACGGAAAATTCAAGTTCTGAAGGAGATGAAGCTGATGAAGAAGAAATAGTTGACCAAGGGAATCAGAATCATAACCGGGACTACCGAGTGAAAGCTGATATTCCATTGTTCTACGGAACTATGGGAGTGGAGGAGTTTCTAGACTGGCAGATTGATGTTGACAGATTTTTCGACGTCATGGGCGTCCCCGAGAATAAGCAAGTCAAGATGGTGGCAATCAGGCTGAAGAGTACTGCTGCTGTGTGGTGGGATAAGCTTGTTATCCAGAGGCAGAGACAGAGAAAAGGGCCAGTCAGAACTTGGCGAAGAATGAAACAATTGATGATGGAGCGATTTCTACCAGAAGATTACGAGCAGATTCTTTATAAGATGTATATCGATTGTGAGCAAGGAAAGAAGTCTGTGACGGAGTATACAACTGAGTTCTTACGTCTTTCTGAGCGTAACGAATTGGGAGAATCTGAAAATCAGAAGGTGGCTCGATACATCAGTGGCTTAAAGGGTTCTTTGCAGGAGAAGATGGGTTTGCAAACTGTGTGGACTGTGGCTGAAGCATCCAGTCTAGCTTTGAAGGCTGAATTGATAGAGAAGTCCCCTCGAAATTTCCCATCTTTCCGAAGATACTCTCCCCAAAACAACATCGAGTCAGCATGCGATAAGGAAAAGAGCCCAACAACCAAGGATCCCAATTCAGGAAACAAAGGAGCCAACAGTTCTAGCGGTGTGCAACAGAGCAAGACACCCAACCAGAAACCAACTAATCCTTATGCGAGACCGGCAATTGATAAGTGTTTTCGTTGTGGTGGGCAAGGTCATCGATCCAATGTTTGTCCTTCTAGGAGAACCGCCGCCATTCTGAATGAGGAGACTGAGGAGGAAGAGGAGAACAATGACTATGAAGGGGTTGAGTTTGCTGAAGAGGAGTCTGAGGAAAGAGTAAACTTTGTGCTCTTGAGGATCCTGCTATCATCCAAAGAAGAAAGTCAAAGGAAGAATTTGTTTCGATCACACTGTTCTGTTAAGAACAAGGTGTGTAACTTGATCGTGGACAACGGCAGCACTGAGAATTTGGTTTCCCAAAAGCTGGTAGAGTACTTGAAGCTGACAACAGAGCCTCATGAGAAACCGTACACCTTGGGGTGGGTGAGTAAAGGGCCACATGTGAAAGTTTCACAGACTTGCAAGGTACCTATTTCCATTGGGAAGCACTACAGAGAGGAGGTATTGTGTGACGTTTTGAGTATGGATGTTTGTCATATTTTACTTGGGCGGCCTTGGATGTATGATACTGATACTACATACAAAGGAAGGGATAATGTGATGTTGTTTACATGGGGAACACACAAAATTGCTATGGCTCCTGTTTTGCACTTTGACAAGGGTCCAGTAGAAAAGAAGTCCAGTTTCTTGGTGATGACACAGAATGAAAAGGAGCTTGATGAGGATGTAAAAGAAACTAAATGCTTCTGTCCAGTGGTAATTAAAGGATTGATGAGCGTTGTCAAAGAGGAACCGATAATTCCAGAAGAGGTCCTAGAGATTCTAGAGGACTTTAAAGAGCTGACTGCAGATGAGCTACCCAACGAGTTGCCTCCGATGCGAGATATTCAGCACCACATTGATCTGATTCCGGGGTCTAGCTTGCCAAATCTTCCTCACTACAGGATGAGCCCGAAAGAGAATGAAATCTTAAGGGAGCAGATTGAAGACTTGCTGAAGAAAGGATTCATTCGTGAGAGCATGAGCCCATGTGCTGTACCAGTCCTCCTTGTCCCTAAGAAAGGAGGTCAGTGGCGAATGTGTGTTGATAGTAGAGCCATCAATAAGATAACTATCAAGTATCGATTCCCAATTCCCCGTTTGGAAGATATGCTTGATGAATTAGCTGGTTCTAAGGTGTTTTCAAAGATAGACTTGCGTAGTGGCTATCACCAGATCAGAATCAGGCCTGGAGATGAGTGGAAGACAGCTTTCAAGAGCAAGGATGGATTGTATGAGTGGTTGGTGATGCCTTTCGGGTTATCAAATGCCCCCAGCACCTTCATGAGGTTGATGAATCAGGTTCTGCGTCCATTTATTGGTTCTTTTGTGGTTGTTTACTTTGATGATATTCTGATTTATAGTAAGAACAAGAAAGAACACCTGGAGCATGTGAAGCAGGTGTTGCAAGTTTTACAGGAGAACCAGTTATACATTAATATGAAAAAGTGTACATTTAGCACCAACAAATTACTCTTCCTAGGTTTTATTGTTGGAGAAGAAGGGATTCATGTTGACGAAGAGAAGGTGAGTGCAATCCGGGATTGGCCCACACCAAAGTCAGTAACTGAAGTACGCAGTTTTCATGGTTTGGCTACTTTTTATAGGAGGTTTATCAGAGATTTCAGCACTATCACTGCACCTATCACTGAATGTCTAAAGAAAGGAAAGTTCAAATGGGGATTTGAACAGGAGCAAAGTTTTGGCCTGATTAAGGAGAAATTATGCTCTGCACCGGTGCTAGCACTCCCTGATTTTGATAAAGTGTTCCAAGTTGAATGTGATGCTAGTGGAGTTGGCATAGGAGCGGTGTTGTCTCAAGAGAAGAGACCGGTGGCCTTTTTCAGCGAGAAGTTGAGTGATGCTCGCCAGAAGTGGAGCACTTATGACCAGGAGTTCTATGCAGTCTTTAGAGCTCTACGCCAGTGGGAACATTACCTAATTCAGAGAGAGTTCATTCTGTTTACTGACCACCAAGCTTTGAAGTTTCTTCACAGCCAGAAAGTGATAAACAAGATGCATGCTCGGTGGGTGAGTTTCTTACAGAAGTTTCCTTTTATTATTCAGCATAAATCGGGAGCTCTTAACAAGGTAGCAGATGCGTTGAGTAGGAGAGTTTCCTTGCTAATTACTTTAGCGCAGGAGATCGTAGGCTTTGAGTGCCTTAAAGAGCTGTATGAAGGTGATGTTGACTTCAAGGAATTATGGGCCAAGTGTAGTGGTAAGCATCCTTCGGCAGATTATCATATCCGTGATGGCTATCTTTTTAAAGGGGATCAGCTGTGCATCCCTTGCTCCTCTTTAAGGGAAAAGTTGATCCGAGATTTACATGGTGGCGGACTCAGCGGTCACTTGGGCAGAGACAAGACCATTGCTAGCCTGGAAGAGAGGTATTATTGGCCACACTTAAGGAGGGACGTTGGTACTATAGTCAAGAGGTGTTACACTTGTCAGGTTTCTAAAGGTCAGTCACAAAACACTGGTCTTTATATGCCTTTGCCTATTCCTGATGATATCTGGCAAGATTTGGCTATGGATTTCGTGTTGGGCTTGCCTCGTACACAACGAGGTGTGGATTCTGTGTTTGTTGTTGTAGACAGATTCTCCAAGATGACGCACTTCATTGCCTGTAAGAAGACTGCTGATGCGTCCAACATAGCCAAACTGTTCTTCAGGGAGGTGGTGCGCCTTCACGGGGTTCCTACGTCGATTACTTCAGACAGGGACACCAAATTTCTCAGTCATTTCTGGGTTACTCTTTGGAGGTTATTTGGAACAGCGCTGAACCGAAGTTCTACGGCACATCCACAGACTGATGGACAAACTGAGGTAACCAATAGGACTTTGGGAAATATGATTCGGAGTATTTGCAGGGATAAACCGAAGCAGTGGGATCTAGCTCTTCCACAGGTGGAATTTGCTTATAACAGTGCTGTGCACTCAGCTACCGGAAAGTCACCTTTTTCTCTCGTTTACACTTCTGTGCCCAGACATGTGGTGGATTTGTTACAATTTCCTAAAGCACCTGGGGTTAGTGCAGCGGCTGAGACAATGGCTAAGGAGATTGTGACTGTTAAAGAAGCTGTAAAGGCCCGGTTGGAGGCTACTGGAATGAAGAACAAGGCTGCCGTCGACAAACGCAGGAGAGCTAAAGTTTTCAATGTGGGAGACGATGTGATGGTGTTCTTACGGAAGGAGAGGTTCCCAGTTGGTACTTACAACAAGTTGAAGCCACGCAAGTATGGTCCATTCAAGGTGATTCGGAAGGTCAATGACAATGCTTATGTGGTGGCTCTCCCAGATGACATGAATATCTCAAATACTTTCAACGTAGCTGACATCTATGAGTATCAGGAAGATGCGGCCCTTTATCACGATGAGAACTCGGGGTCGAGTTCCTCAGGGGTGGAGGAGACTGATGTAGCGCGGCTGGCTGCGCGCTTCGGCGATGATGTCGCTCGTCGAATGAGCCCGATCGGATTTTAGCCCATCTAATCAGTCTCGGGCCCGCAAAACAAAATCTAAGTATTTTATTAGGATTTTATTTATTAGGATCTTTAATTTTCAATTAAGATCTTTTAGGATATTATTTATTTTTTGTTAGAAACTTATTTATTTCAATTAGGATCTTTTATTTTCAATTAGGACCTTTCAAGATCTTATTTCTTTTTGGTTAGGATTTTCTTTCTTTTCCTATTTAAGCAATTGTAAGGCATAGCCTATTCAGTTTTGATTGATAATAAAATTTAAGAGTTTTCTCTTCTTCTCTGGTGGATTCCAGTGTATTTTCTAGGGTTTTAGCGCTTGCTAATTTCCTTTCTGGTGGATTCCAGAAACCTTTTCCTTAGGATTTGCGCTTGCAATCCTAGTACGACTTCCGCTGCATCAAGACTGATGTAGCGCGGCTGGCTGCGCGCTTCGACGATGATGTCGCTCGTCGAATGAGCCCGATCGGATTTTAGCCCATCTAATCAGTCTCGGGCCCGCAAAACAAAATCTAAGTATTTTATTAGGATTTTATTTATTAGGATCTTTAATTTTCAATTAAGATCTTTTAGGATATTATTTATTTTTTGTTAGAAACTTATTTATTTCAATTAGGATCTTTTATTTTCAATTAGGATCTTTCAAGATCTTATTTCTTTTTGGTTAGGATTTTCTTTCTTTTCCTATTTAAGCAATTGTAAGGCATAGCCTATTGAGTTTTGATTGATAATAAAATTTAAGAGTTTTCTCTTCTTCTCTGGTGGATTCCAGTGTATTTTCTAGGGTTTTAGCGCTTGCTAATTTCCTTTCTGGTGGATTCCAGAAACCTTTTCCTTAGGATTTGCGCTTGCAATCCTAGTACGACTTCCGCTGTATCAAGTGGCATCAGAGCAGGCTTTCTCCTGTCTCCTTTCTTTGCTTGATCAACCATGGAAGATCAACCATTGACCAAAGCAGACCTGAAGGATGTTACCGCGGCTCTTACCGCGGCCCTAACTGCTATGACACAACAGATGACAGAACAGATGACACAACAGATGGCGACGTTAATGACGCCTTTAACTGACAACATCAACAACATGAACCAGCGAAGAGACGGGGGAAGAGTACCGCGTAGGGTTCCGCACGGTGGCAACAACAGTCATGCCATTATTACGGAAAATTCAAGTTCTGAAGGAGATGAAGCTGATGAAGAAGAAATAGTTGACCAAGGGAATCAGAATCATAACCGGGACTACCGAGTGAAAGCTGATATTCCATTGTTCTACGGAACTATGGGAGTGGAGGAGTTTCTAGACTGGCAGATTGATGTTGACAGATTTTTCGACGTCATGGGCGTCCCCGAGAATAAGCAAGTCAAGATGGTGGCAATCAGGCTGAAGAGTACTGCTGCTGTGTGGTGGGATAAGCTTGTTATCCAGAGGCAGAGACAGAGAAAAGGGCCAGTCAGAACTTGGCGAAGAATGAAACAATTGATGATGGAGCGATTTCTACCAGAAGATTACGAGCAGATTCTTTATAAGATGTATATCGATTGTGAGCAAGGAAAGAAGTCTGTGACGGAGTATACAACTGAGTTCTTACGTCTTTCTGAGCGTAACGAACTGGGAGAATCTGAAAATCAGAAGGTGGCTCGATACATCAGTGGCTTAAAGGGTTCTTTGCAGGAGAAGATGGGTTTGCAAACTGTGTGGACTGTGGCTGAAGCATCCAGTCTAGCTTTGAAGGCTGAATTGATAGAGAAGTCCCCTCGAAATTTCCCATCTTTCCGAAGATACTCTCCCCAAAACAACATCGAGTCAGCATGCGATAAGGAAAAGAGCCCAACAACCAAGGATCCCAATTCAGGAAACAAAGGAGCCAACAGTTCTAGCGGTGTGCAACAGAGCAAGACACCCAACCAGAAACCAACTAATCCTTATGCGAGACCGGCAATTGATAAGTGTTTTCGTTGTGGTGGGCAAGGTCATCGATCCAATGTTTGTCCTTCTAGGAGAACCGCCGCCATTCTGAATGAGGAGACTGAGGAGGAAGAGGAGAACAATGACTATGAAGGGGTTGAGTTTGCTGAAGAGGAGTCTGAGGAAAGAGTAAACTTTGTGCTCTTGAGGATCCTGCTATCATCCAAAGAAGAAAGTCAAAGGAAGAATTTGTTTCGATCACACTGTTCTGTTAAGAACAAGGTGTGTAACTTGATCGTGGACAACGGCAGCACTGAGAATTTGGTTTCCCAAAAGCTGGTAGAGTACTTGAAGCTGACAACAGAGCCTCATGAGAAACCGTACACCTTGGGGTGGGTGAGTAAAGGGCCACATGTGAAAGTTTCACAGACTTGCAAGGTACCTATTTCCATTGGGAAGCACTACAGAGAGGAGGTATTGTGTGACGTTTTGAGTATGGATGTTTGTCATATTTTACTTGGGCGGCCTTGGATGTATGATACTGATACTACATACAAAGGAAGGGATAATGTGATGTTGTTTACATGGGGAACACACAAAATTGCTATGGCTCCTGTTTTGCACTTTGACAAGGGTCCAGTAGAAAAGAAGTCCAGTTTCTTGGTGATGACACAGAATGAAAAGGAGCTTGATGAGGATGTAAAAGAAACTAAATGCTTCTGTCCAGTGGTAATTAAAGGATTGATGAGCGTTGTCAAAGAGGAACCGATAATTCCAGAAGAGGTCCTAGAGATTCTAGAGGACTTTAAAGAGCTGACTGCAGATGAGCTACCCAACGAGTTGCCTCCGATGCGAGATATTCAGCACCACATTGATCTGATTCCGGGGTCTAGCTTGCCAAATCTTCCTCACTACAGGATGAGCCCGAAAGAGAATGAAATCTTAAGGGAGCAGATTGAAGACTTGCTGAAGAAAGGATTCATTCGTGAGAGCATGAGCCCATGTGCTGTACCAGTCCTCCTTGTCCCTAAGAAAATGTGTGTTGATAGTAGAGCCATCAATAAGATAACTATCAAGTATCGATTCCCAATTCCCCGTTTGGAAGATATGCTTGATGAATTAGCTGGTTCTAAGGTGTTTTCAAAGATAGACTTGCGTAGTGGCTATCACCAGATCAGAATCAGGCCTGGAGATGAGTGGAAGACAGCTTTCAAGAGCAAGGATGGATTGTATGAGTGGTTGGTGATGCCTTTCGGGTTATCAAATGCCCCCAGCACCTTCATGAGGTTGATGAATCAGGTTCTGCGTCCATTTATTGGTTCTTTTGTGGTTGTTTACTTTGATGATATTCTGATTTATAGTAAGAACAAGAAAGAACACCTGGAGCATGTGAAGCAGGTGTTGCAAGTTTTACAGGAGAACCAGTTATACATTAATATGAAAAAGTGTACATTTAGCACCAACAAATTACTCTTCCTAGGTTTTATTGTTGGAGAAGAAGGGATTCATGTTGACGAAGAGAAGGTGAGTGCAATCCGGGATTGGCCCACACCAAAGTCAGTAACTGAAGTACGCAGTTTTCATGGTTTGGCTACTTTTTATAGGAGGTTTATCAGAGATTTCAGCACTATCACTGCACCTATCACTGAATGTCTAAAGAAAGGAAAGTTCAAATGGGGATTTGAACAGGAGCAAAGTTTTGGCCTGATTAAGGAGAAATTATGCTCTGCACCGGTGCTAGCACTCCCTGATTTTGATAAAGTGTTCCAAGTTGAATGTGATGCTAGTGGAGTTGGCATAGGAGCGGTGTTGTCTCAAGAGAAGAGACCGGTGGCCTTTTTCAGCGAGAAGTTGAGTGATGCTCGCCAGAAGTGGAGCACTTATGACCAGGAGTTCTATGCAGTCTTTAGAGCTCTACGCCAGTGGGAACATTACCTAATTCAGAGAGAGTTCATTCTGTTTACTGACCACCAAGCTTTGAAGTTTCTTCACAGCCAGAAAGTGATAAACAAGATGCATGCTCGGTGGGTGAGTTTCTTACAGAAGTTTCCTTTTATTATTCAGCATAAATCGGGAGCTCTTAACAAGGTAGCAGATGCGTTGAGTAGGAGAGCTTCCTTGCTAATTACTTTAGCGCAGGAGATCGTAGGCTTTGAGTGCCTTAAAGAGCTGTATGAAGGTGATGTTGACTTCAAGGAATTATGGGCCAAGTGTAGTGGTAAGCATCCTTCGGCAGATTATCATATCCGTGTTGGCTATCTTTTTAAAGGGGATCAGCTGTGCATCCCTTGCTCCTCTTTAAGGGAAAAGTTGATCCGAGATTTACATGGTGGCGGACTCAGCGGTCACTTGGGCAGAGACAAGACCATTGCTAGCCTGGCAGAGAGGTATTATTGGCCACACTTAAGGAGGGACGTTGGTACTATAGTCAAGAGGTGTTACACTTGTCAGGTTTCTAAAGGTCAGTCACAAAACACTGGTCTTTATATGCCTTTGCCTATTCCTGATGATATCTGGCAAGATTTGGCTATGGATTTCGTGTTGGGCTTGCCTCGTACACAACGAGGTGTGGATTCTGTGTTTGTTGTTGTAGACAGATTCTCCAAGATGACGCACTTCATTGCCTGTAAGAAGACTGCTGATGCGTCCAACATAGCCAAACTGTTCTTCAGGGAGGTGGTGCGCCTTCACGGGGTTCCTACGTCGATTACTTCAGACAGGGACACCAAATTTCTCAGTCATTTCTGGGTTACTCTTTGGAGGTTATTTGGAACAGCGCTGAACCGAAGTTCTACGGCACATCCACAGACTGATGGACAAACTGAGGTAACCAATAGGACTTTGGGAAATATGATTCGGAGTATTTGCAGGGATAAACCGAAGCAGTGGGATCTAGCTCTTCCACAGGTGGAATTTGCTTATAACAGTGCTGTGCACTCAGCTACCGGAAAGTCACCTTTTTCTCTCGTTTACACTTCTGTGCCCAGACATGTGGTGGATTTGTTACAATTGCCTAAAGCACCTGGGGTTAGTGCAGCGGCTGAGACAATGGCTAAGGAGATTGTGACTGTTAAAGAAGCTGTAAAGGCCCGGCTGGAGGCTACTGGAATGAAGAACAAGGCTGCCGTCGACAAACGCAGGAGAGCTAAAGTTTTCAATGTGGGAGACGATGTGATGGTGTTCTTACGGAAGGAGAGGTTCCCAGTTGGTACTTACAACAAGTTGAAGCCACGCAAGTATGGTCCATTCAAGGTGATTCGAAAGGTCAATGACAATGCTTATGTGGTGGCTCTCCCAGATGACATGAATATCTCAAATACTTTCAACGTAGCTGACATCTATGAGTATCAGGAAGATGCGGCCCTTTATCACGATGAGAACTCGGGGTCGAGTTCCTCAGGGGTGGAGGAGACTGATGTAGCGCGGCTGGCTGCGCGCTTCGACGATGATGTCGCTCGTCGAATGAGCCCGATCGGATTTTAGCCCATCTAATCAGTCTCGGGCCCGCAAAACAAAATCTAAGTATTTTATTAGGATTTTATTTATTAGGATCTTTAATTTTCAATTAAGATCTTTTAGGATATTATTTATTTTTTGTTAGAAACTTATTTATTTCAATTAGGATCTTTTATTTTCAATTAGTATCTTTCAAGATCTTATTTCTTTTTGGTTAGGATTTTCTTTCTTTTCCTATTTAAGCAATTGTAAGGCATAGCCTATTCAGTTTTGATTGATAATAAAATTTAAGAGTTTTCTCTTCTTCTCTGGTGGATTCCAGTGTATTTTCTAGGGTTTTAGCGCTTGCTAATTTCCTTTCTGGTGGATTCCAGAAACCTTTTCCTTAGGATTTGCGCTTGCAATCCTAGTACGACTTCCGCTGTATCAAGTGGCATCAGAGCAGGCTTTCTCCTGTCTCTTTTCTTTGCTTGATCAACCATGGAAGATCAACCAATGACCAAAGCAGACCTGAAGGATGTTACCGTGGCTCTTACCGCGGCCCTAACTGCTATTACGCAACATATGACACAACAGATGATACAACATATGGCGACGTTCACGGCGGCTTTAACGACGCAGATCAACAATACCAACAACGGTAACCGGCGACGAGACAGGAGAGGGAACCCACATAGGTTTCCGCGCGACAACAACAACAATCGTTCCGCTATATCTTTACCTTCCCAATCTTTGCATTTACCATCCGTATCTCATCCTTATTACCAAGTTCAGTACCCAACCTCTAAAACCACCGAAACTCCACACCCCCAACCTGCTGCTCCAAACCTTATCAATCCTTACCCCAACATATCACCGATTGCAGGTCCAACTTCCTTACCATTACCCCTACCAAAACCTACTTCAAATTCATGTCCCTCTACAAGACCTATGTACGCAACTTCTTCGGAATCTGATTCTCAAATTTCATTTGCGCCATCCTCCGTTGTTGGCCTGGAAGATGAGGCAAAAACGTTGATGGATGATTTGTGCAGCGAGAGCACACCAACACCAACACACAGTTCTCTTTTATATGGATCTGATGACATCTTAGAGGTTGTTCCCCATGTTATATCTGAGCCAGACACCTCTGTCAATTTGGGCATCGAGGCAGTGTTCACACCTTACAATCTAACACTTATGGTTGTGCCTCAGGTTCGATATGTCCTTGTTCCCAAGTTTGCACCCCATTTGTTTGGTAATATTCCTGAGAAAAAGGAGCTGCAATCCAACTTGTCTAACTCGCAATTCAGACAATTTATTCCATGCCACTGGAAGTTGTTTCAATCACGGCTAGTTCATCCAGAAATCACACTCCTTCAATTTCATGGTATTTGGCGAAAACAATTTGATCCTGGCATCAACAAGATGGATGCTAGTGTTTCTAAACAGGAGTCTCCACACTCTTTTCCATGTGCTTTTATTAGATATTCAACACTTACTCTCCTTGGTTTAATTTGGAAGCCTTTTGATCCTGGTATTTTGAGGCAACTGAAGTCCTTTATCGTGATGTGAACTCGAGGTCGAGTTCTTTACAAGAAGAGGAGACTGATGTAGGAGCTTTTTAAGATAATTTTAGTATTTTAGTAATTTTACTTATTTGTAATTAGGGTCTTTTAGGATCTTAATTATTTTTTTTAAGAACTTATTTATTTTCAATTAGGATCTTTTATTTTCAATTAGGATCTTTTAGGATATTATTTATTTTTCTATTAAGATATTTTCTTTTCCTATTTAAGCAATTGTAAGGCATAGCCTATTCAGTTTTGATTGATAATAAAATTTAAGAGTTTTCTCTTCTTCTCTGGTGGATTCCAGTGTATTTTCTAGGGTTTTAGCGCTTGCTAATTTCCTTTCTGGAGATTCCAGAAAGGAAATTAGCAAGCGCTAAAACCCTAGAAAATACACTGGAATCCACCAGAGAAGAAGAGAAAACTCTTAAATTTTATTATCAATCAAAACTGAATAGGCTATGCCTTACAATTGCTTAAATAGGAAAAGAAAGAAAATCCTAACCAAAAAGAAATAAGATCTTGAAAGATCCTAATTGAAAATAAAAGATCCTAATTGAAATAAATAAGTTTCTAACAAAAAATAAATAATATCCTAAAAGATCTTAATTGAAAATTAAAGATCTTAATAAATAAAATCCTAATAAAATACTTAGATTTTGTTTTGCGGGCCCGAGACTGATTAGATGGGCTAAAATCCGATCGGGCTCATTCGACGAGCGATATCATCGTCGAAGCGCGCAGCCAGCCGCGCTACATCAGTCTCCTCCACCCCTGAGGAACTCGACCCCGAGTTCTCATCGTGATAAAGGGCCGCATCTTCCTGATACTCATAGATGTCAGCTACGTTGAAAGTATTTGAGATATTCATGTCATCTGGGAGAGCCACCACATAAGCATTGTCATTGACCTTTCGAATCACCTTGAATGGACCATACTTGCGTGGCTTCAACTTGTTGTAAGTACCAACTGGGAACCTCTCCTTCCGTAAGAACACCATCACATCGTCTCCTACATTGAAAACTTTAGCTCTCCTGCGTTTGTCGACGACAGCCTTGTTCTTCATTCCAGTAGCCTCCAACCGGGCCTTTACAGCTTCTTTAACAGTCACAATCTCCTTAGCCATTGTCTCAGCCGCTGCACTAACCCCAGGTGCTTTAGGCAATTGTAAAAAATCCACCACATGTCTGGGCACAGAAGTGTAAACGAGAGAAAAAGGTGACTTTCCGGTAGCTGAGTGCACAGCACTGTTATAAGCAAATTCCACCTGTGGAAGAGCTAGATCCCACTGCTTCGGTTTATCCCTGCAAATACTCCGAATCATATTTCCCAAAGTCCTATTGGTTACCTCAGTTTGTCCATCAGTCTGTGGATGTGCCGTAGAACTTCGGTTCAGCGCTGTTCCAAATAACCTCCAAAGAGTAACCCAGAAATGACTGAGAAATTTGGTGTCCCTGTCTGAAGTAATCGACGTAGGAACCCCGTGAAGGCGCACCACCTCCCTGAAGAACAGTTTGGCTATGTTGGACGCATCAGCAGTCTTCTTACAGGCAATGAAGTGCGTCATCTTGGAGAATCTGTCTACAACAACAAACACAGAATCCACACCTCGTTGTGTACGAGGCAAGCCCAACACGAAATCCATAGCCAAATCTTGCCAGATATCATCAGGAATAGGCAAAGGCATATAAAGACCAGTGTTTTGTGACTGACCTTTAGAAACCTGACAAGTGTAACACCTCTTGACTATAGTACCAACGTCCCTCCTTAAGTGTGGCCAATAATACCTCTCTTCCAGGCTAGCAATGGTCTTGTCTCTGCCCAAGTGACCGCTGAGTCCGCCACCATGTAAATCTCGGATCAACTTTTCCCTTAAAGAGGAGCAAGGGATGCACAGCTGATCCCCTTTAAAAAGATAGCCATCACGGATATGATAATCTGCCGAAAGATGCTTACCACTACACTTGGCCCATAATTCCTTGAAGTCAACATCACCTTCATACAGCTCTTTAAGGCACTCAAAGCCTACGATCTCCTGCGCTAAAGTAATTAGCAAGGAAGCTCTCCTACTCAACGCATCTGCTACCTTGTTAAGAGCTCCCGATTTATGCTGAATAATAAAAGGAAACTTCTGTAAGAAACTCACCCACCGAGCATGCATCTTGTTTATCACTTTCTGGCTGTGAAGAAACTTCAAAGCTTGGTGGTCAGTAAACAGAATGAACTCTCTCTGAATTAGGTAATGTTCCCACTGGCGTAGAGCTCTAAAGACTGCATAGAACTCCTGGTCATAAGTGCTCCACTTCTGGCGAGCATCACTCAACTTCTCGCTGAAAAAGGCCACCGGTCTCTTCTCTTAAGACAACACCGCTCCTATGCCAACTCCACTAGCATCACATTCAACTTGGAACACTTTATCAAAATCAGGGAGTGCTAGCACCGGTGCAGAGCATAATTTCTCCTTAATCAGGCCAAAACTTTGCTCCTGTTCAAATCCCCATTTGAACTTTCCTTTCTTTAGACATTCAGTGATAGGTGCAGTGATAGTGCTGAAATCTCTGATAAACCTCCTATAAAAAGTAGCCAAACCATGAAAACTGCGTACTTCAGTTACTGACTTTGGTGTGGGCCAATCCCGGATTGCACTCACCTTCTCTTCGTCAACATGAATCCCTTCTTCTCCAACAATAAAACCTAGGAAGAGTAATTTGTTGGTGCTAAATGTACACTTTTTCATATTAATGTATAACTGGTTCTCCTGTAAAACTTGCAACACCTGCTTCACATGCTCCAGGTGTTCTTTCTTGTTCTTACTATAAATCAGAATATCATCAAAGTAAACAACCACAAAAGAACCAATAAATGGACGCAGAACCTGATTCATCAACCTCATGAAGGTGCTGGGGGCATTTGATAACCCAAAAGGCATCACCAACCACTCATACAATCCATCCTTGCTCTTGAAAGCTGTCTTCCACTCATCTCCAGGCCTGATTCTGATCTGGTGATAGCCACTACGCAAGTCTATCTTTGAAAACACCTTAGAACCAGCTAATTCATCAAGCATATCTTCCAAACGGGGAATTGGGAATCGATACTTGATAGTTATCTTATTGATGGCTCTACTATCAACACACATTCGCCACTGACCTCCTTTCTTAGGGACAAGGAGGACTGGTACAGCACATGGGCTCATGCTCTCACGAATGAATCCTTTCTTCAGCAAGTCTTCAATCTGCTCCCTTAAGATTTCATTCTCTTTCGGGCTCATCCTGTAGTGAGGAAGATTTGGCAAGCTAGACCCCGGAATCAGATCAATGTGGTGCTGAATATCTCGCATCGGAGGCAACTCGTTGGGTAGCTCATCTGCAGTCAGCTCTTTAAAGTCCTCTAGAATCTCTAGGACCTCTTCTGGAATTATCGGTTCCTCTTTGACAACGCTCATCAATCCTTTAATTACCACTGGACAGAAGCATTCAGTTTCTTTTACATCCTCATCAAGCTCCTTTTCATTCTGTGTCATCACCAAGAAACTGGACTTCTTTTCTACTGGACCCTTGTCAAAGTGCAAAATACTTAGATTTGTGTACAGTGTCATCACTATGGATGCCAATTGGTGGCATATAGATTTGAGAAAAACCACCATTCGAGCCTTCCAGTAGTCATAATTGGTACCATCCAAAATTGGTGGCATATAGATTGATCTTCTTCCATCCATAATGTTGTCCTTGAGAACAGTATATATTCCCTGGAGCTCACCCAACAGAATAGGGTGCCTGCTCTGATACCACTTGTAGGATCACGCGCTTACCACTACGCCAAAACCAATTGGTGTTAGTGAGGGCGCAACGTTATTTCTTATAGCGTAGCAGACAGCGCCCCGTTTCGAATGCTACCTGCAGGCAGGATGCTGGCCCACATGGACCCAACAATCCCCCCCAGCACCTGCCAGCCAAACTAGCTGCACAGCATGCCTTCCGTGGGATTTGAACACGGGACCTGGCTCTGATACCAATTGTAAATACAGTTCTCGCACAGGACAGATGTCGAACGCGATGCTGGGACAACCGGTTCGACAACTGACTAACAGTAACAAAACCAGAAAAATAATAAAGTAGAACACAGAAGATTGGTAACCCAGTTCGGTGAAACTTCACCTACGTCTGGAGGGTTTGCACCCAAAGAAAGGAAATCCACTATCTCAAGATTCAGGAATTACAGACACTCATGAACACCACAGTTCATAGTTCACTTCCTAATCTACCCAAGTGTATTTCTACTTAGTATCTCAACCTAAGTATGAGAGTCCCTCTCCCTTTCTCTCAATCACTGCCACAGTGATTGGTAACAAACAATCAACAATCAGAGTTTGAAGAATTAAAGAACACAGAACACAACTTTGCTTTATAGAATCATGGAGCAAAGTTTGTTCACAAGAAACAAGGATAAAGAACAATGAACAACCCTAAAACACTTGATCTCTCTCTATTAGCTTCAGTGGTCTTCAAGCTTTAGGTCTTCATCCTTTTTATAGACTTCAGCAGCAGCAGGTAGGCACTAGGGTTTGCTTGGGCTGAAGTAACAGATTGCAACAATAATCAAATCAAAACAGAATCTCCAAAGATCTTGTTGCGTTTTTCCCAAGTAAAGATAGAAACAAATCTTTTATCAAAGATTGTTTCAACAAATAACAACCCAACAATTAAAACCCTTCTGAAATAGCTACTTGCTCCTCAAGTAACTCAAAAACATATCTTCAGCAAATCTTCAGAGGGCCCACAAAATTAAACTTCAGCAAAGGACTGATGTCCTAGCTTCACGAAATCAGATGCCACGGCATCTGCTTCGACAATTAGTTGTTTTTGACAAAATGCATGACAAAATGTTCCAACAATCTCCCCCTTTGTCAAATTTTGTCTAAAACAACTCACAGATCAGAGAGGATGAAAACTAGAGAAACAACTCTCCCCCTTAGTCAGAGCTCCCCCTCAAACTGATGCATCTACACAACCAACTACCATACTTCAGAAGACATAGTCGGAACAAACCACTTAGCAGCACAAACACACAACCAGAGGTACAATCAACCTTAGCACATGATGTCTTCAAAATGGATCAGCTTGGACATCATCATATCAAAAATACTACCATCAGAAGCTGGCAGCACATACCCAGAAGTACAGCTAACAGAAATACTGCTCATCAGAAGCACCGTCAGAAATACTGCTCATCAGAAGCAACATTTCAGAAAACAAACATAGCCATCGTCTTGAACTTGTCTTCAGACCAGAGCTAACACTATCAGAACACACATAGCACAGTAGAAACAGAAGCAACTTCACCTAACTTCTGAGAACATGAACATCTGAACAAACTTCTGATCTGCGAACATCTGAACAAAAACAACTTCTGATCTGCGAACATCTGAACAGAACCAACTTCTGAACTACTAACTTCTGATCATAAACAACTTCTGAACCACAAGCTTCTGAACATAAACATCTGAAAACACTGTTCACACACTTCTGAAACTTCAAAACAGCTGAAACCATCTGAAACATAAACTTCTGAAAACTCAAACATCTGAATCACAAACTTCTAAATCACAAACGTCTGAAAACTACTCCCCCCTTTTTAGCACAAATTTGGCAAAGGTAGCACAGCATAAACAACCCATCACTTCTAAGACCAGAATGACAACAATTCATGAACACTTTCAACAACTGACTTCTTGCAAACGGTAGATGGTTCAGAACCCAAGGTAGATTGATGGATTTGGAGATCAAGTTCAGATGTGTCAACAATGGGGTTTGGATTTCCAACAGAGGGTCCCATACTCACATCTGAAGTAGTCTCAACTAATGTGTCAACATGGGGTTCAACATTTGGAACAGAAACAGATTCAACTGATATCTCATGAATCACACTAGGCACAATAGCATTAGGATCTGCACTTACAGATTCACCTATGCTTGCATGAACAGTTGATGGTGCATTTGAACCTTCAAGAGAACTTGCAGCAACAAATTTCTTCCTCCATTCCTTCATAACATCTACACCAGAACTCTGAGATTTAAGAAGAGCAACATCCTTTGAATATGATCTATTCACCCTAGATGGCTGTGGAGACATCTCTTCCTCGCCGAAGAACTTGACTCTAACTCCTTCTTTAGGTTTCCACTCTTTCCTTGATGAAGCTACTTGTGGATTAGTCCTTGGTTGATCATGAGACTGAGGATATCCATATAGCTTGTAACAGTAGGGCCTTATATGACCAAGTTTGCCACAGTGATGACATTTCCAAGTAAATTTCTTGGATTTTCTGAACTGAGGGTACACATGTCGTACAGAATGATGCGACATTGGGTCTGACATTGGTTGCTTAGTTTGCTTTTCAGATGAAGCAGACTTCTTTGCACTCTTGTAGCTGAAGCCTATCCCCTCCATATCTCCAACTGTTTTCCCAACTTCCAGAATCTCCTCTAACACATTAGTGCTTTTATTCATCATACGAATAGACTTTTTCATACCTTCAAGCTTTGAGTTCAGTAATGTTACCTCCTCCTGCAGTTTTACATTAGTGATCTGAAGTTTCTCATTCTCCTCACGCAACTTGCTGATGGTCTTTACTTCTTCTTGCAAACTGGAGTTATTACTCTGAAGTTGCTTCTTCTCAGCAATCAAATCTTTGACTTCTTTTCTTATTTTCTCACCATACGTACATGATTCCTCCCACTTAGCCAGCAACAATTTGTAGGTTTCAACTAGTTCTTGCTCATCACCATCACTTGACTCAGCATCAGAATAGCACTTCCCAATGAGAGCCTTTACATGAATAGCCTTGGTTGTATCATTCTCATGTTTGTCTTTGAGTTGAAATTCAGTATTCTTCACATTGTCCGACACATTGTCCAAGACATTTGTATTTGACATTCTGCCCAAACTCTTCAACGCTTTGTTAAGTAATGATACAGCTTCTGCAATGTTTGCATCAGTATCCTTGTCCCTCTGATCTTCATCTTCTTCAGTGTTGGACACAAAAGTTATACTCTTCGCCTTCTTCTCATATCTACCATTAAGAGACATCTCAAAGGTTTGCAAGGAACCAATGAGTTCATCAACCTTGATGTTACTGATGTCTTGGGTTTCTTCAATGGCAGTTACCTTCATATCAAACCTCTTGGGGAGAGACCTGAGAATCTTTCTTGCTAACTTTTCTTCAGACATGGGTTCCCCTAGGGCAAAAGAAGAGTTGGCTAGATCCCTTATACGCATGTGAAACTCATATATGGATTCATCCTCATTCATCTTCATAGTCTCAAACTGAGTTGTAAGAAGCTGAAGCTTTGACATACGAACTCTTGATGTTCCTTCATGGGCAGTCTTGAGAATCTCCCATGCTTCTTTAGCCACAGTACATGTGTTGATTAACCTGAACATATTTTTGTCAACTCCATTAAAAATGGCATTCAAGGCTTTGGAGTTTCCAAGAGCTTCGTCATCTTCTTTCTTTGTCCACTTATCTTCAGGCTTCAATTCAGTTGTGGATGCTATCACAGGATGTTTCCACCCCTTGACTATTGCCTTCCATGTTATACTGTCCATAGATTTGAGAAAAACCACCATTCGAGCCTTCCAGTAGTCATAATTGGTACCATCCAAAATTGGTGGCATATAGATTGATCTTCTTCCATCCATAATGTTGTCCTTGAGAACAGTATATATTCCCTGGAGCTCACCCAACAGAATAGGGTGCCTGCTCTGATGCCAATTGAAAATACGGTTATGCCTGAAGATAAGTGGACAAAGAAAGAAGATGACGAAGCTCTTGGAAACTCCAAAGCCTTGAATGTTATTTTTAATGGAGTTGACAAAAATATGTTCAGGTTAATTAACACATGTACTGTGGCTAAAGAAGCATGGGAGATTCTCAAGACTGCTCATGAAGGAACATCAAAAGTACGTATGTCAAAGCTTCAACTTCTTACAACTCAGTTTGAAACTATGAAGATGAATGAGGATGAATCCATATATGAGTTTCACATGCGAATAAGGGATCTAGCCAACTCTTCTTTTGCCCTAGGGGAACCAATGTCTGAAGAAAAGTTAGCAAGAAAGATTCTCAGGTCTCTCCCCAAGAGGTTTGATATGAAGGTAACTGCCATTGAAGAAGCCCAAGACATCAGTAACATCAAGGTTGATGAACTCATTGGTTCCTTGCAAACCTTTGAGATGTCTCTTAATGGTAGATCTGAGAAGAAGGCGAAGAGTATAACCTTTGTGTCCAACACTAAAGAAGATGAAGATCAGAGGGAGAAGGATACTGATGCAAACATTGCAGAAGCTGTATCATTACTTAACAAAGCGTTGAAGAGTTTGGGCAGAATGTCAAATACAAATGTCCTGGACAATGTGTCGGACAATGTGAAGAATACTGAATTTCAACTCAAAGACAAACATGAGAATGATACAACCAAGGCTATTCATGTAAAGGCTCTCATTGGGAAGTGCTATTCTGATGCTGAGTCAAGTGATGGTGATGAGGAAGAACTAGTTGAAACCTACAAATTGTTGCTGGCTAAGTGGGAGGAATCATGTATGTATGGTGAGAAAACGAGAAAAGAAGTCAAGGATTTGATTGCTGAGAAGAAGCAACTTCAGAGTAATAACTCCAGTTTGCAAGAAGAAGTAAAGACCATCAGCAAGTTGCGTGAGGAGAATGAGAAACTTCAGATCACTAATGCAAAACTGCAGGAGGAGGTAACATTACTGAACTCAAAGCTTGAAGGTATGAAAAAGTCTATTCGTATGATGAATAAAAGCACTAATGTGTTAGAGGAGATTCTGGAAGTTGGGAAAACAGTTGGAGATATGGAGGGGATAGGCTTCAGCTACAAGAGTGCAAATAAGTCTGCTTCATCTGAAAAGCAAACTAAGCAACCAATGTCAGACCCAATGTTGCATCATTCTGTACGACATGTGTACCCTCAGTTCAGAAAATCCAAGAAATCTACTTGGAGATGTCATCACTGTGGAAAACTTGGTCATATAAGGCCCTACTGTTACAAGCTATATGGATATCCTCAGTCTCATGATCAACCAAGGACTAATCCACAAGTAGCTCCAACAAGGAAAGAATGGAAACCAAGTGGGCTTAAAGAGAAGGAGAAGAAAGAGATTGTGAAGGCTCCTAGGCATTTTCTCATGACCAACAAGGATGTTGCTCTTCTTAAATCTCAGAGTTCTGGTGTAGATGTTATGAAGGAATGGAGGAAGAAATTTGTTGCTGCAAGTTCTCTTGAAGGTTCAAATGCACCATCAACTGTTCATGCAAGCATAGGTGAATCTGTAAGTGCAGATCCTAATGCTATTGTGCCTAGTGTGATTCATGAGATATCAGTTGAATCTGTTTCTGTTCCAAATGTTGAACCCCATGTTGACACATTAGTTGAGACTACTTCAGATGTGAGTATGGGACCCTCTGTTGGAAATCCAAACCCCATTGTTGACACATCTGAACTTGATCTCCAAATCCATCAATCTACCTTGGGTTCTGAACCATCTACCGTTTGCAAGAAGTCAGTTGTTGAATGTGTTCATGAATTGTTGTCATTCTGGTCTTAGAAGTGATGGGTTGTTTATGCTGTGCTACCTTTGCCAAATTTGTGCTAAAAAGGGGGAGTAGTTTTCAGACGTTTGTGATTTAGAAGTTTGTGATTCAGATGTTTGAGTTTTCAGAAGTTTATGTTTCAGATGGTTTCAGCTGTTTTGAAGTTTCAGAAGTGTGTGAACAGTGTTTTCAGATGTTTATGTTCAGAAGCTTGTGTTTCAGAAGTTGTTTATGTTCAGAACCTCGTGTTTCAGAAGTTGTTTATGTTCAGATGTTAGTGGTTCAGAAGTTGGTTCTGTTCAGATGTTCGCAGATCAGAAGTTTGTTTTGGTTCAGATGTTTATGTTCTCAGAAGTTAGGTGAAGTTGTTTTTGTTCAGATGTTCGCAGATCAGAAGTTTGTTTTAGTTCAGATGTTCATGTTCTCAGAAGTTAGGTGAAGTTGCTTCTGTTTCTACTGTGCTATGTGTGTTCTGATAGTGTTAGCTCTGGTCCGAAGACAAGTTCAAGACGATGGCTATGTTTGTTTTCTGAAATGTTGCTTCTGATGAGCAGTATTTCTGACGGTGCTTCTGATGAGCAGTATTTCTGTTAGCTGTACTTCTGGGTATGTGCTGCCAGCTTCTGATGGTAGTATTTTTGATATGATGATGTCCAAGCTGATCCATTTTGAAGACATCATGTGCTAAGGTTGATTGTACCTCTGGTTGTGTGTTTGTGCTGCTAAGTGGTTTGTTCCGACTATGTCTTCTGAAGTATGGTAGTTGGTTGTGTAGATGCATCAGTTTGAGGGGGAGCTCTGACTAAGGGGGAGAGTTGTTTCTCTAGTTTTTATCCTCTCTGATCTGTGAGTTGTTTTAGACAAAATTTGACAAAGGGGGAGATTGTTGGAACATTTTGTCATGCATTTTGTCAAAAACAACTGATTGTCGAAGCAGATGCCGTGGCATCTGATTTCGTGAAGCTAGGACATCAGTCCTTTGCTGAAGTTTAATTTTGTGGGCCCTCTGAAGATTTGCTGAAGATATGTTTTTGAGTTACTTGAGGAGCAAGTAGCTATTTCAGAAGGGTTTTAATTGTTGGGTTGTTATTTGTTGAAACAATCTTTGATAAAAGATTTGTTTCTATCTTTACTTGGGAAAAACGCAACAAGATCTTTGGAGATTCTGTTTTGATTTGATTATTGTTGCAATCTGTTACTTCAGCCCAAGCAAACCCTAGTGCCTACCTGCTGCTGCTGAAGTCTATAAAAAGGATGAAGACCTAAAGCTTGAAGACCACTGAAGCTAATAGAGAGAGATCAAGTGTTTTAGGGTTGTTCATTGTTCTTTATCCTTGTTTCTTGTGAACAAACTTTGCTCCATGATTCTATAAAGCAAAGTTGTGTTCTGTGTTCTTTAATTCTTCAAACTCTGATTGTTGATTGTTTGTTACCAATCACTGTGGCAGTGATTGAGAGAAAGGGAGAGGGACTCTCATACTTAGGTTGAGATACTAAGTAGAAATACACTTGGGTAGATTAGGAAGTGAACTATGAACTGTGGTGTTCATGAGTGTCTGTAATTCCTGAATCTTGAGATAGTGGATTTCCTTTCTTTGGGTGCAAACCCTCCAGACGTAGGTGAAGTTTCACCGAACTGGGTTACCAATCTTCTGTGTTCTACTTTATTATTTTTCTGGTTTTGTTACTGTTAGTCAGTTGTCGAACCGGTTGTCCCAGCATCGCGTTCGACATCTGTCCTGTGCGAGAACTGTATTTACAAGTGGTATCAGAGCCAGGTCCCGTGTTCGAATCCCACGGAAGGCATGCTGTGCAGCTAGTTTGGCTGGCAGGTGCTGGGGGGGGGGATTGTTGGGTCCAGGTGGGCCAGCATCCTGCCTGCAGGTAGCATTCGAAACGGGGCGCTGTCTGCTACGCTATAAGAAATAACGTTGCGCCCTCACTAACACCAATTGGTTTTGGCGTAGTGGTAAGCGCGTGATCCTACAAGATTATTGTTGTTACTTTTGGTTGTCTGCATTTTTTCAAAAACAACCTGATGTCGAAGCTGATGTTGTAACATCGTGCTGTGACATTTGTCCCTGCGGATCTGCTGTGTGTTTTGCTGATTTTTCTAGAAGCTTTGGATGGATTTCGTGATAATCAAGTTAGGGTTATTGAAGAAGCTTCTCTATGCTATCTGGAATATATTATAGTGGAATCAAATCTTTTGAAGAGGATTTGATTTGGTTTAAATTGTGAAAGTTGTTATCTTTTGTTCAAATCTTATTTGATAAGATTTGTTACTGGTTTAAAAGATTTGTTCCAGATCTGTTTTGTGGACTCTATTTTCGTGCAAGCCCATTGAAGATCAAGACCTGAAGAATGACTATTTAAGGAGGCTTAACCCTAGTTGCAAAGTGTGCCTTGGGCACCCAAGGATTGGGTTTTTAGGGTTTTGTTTTGTGAGTCCTTGTTCTGTTATTTTGTACACCTCTCTACTGCCTCCATTGATAATCATATGGCTTAGAGTTGGTTTGTTTAGTTGAGTTGTAATCTCTTCAAATTGTTGTTTGATCATGAGATCTATCTTTCAATCTCTTGTAAGGGATCGGTCACTGTGGCAGTGATCATTAGGAGTTAGGGGAAGTTTCCTCATAGCTTAGAGGAGAAGGGCTAAGCTAGATTCACTTATGTAATAGTGGTAGATATTGAAGAGGCTCTATACTAAGGGGGAGTACTTAGGTATAGGAGGGACTTTCATGTGACCTGAGAGCTATTATTTGATAGTGAATTGACTCCTGGATTGGTATCCTCCAGATGTAGGTGATGTTGCACCGAACTGGGTTAACAATTCCCTGTGTTTTTTTTCGTTGATTTAATTTATGTACTGTTGTGCAATTGTCGAACCGATTGTCCCAACATCGCGTTCGACATCTGTCCTGTGCGAGAACCAGAATTTCAATTGGTATCAGAGCTGGCACCCTATTCTGTTGGGTGAGCTCCAGGGAATATATTCTGGTTTCATGGACAACGCCAAGGAAGAGGGATCAATAAATAGATCTGATCTTGTGATCTCATGTATCTGCTGCTGTTTATGTTGTGTCTCTGATATGCAACCCAATGATGTGCACCGTTTGAGGGGGAGTTCCGCTGCTGAGGGGGAGTTATGTTTATCTTCTCTGAATCTCAAGTTGTTTTAGACAAAATTTGACAAAGGGGGAGATTGTTGTTACTTTTGGTTGTCTGCATTTTTTCAAAAACAACCTGATGTCGAAGCTGATGTTGTAACATCGTGCTGTGACATTTGTCCCTGCGGATCTGCTGTGTGTTTGGCTGATTTTTCTAGAAGCTTTGGATGGATTTCGTGATAATCAAGTTAGGGTTATTGAAGAAGCTTCTCTATGCTATCTGGAATATATTATAGTGGAATCAAATCTTTTGAAGAGGATTTGATTTGGTTTAAATTGTGAAAGTTGTTATCTTTTGTTCAAATCTTATTTGATAAGATTTGTTACTGGTTTAAAAGATTTGTTCCAGATCTGTTTTGTGGACTCTATTTTCGTGCAAGCCCATTGAAGATCAAGACCTGAAGAATGACTATTTAAGGAGGCTTAACCCTAGTTGCAAAGTGTGCCTTGGGCACCCAAGGATTGGGTTTTTAGGGTTTTGTTTTGTGAGTCCTTGTTCTGTTATTTTGTACACCTCTCTACTGCCTCCATTGATAATCATATGGCTTAGAGTTGGTTTGTTTAGTTGAGTTGTAATCTCTTCAAATTGTTGTTTGATCATGAGATCTATCTTTCAATCTCTTGTAAGGGATCGGTCACTGTGGCAGTGATCATTAGGAGTTAGGGGAAGTTTCCTCATAGCTTAGAGGAGAAGGGCTAAGCTAGATTCACTTATGTAATAGTGGTAGATATTGAAGAGGCTCTATACTAAGGGGGAGTACTTAGGTATAGGAGGGACTTTCATGTGACCTGAGAGCTATTATTTGATAGTGAATTGACTCCTGGATTGGTATCCTCCAGATGTAGGTGATGTTGCACCGAACTGGGTTAACAATTCCCTGTGTTTTTTTTCGTTGATTTAATTTATGTACTGTTGTGCAATTGTCGAACCGATTGTCCCAACATCGCGTTCGACATCTGTCCTGTGCGAGAACCAGAATTTCAATAACTGATGTAGGAGCTTTTTAAGATAATTTTAGTATTTTAGTAATTTTACTTATTTGTAATTAAGATCTTTTAGGATCTTAATTATTTTTTGTTAGGAACTTATTTATTTTCAATTAGGATCTTTTATTTTCAATTAGGATCTTTTAGGATATTATTTATTTTACTATTAGGATATTTTCTTTTCTTATTTAAGCACTTGTAAGGCATAGCCTATTTCAGTTTTGATTGATAATAAAATTTAAGAGTTTTCTCTTCTTCTCTGGTGGATTCCAGTGTATTTTCTAGGGTTTTAGCGCTTGCTAATTTCCTTTCTGGTGGATTCCAGAAACCTTTTCCTTAGGATTTGCGCTTGCAATCCTAGTACGACTTCCGCTGTATCAAGTGGTATCAGAGCAGGCTTTCTCCTGTCTCTTTTCTTTGCTTGATCAACCATGGAAGATCAACCAATGACCAAAGCAGACCTGAAGGATGTTACCGTGGCTCTTACCGCGGCCCTAACTGCTATTACGCAACATATGACACAACAGATGATACAACATATGGCGACGTTCACGGCGGCTTTAACGGCGCAGATCAACAATACCAACAACGGTAACCGGGGACGAGACAGGAGAGGGAAACCACATAGGTTTCCGGGCGACAACAACAACAATCGTTCCGCTATATCTTTACCTTCCCAATCTTTGCATTCACCATCCGTATCTCATCCTTATTACCAAGTTCAGTACTCAACCTCTAAAACCACCGAAACTCCACACCCCCAACCTGCTACTCCAAACCTTATCAATCCTTACCCCAACATATCACCGACTGCAGATCCAATTTCCTTACCACAACCCCTACCAAAACCTACTTCAAATTCATGTCCCTCTACAAGACCTATGTACGCAACTTCTTCGGAATCTGATTCTCAAATTTCATTTGCGCCATCCTCTGTTGTTGGCCTGGAAGATGAGGCAAAAACGTTGATGGATGATTTGTGCAGCGAGAGCGCACCAACACCAACACACTGTTCTCTTTTATCTAGATCTGATGACATCTTAGAGGTTGTACCCCATGTTATATCTGAGCCAGACACCTCTGTCAATTTGGGCATCGAAGCAGTGTTCACACCTTACAATCTAACACTTATGGTTGTGCCTCAGGTTCGATATGTCCTTGTTCCCAAGTTTGCACCCCATTTGTTTGGTAATATGCCTGAGAAAAAGGAACTGCAATCCAACTTGTCTAACTCGCAATTCCGACAATTTATTCCATGCCACTGGAAGTTGTTTCAATCACGGCTAGTTCATCCAGAAATCACACTCCATCAATTTCATGGTGTTTGGCGAAAACAATTTGATCCTGGCATCAACAAGATGGATGCTAGTGTTTCAAAACAGGAGTCTCCACACTCTTTTCCATGTGCTTTTATTAGATATTCAACACTCACTCTCCTTGGTTTAATTTGGAAGCCTTTTGATCCTGGTATTTTGAGGCAACTGAAGTCCTTTATCGTGATGTGAACTCGAGGTCGAGTTCTTTACAAGAAGAGGAGACTGATGTAGGAGCTTTTTAAGATAATTTTAGTATTTTAGTAATTTTACTTATTTGTAATTAAGATCTTTTAGGATCTTAATTATTTTTTGTTAGGAACTTATTTATTTTCAATTAGGATCTTTTATTTTCAATTAGGATCTTTTAGGATATTATTTATTTTACTATTAGGATATTTTCTTTTCTTATTTAAGCACTTGTAAGGCATAGCCTATTTCAGTTTTGATTGATAATAAAATTTAAGAGTTTTCTCTTCTTCTCTGGTGGATTCCAGTGTATTTTCTAGGGTTTTAGCGCTTGCTAATTTCCTTTCTGGTGGATTCCAGAAACCTTTTCCTTAGGATTTGCGCTTGCAATCCTAGTACGACTTCCGCTGTATCAATACTAATGAAAATTTTTACAAATTTCAAGATGAGTTGGGGAGTGCATGTGTGGACTGCGGAGTAGAAGAAACAAAAGAGGAAAATGGTCTATCATTGATTAGTATACTTGAATATATTATGGTCAAGGACATCAAAATCAAGAAACTCAGAAAAGTAACTTATGATCCTTCCAATCACATTGCACATTGTTCATGTAAACTGTTTGAATCTGAAGGTATGCCATGCCGACATATCCTTCATTTATTAAAGGGTAAAGGTTTGAATGAAATTCCAAGTTACTACATTGTTAATAGATGGACCAAATTGGCAACTAGTAAACCAATATTTGATTATGATGGCAACCTATTGGAGGCATGTTCTAAATTGGAAAGTGAGAGCAAGTTAGTTTCTGACGCATGGGCAAAGTTTTTTAAATGCATGCATATGGCTGGCACATGTAAAGAAAAACTAATTCTTATCATAAATGATGTTTCTAGTACTGAATTGAAATTGAGTAAGGCAGAAGGTGATGCAGAAGTTGATGCTGGAGCAAGCAAGTTACAAGAACTAGAGTCCTTTATTGGCTCCAATGTACCTAAGGTTGTTGATATTCATCCTCCTGAACAATCAATTACCAAAGGGAGTGGAAAACGGATAAAAGGAGGAAAAGAGAAAGCAATGGAACAACAACAAAAGAGAACAAGATTATGCAGGGCTTGTAAACAATATGCAATTCATGATAGTCGCAATTGCCCTTCAAAGTCCTCATCTTAATTGTTGGTAAGAAACTTTTTCTAATGCATGTAGGCAATGTTCATATCATGATATTCTTGATCACCGTTTAAATTAGTTCTTTATCCATAAATTCTTATATGAATTATGTGATTTTAGCTTGCTTCCTAGTCTTTTAGCTTGCTTCTGTTTTATTACTTATGATATTACTAGATGATAACTTAGTGCTTCCTTTTGTGCAGGTAATGCTGTCAAACTTTGAGCACAATGTTCGTATCACTAAATGGAAAATTGTGTGAAGTTTGTTTCTCCAAAATTGAAGTCAAATGTACTTTTTAGTTAGACTGGTTTTATTTATTTTAGGCTTTGGTGTAATTTTAATAGAAGCCACGTGTAATTTGGCTTTTATTAATTTTTGAAGTTTCTGTATTGGCTACTTTTATTGTTAGTCTTTCCAATTTCTGATAAGTGAAGTCTTGGACAACAAAGTTTTGTGAGCTTATGTTCTTCATTGGATAAAAATGAATAAATGATTGGTTTCATGCACTCCAAGAAGCATGTTCTTATGTATGCTCTGATGACCTATGTACCTTGAGTTATATAACAGATTAAAGGTGAGAAGTCTTTATTTGCAACCTTGAAGGGATCTGAAGTTCCCATGTACTGAATTATTTACACAGGTTACAACTTTATTGAGATTATAATACTCTAACTTTAGTAACTACTCCTAGTTTGCTTGTACAGTGGATCCCAGTTACTTAAGTTTGTTATTGACTTCCATTGTGATTTAGGCTAATGGTTCTGTACTAGAAATTCAACCATCATGACTGAAGAGGTAGAGCAGAACAACCCGAATTAAACTCTTGAGGTTGCTATATGTAACTTGCAAGTTGAAGGAGACAACAGTGAGGAGTTAGCTACAAGAACCATTGTTGGAAAAATATTTTCTGCAAGTAAACAAGAATTCAGTCAAGAATGTCATCATCAGCAATCAAAGTTTCCTCGCACAAACATAATACCTCTCACAAACATAAAACATGATTTGAAATGGTGGCTTATATAAATGTGAATATCAGTGAGACAATTGCAGAAAATCAGCAAGCATTCAAGAGATTTTAAGCCTAATACCTTGCACAAACATATAGCCAACAAAGCCTGAATAGCAGTCTTACAAATCACAAGAACACAAACAGCCCTCCCCAACCAGATTTTGATTCCACAGAAACAGAATAAGGACAAGCAAAGGGGTTTAAAAGTATTTCCTGCACAGCTACATCAACATAATATCCTCAAACACAGTTACTCAACAGTGTTTAAGATAAAATATTAACAAATTATTCACCCTAATAAATCAAGAATTCATTAGAACCAAGTTTCAAGACACTAATCAACACTTTTAAGACTGGTTTTAGAACCAGTTCAAAATGGACTAAATTGGGGTTCTTCACATATAGTTTAAACTAGCTAGAGGACCATTTAATGGTAATTGATCTGGTACCGTTTGGAATATGCACATCGCAATCAGAAGACAAAGTACATGTCTTGGCCTCTTTTGATCTTTAGAATAATAGAGAAAAGGAGAAAAAGTATTCTAATTTTTGCATACAACAAATAAGAATTACCCACCAAGATTGTTTCGCAGCCTTCAATTCAGCGATCTGGAGATGAGGGCGCACCGAGGATTGTTTCGCCACCTTGACATCGTCGACACCACCGGTGGCAAGAAATCGCCGCCGTGGAAGGACCCAAACCACCATCTCTCCGTCGAAGAAGTTGTTGAATGATGGTGATGGATAAAGCCAAAAAGGAAGAGAGGAGAAAGAGGGAACAGAACGCAAAAGGTTTAGGATTTAGAGGGCACGTGATTCCCTTAAGGATGAGTTTTAATCTCAACCGTTTATAATAATCTAATGGCTATAAATTATTCTTATTTTTCTCACATAAGGGAGACTTTCTCATATGATACTTCCCCTTTATATATATATATATATATATATATATATATATATATATATATCGAGAGAGAGGATGTATCTTATGAAAAATGTGACTTTATGCGAGAAAATGAGAATAAATCTCGACTGCTAGATCTAATCATGAACGGTCCCAATTAAAACAAATTAATAGCCATGTGCTTACTTAAAAAAGTTATTTGACTTTTTTAAAATGTCACATGACTTCATGTGTTAATCTGAATCATTCATGATTAGATACAACGATCATGATTCTCACATAAAATTACATTTCTCATGAGATACATTCTCTATATATTTATTTAGTATATCCTCGTGTATGATATGTGTGAGATTAATATCTCAGATATTGTCAGACATAAAAATGAAGATTTCCCAACCATGTTTGTTTTTCATGCACATAAATTCATAGGTTGAACTTACGACCACATACTTAAGAAGTTTGAGACCTTTCACTCGGACAAACACACTATGGGTCACTTTAAGAATATATGATCCAGTAAGAAAATATGGCGGGCCCTTTGTAGTCCCAATTACGTACTATCTTGAACCTCTTGGCCCAATTAATTCAACACTAGCATTTCACTTTCTGTACATACAGTTTTTACTTCGTGCGTTGCACGACGAATATTGATCTCATTATTTAAGCATGTATTAATAAATTAAGATATGAAAGAAAAAATGAGCATTCAACAAAAAAAAAAATCACAATGAGTGTCACACAACTTGCAAAATTTTGGGCGATTATCAAAATGATTTTATATATTACTTAAGTATTTTTTTTAAAAAAAAAAACTAAGTAAATATAAGTAACGGTATGATAAATTGAAATTGAAAATATGATTTGAAAACACTATTATATATATATATGTGTGTGTGTGTGTGTGACACTCATTGTGATTTTGTTTGGTTGAATGCTCATTTTTTCATATCTTAATTTATTAATACGTGCCTAAATAATTAGATCAAATATCGCCGTGCAACTCACGGGGTAAAAATGCTAGTTATTATTTAAGAAAACAAATCATAATTAATATGTGCATAGATTGTTTGAATATGCCAAATTTGAAGCTTAATCATAATTGATTTCATTAAAAAATTTCATTTGAAAGCATATTAATCGTATGCAAAAACCTTTGTTATCCTATTAAATATTTTGCACATTAAAAGCATGAAATTAAGCTTGATAATATCTCATCGAAATTATTTACTATTATTATGGTTTTCAAAATTTATGTTAGGTTGTAGTGTAAAATAATACCATAAAAACAGCATAAATTCCTAAACTGAATATCTTACTATTTTTTAAAATTCAATTTATCACAATTAATTTTCTCATAATTTGGTATATGTTCTCATTTATTTATTTTTAAAATTTGTCTTCATTGATCAATTTTTTCGAAAGCAAAAATAACTTTATTAAACTTAAAATGCTTTTATAATACGACTACACCTTTAAAGCTTGACAATCCATATTTGAAATTAATCTCAATATATGGAATTAATGAAAACAGAACACAAAAAAATATACAAGAAAGTCTCACCGATTAAATAGTTTTAGCTGACATCTAGGTTTAGGACATTGGGTATTCAGACAAAAGAGTTATAATGTGGAGTTATAATAGGAATCAACCTTTTAGGCCGTCATATTTGGTTCTATTGGTGGGAAATTCGAATTTTTTTAATAACAGGCTATGTTAATTGGTTTCAAGGCACATGTCATTTAATAACATGATGTGAAAGTCAATAAAAATTAGTAATTAAAACATTTTTTAGGCATAAATTTGTTCAGAAATATAAGTAATTTGCAACTAATTGTATATTAAAAATGTTGTCAATAATTTGCTATAAATAATGACATTAATTTAAAGACGCGTCGTATTTTGTTCTGTAATTCTCTTATTAATAGTAAAAATGATTTGAATAAATATTAAAATAGAAAATTAATTAAAACAAGACAAAATGTGTGTTTTATGATATATTAATTATTCCATTATAGAAACTGATTCAAATATTTTAATGTATTTAAAAACCATTAAATATGGTTCAGTATAAACATTTTTTTTAAAACAAATATTTTTTTAATGCATTTAAAAATATTAAATAGGTGTATTAAAAACGTATTTTTTAAAGAAAGGAATATAGCATTTATTGTAATTTTTTATTTACTAAAAATTAATGTATTAAAGAATATTTTGTTTTCTACCATTGACCCTTGATCAATGTATTTAAAAACAATTTAAAAAAAAATGTATTTAAAAACGGTTAAATACGTGAGCATAGCAGTTAATGATATTAATATTTTACTAATATTAATTTTAGAAATAATAATTTTATCGGTTTGTTTAAAACATTTTTTTAAGGAAAGGAATATACTATTTATAGTATTTTTTAATTGAGTCAAAATTAATGTATTGAATAATCATTATCTAGGTCAATTCAAAAGGTTTTTTTAAAAAATTTCGAATATAGCATTTATTGTATATATCGCATTTCACTTTCTGTACATATGAGCATCAAATCACATAAATAATAAACCGAAATATGAATTCACACAAATAAATAAATTCAAATATTAAACTGTGTGAAATAGAGATGGAAGCCGATCGTGTTTAGTTTTTATTTTGATTTTTGTATTTTTTTAATTAAGTCATGCGTGTTTCTTTGGGGAGGTTTTTTTTTTGTATATCGGAAAGATAAATTTTACCCGTCAGGAATCGATCCTACCCAACTCATATGTCCCCCCAGCTCCTACTGTGAAAATACAGAATCTCTGAGGACCATTTACTGAACATAAGTGGACAGAAGTGAAGTATAGGGACTTAGTTGTAAACACTGATAGTTAGTGCTCATAGCTGAGCTGGCAAGTAGCTGGCAAGTAATTAGTGTTAGTTAAAACTGATTAGCAGTTAGTTACAAGTTTGTTATTCTGTTTTAGTATAAATAAGCTTTTGTCTTTCTTCTACATTGTAACGAAAATCACATTCAATCAATTAAACTCAGATTTCAACTTGTTCTTCAAGCTTCTTCTACAAGCTTGTTCTCTCTTTTCTTTGACCTACCACTTGAGCTATCGTACGGGAACAAATATGAATGAATAATTAATCTCTTCTATCTTTCAGATGAAAAAAAAAAATTCTCTTACTTCGGGTGGATAAGTTGGGGTAAAAAACATATTTAACCCTCATAAGCTATAATATCCTCCCGCTAGTCAACACCTAGTTTTTCTAAATTACACGTCATTCTTGCAGATTATAGTAACCCATTGATCGAAATTCAGACATAAGAGTGCGGACTGAGGCTCACTCCTAAGCTTAGACTTTGATTCTCCATCCATTCTTCAAACTGGTTATTTTGGATTTTCATATTTCATAGTTTTCACTGATTTCCCCCTTTTCAGTTCATCGATCAGCACTGAGAAATGAAACTGAGCCCAAGAGAGATCGCGAAAATAGAGCTACACAATGCTGGATTCCTGGCCCAGAAACGCCTTGCTCGTGGTTTAAGACTCAATTACACTGAAGCTGTTGCTCTCATAGCAGCACAGGTTTGCTTCTCTTCTGTTGGATTAAATAAAATTAATTCCTCAATAATATTTCATACTATTTAATTTAATTTAATTTTTTCATAGACTTTGGAATTTATTCGGGATGGTGATAAGACTGTTGCAGAGCTTATGTCTATTGGGAGAGAACTCTTAGGAAGGTATTATTGGATCAGCTTTTCTTTTTTTCAGAATCAATTCTGATATTCAGAAGCTACTAACAAAAGCTTTTCCCAGATTTCATTCTGGCTTTAGAATCGATTGTAAAATGATTTCCAAAACATGCAGAATTAGTAATAAGGGTTGGGTGGGATGAAGGGTGAAGGGTCCAGGGTTCGAACCCTGATTATGACTAATTTACTAAGTAATGGTTGAGAGGATAACGTTAAAACTTGATTTCAGAGAATCTAAATTTGTTTCTCTGTTTTAACAGGAGACAAGTTCTTCCAGCTGTCCCCCATCTCTTGGATACTGTTCAGGTAATCTCGCGCGATTATGTGATACTTTTCTTGATTGTTAGAAAATAACTCTCCCAAATGGCTTTATGTATATTGCATGAAATTAACTCAGCCAAATTGTTGTTATGGGTCCTACTGGGAGATCTTTCCATCTTTTGTGCCAAGATAGATAGTTATATTATTTTTATTTTGTGTTTATGATTCAAAATATTTTTTTTTTAAATTAGTATATTTTTCGCTCTTTTAATCTCTTTGTCATGGCTCTTAAAATGTCAAAACGACCGGTCTCCCCCATCCCCCAAGCTCATTGATAGAAAGAAATTATTGTCATAATTGAATAAATAAAATTGAATGCAGGTTGAAGGTACCTTTCATGATGGGACTAAGCTAGTCACTATTCATGACCCCATTGCTAATGAGAATGGAAACATGGAACTAGCATTATTTGGTTCTTTTCTCCCAGGTGTGCCTCTATTTTGATCTTAAAATTAGATGCTTTATTATATCTCTCTGCTGAGTGCTTCGTCTCTGTGCATGCTATACAGGTATCTTAAATTCTTTTTATTGTTTCTTTGCCTAGTTTGAATTAAAACATGACTTGCAAACTATATCTTTTAAATAAAATTCTTGTGTAATTTTAGTTTTTGTTCATGATCAGCATTTCTTTTGTTTACATGAAAAGGAAAAATCTCTTGTCTTCTAATGTCTATATAGAAGTTAGGGATATTTTAAAATTCTACAAGCTAACTTGAAGCTGCTTTTTTCTCAGAAATGATCAGTGACCTTTCAATGATGATCTGCTATCTATATCTATATGTATGAATGTATATATGTGTTTATGTATATATTTTACATTTTTACTAAATTAGCTTATTTGACTTTGATTACTCGAATCACATGACTGTCACATTGACTATCGAGGGGTAATGGGAGCCTAGAGACATGATAAGTCATAGTATATATTTTCAGTTTAATGATGATATATGTATATTAATTTAGTATTCATAATTATTTTTGAAAATCTATGGTGTTGTTGATTTATAGAAACAGAAACTACAAACTGAAACCTGTAGTTACATTAGCATTTCTCTTGATAATGGACTCTATGATTGCAGTACCTTCACTTGGCAGGTTTACCGAGAGCAAAGAAGATGATATAATTCCTGGTACTGTAATATCTAGAGATGGAAGCCTGATTCTTAACTCTGGAAGGGATGCAGCAATTCTCAAAGTTGTCAACAAAGGAGACCGGCCAATTCAGGTGTTTGCCTGTTTGTTGGACCTAGTTCCTTAGCATTTATGCATCTTTTACTTTGGCTGGCATTAAAATGAAAATTTTAATATATTCCATATTCAAAATGATCGAAAGATGCTCCAGTTACACATAGTGATAGAGTTTCTAAATGCAGTTTCATGAAATAACAAAGTGAAGTCAATGAATGAGACAATATTGGCACTTACCTCTTGAATTTATTTTCTGATCAAATAAGGAGGATTTAAATGGTTTTCAAAGTTGTCTGAAGATTCGCATCTAAGTACATGAATCTTGTTGACCACTCTGTACTAGGATTTGAGCATGTTTGGATCATAGTTATGTCAGGAAAACGAACCTCTTGAGCTTTTCTTGTCAAATTGAATGAATTTATATTATATATATGGATCCTTGTCAAATATTGAAATATTACAGCTTTTCTGTTTCATTTATTCCAGCTAATTGATTACTTGTTTACTTATCGAGAAATGTTACAGACTCTTTCCAACACAATTTCTCTTACTGGTTGAAATTCATGCGGGAACCATGAATCTCAATCAATAAGAGAGTGTGTTAAAAACAATGAGTTAAATAGTGTGTTTCGAGCACTCATCTTCCTTCTATTATCCATAGAAAATAACTGAAGCTACATTTTGTAATACTTTTGAAAATTTTCAGGTTGGAAGCCACTACCATTTTATTGAAGTAAATCCCTACTTAACCTTTGATCGAAGGAAAGCATTTGGCAAGCGCCTCAATATAGCTTCTGGAACTACCACGCGCTTTGAGGTAATATTCTACATTGTTGTTTGTTTTCCTATTTACCATAGTAATAATTGTAAAATATAGTTCATTGAATTTTTTGCATTTTAATTTTTTATTCAGTGCCGAACTGATCTCATATAAGCAGACTAGACTTGTTCATATAGTGAACTAATTCATTTATTAGATTTAGATCACTGATATTAATCTAAAAATATCTACTTTTGATAGCCAGGGGAAAGTAAAAGTGTTGTACTCGTAAGTATTGGAGGTAACAAAGTCATTAGAGGAGGTAACAACATTGTTGATGGTCCAGTAAATAATTCTAATTGCATAGAAGCCATGGAGGCTGTGACCAAAAGGGGATTTGGGCATATGGAAGAGGCAAATGCAAGGTTTATGATTTGTTATTGAAGTGATTGTCGTATACATTTTCTTACATCTTTGCCAATTCCATGTTTGCAAAGACTTCTCATTTCAAATATCAATTTGGCAGGGAAGGTATTACTGGGGAAGACTATTCACTTACTACACTAATTTCTCGAGAAGAGTATGCTAACAAATATGGCCCCACTACTGGTGATAAAATCCGTCTTGGTGACACTAACTTGTTTGCCGAAATTGAAAAGGATTTTGCTGTCTATGGTGATGAATGTATTTTTGGAGGTGGGAAAGTCATAAGAGATGGAATGGGTCAGTCATGCGGCCATTCACCTGATGGATCCTTGGATACTGTTATAACAAATGCCGTGATCATTGATTATACTGGAATTATCAAAGCAGATATCGGTGTTAAAGATGGCCTTATTGTCTCAATTGGAAAAGCAGGAAATCCAGATGTGATGAATGGTGTATTCCTTAATATGATCATTGGGGTAAGTTCTCTTCCAGACATCATGGGTAATGGGTTGAATTCATTCATCATTGTCCTGATACAGCTTACACACATCATCCATATCTAGGCCAATACTGAAGTTATTGCTGGAGAGGGCTTGATTGTAACAACCGGGGCTATAGATTGTCATGTGCATTTTATATGCCCTCAATTAGTATACGAAGCCATATCAAGTGGTAAGTCTATAACCAAGTTCTGCTGAAATTTCACATTTCATGTATCTTTCAAATATTTAAAGCACGCTTCAGTGTGCGGTACCAGACTCATGACTGATATGTAGATGAAAAAGTTTGGGAGTTATTTGAGATCATCTGCGAATTGTTTTTGTATTGAAGACTCCCATCTTTACCAATTTACTCATTTTCTCAAGAAATATCCATCATCCAAACTACTTGTATGATTTTATTAGTCCTTTTCTGCTTTGTACATAGGTATCACAACATTAGTGGGAGGAGGAACAGGACCAGCTGATGGAACACGTGCTACAACTTGTACACCAGCTCCAAGTCAGATGAAACTAATGTTGCAATCAACAGATGACCTGCCTCTGAACTTTGGTTTTACTGGAAAAGTCTCTTTGTTTATTTAATCTTTTACTGGGTTTTTTGTTTAGTTATGTTTCCTGTTTTTCTGCTCAATGTTATATGTTTAAAGTGAATAAAGCTTCATTTCGTTCTTCAGGGGAATAGTGCCAAGCCTGATGAACTTCATGAAATAATCAGGGCTGGAGCTATGGGACTGAAGCTGCATGAGGACTGGGGATCTACACCAGCAGCTATAGACTGTTGCTTAACTGTTGCGGAACAATATGGCATTCAGGCACAACTTTCTTCCACATATTCACTTTTTTGTTTTTCTAATCTTGGTTTATCTCTATTGCCAATTTTTACTTTACAACAAGTCTTTTACCAGTAAACAGAGTCAATTACATGGATCAAGTGATGCCATAATAATTTGTTGTAAATCATGTTTAAAGACAAACTATTTAAATCTAAATCATTCTTATTGGTGTGGCCAGTAGTTTTTCTTGGTCTTGTCTTGTTCTACATTTAACTATTTGATTATCTTCCATCTAATATACTCTCCTTAGTGGGACTACTGTCTTCTCCACACTTGTCCATTCCATCTTAAGTTGGATAGTACTATATTTTCCTTAATAGGTGCTACTTGAATTTTCTCCCTAATGCATTCATGCCTAATCCTATTTTGTCTTGTGTGTCACTTGCCCATTATAATATCCTTGTCTTTGTAAAATTGGAGCTTATTTCCTTGTTGCTAACTTTTAGTATAACAGGTTAATATACACACTGACACCTTAAATGAATCTGGATTTGTGGAAGATACAATTGCTGCATTCAAAGGAAGAACTATTCATACTTACCACAGGTATATGTTAACTCTGAGAGTTCTTATAACAGGCACAGGTCCATTGCTATTTGTTAATTACTGTCCTAACTGTTGCTGAGGGAAAATGCCCATTTTATTTTTATGTGAAAAATTCACTGTATAGAAGTATTACCTTGAAGAAAAAAGTTTATATGTAATTTCTTGGTGGAACTTTAATTTCCATCGTTTACTGAATCAGATCTTATCTGTAATGTGAAATAGGTGATAGGTTAAACTTAGAGCTTTGTTTTTCCCATAATAGGACATTTACTTGTATACATATGACTCTTTTTGTAACCCTCAACTCTTCTCTCTGGCCGTGTGGGGGTTCGAGGTAGGCATGGTTTATTATATTATATGCTCCAATAAGGAGAACATGATGACTTTTTGGTTCTGTTTTCTGATCTAAGTTAACTGATTTGGGCAGTGAAGGTGCAGGTGGCGGCCATGCTCCAGATATCATCAAAGTATGTGGTGTGAAGAATGTCCTACCCTCATCAACAAATCCTACACGCCCTTATACGTCTAATACCATAGATGAGCATCTTGATATGTTGGTATGGAAGAAAATACAGTAATAATATTAATATTTAGCTTAAGCTATTTGGTTCTTAACTCAGACTTGATGATGTACAGATGGTCTGCCATCATCTTGATAAGGATATTCCAGAAGATATAGCTTTTGCAGAATCAAGGATAAGAGCTGAAACAATAGCTGCTGAAGATATTTTGCATGATATGGGGGCAATTAGTATTATATCTTCTGATTCACAGGCTATGGGGCGAATTGGAGAGGTCTTTCCTTTGATCAAGTTATCACATATGGATAAGACTTAATTACTCTCATATTTATTTTGAAAAGAACAATGGAATTGAGAGCTTGGTAGGGCCAAATTTATTCTCAAAAATCAAATGGTGTGTGCCTGTGGTATTTCTTTCAATTTGTTTGAAGATCTCTGTTATTGTCTCATGCAGAAAATGTCTGATGCACAATGGTGTGCATGTGCTGGTAGCTTGGGTAATTACAGCTGTTTTAGGGTGTACAGCTAGCAAGAGAGTTAGTTAGTAGTAGCATATAATATCTAGAGTCAGTTATGGTTGTTGTGATTGATTGTATTGAACTCTTCTTTCTTGAATCTATCTGTTTCTCTCTGTTCTCTCTCTCTACTCTCTTCTACTTCTGTTCTATCTATGTCTGGAATTTATGTCTTACTGTTGTTAATTTGACTATCACCGTACCATATTCCCATATTTGTCTCTTAACTTTCACTTTTATTTATTTATATTTATTGTATATCCATGAAATTTTTTATCAAGTTTTTTATCCTCAGGATTATATTGTTGAATAATTTCTTCTTTAGGTGATAAGCAGAACATGGCAAACTGCCAACAAGATGAAGTCACAAAGAGGACCACTGCTGCCCGATGAATCAGTCAATGACAATTTTCGGATCAAACGTTATGTCGCAAAGTACACTATAAATCCAGCTATAGCAAATGGTTTGTCACGATATGTTGGTTCAGTTGAGGTATGGTGTTTGAATGTTGAGTCCTATGTCAAGTTAGGCATGCATTTTCCTGGGAAAAAACAGATAGTTCTTTGAAAATTTCGATTGGCCAAAGGAGGTCAAATGCCCAAGGCCTTGAAAGTCTATGTTAGAAAGAAAAATAGGGTTTCTAGTGGAAGTTACGATAAGGAGACAGTTATATTTAGGTCATGATAGTTATGTGTGTTTATATCTATCTTTGGGGTAGTTATTACGAGTTTTTGATAATTATGTGTGTTTTTAATTCTAAATGCATGGGGGCTAGTTACCAATTTAGAAAAAAAAAAGTATTCTTGATCTCTGTTAGGTCTTAGGCCCGTGAATCCGTTCTTTTATTCCAATTCTGGTTGAAATCCAGAATTGTTATCAACAAAATTTTCATGTTTGTTTGTGCAATCTCTTGAACCAAATAATTTGGTTTGACTTGTCGGGTACTCTCAACAAGTATGGACTCAAGAGTCGAAGGACCGAAGAAGCAAATAGAGACAATTTTTAAATCAAATGAGATGCAGAAAATTCAATGCGTCACGTCACGACCAATTCAGAACAATGACCTAATCTAGGGAAGAAGTAGATAGATTCTGCGAAGATGAAGAAGAAGGTTGATGGTTTGGAGGAGATGCGACTGCTATTGTAGGAATTAGTGAAAAAAAGGGTGGCTGTGGAACCAGACATTTCCAGCAATCCCAAAACTTCTTCCCCTGTGAACCAGTGTCCATTGGTCCACAGATATTAGAGTATAAGGCTATATACACACATAATGTACAGAACCTACTGCCAATAAAGATAATAGAGCTGTTAGCGTCAGTTAGCTCCAACTAATTCTGTTAGGAAGTTAATTAAAGTTAGTTAGGCTAGCTAAGCCTGAGTTATCACTGTATGTACTTGAAACTATCACAATAATTAATGAATAATAGATTTAGTTAACTTCTAGCTCTCAAGGTTTTCAGCCTCAGTGGCTGAATTCTTTGGGCTTCAATTCCAATAAGAGACATAATTATAATCTGTTAAAACCTCAGGAGTTAGTCTCACCAGTATGTGGATGTTCCCGGCTCTAACAAGATTGCACGTAAAAAAAAGACAGAAAAAAAAACTGAAGCGCACACCTGGTGAGAGGGGTTAATGACCAAGCAAAAGTTCGTCACGATTTTCAGAAATCATTTTTTCTTATTTTTTTTATTGATTTATCAAACTTTCTTACTTTGATATGTACTTGTGTGCATAATTATATAAAGCATACTTTATAAGTAGTGCTAGTTCCACGTCTTTGGTCAGCTATTCCTGTAGAAAAAGTTATTGAACTTTTAGCTATCTTGGAATTAGTGAGTACCTGTATTATTGCTTATTGGTATGCATTTAAGTACTAAACTATTTCTTTTTTCATACGTCAACTGCAATTTGTGTATCATACCACAGCTATAAAGCTGGTGCCGATCCTTCTAATTTTAGTATTATCTCGACCCCTTCATTTACACCTAGTCTTGCAGGTGGGAAAGTTAGCAGATCTCGTATTATGGAAGCCATCATTTTTTGGAGCAAAACCAGAAATGGTGATCAAAGGTGGTCAGGTTGCATGGGCTAACATGGGTGACCCAAATGCAAGCATCCCAACGCCTGAACCGGTAATGTTTTCATATATGTATTGGCTTGCCTTCTAATATATTATGGGAAGCTATATGCAAGTGTGGATGGAGTGGGGTGTTTGAAGAAAAGGAAAGACATAGTAAAAAAAATTATTTCAATTAAATACTTTCTAATTTAATCATTTTGTAGAATGAAAGGACTAAAGTGATCGATTATCACTTAATCTCATTCATTTTTACAAACATGATATAGCTCTTTTAATTCAGAAAAAAAAAAACCTCCAACACCCTTAGGGCGTTATGATGGAAGTGCATTAAATAAACTAGGAAACATAACTTTTCAGGTGATTATGAGGCCAATGTTCGGAGCATTTGGCAAGGCTGGGAGTTCGCACTCCATTACTTTTGTGAGCAAGGCATGGAATCCTTCTCTGCTCCTCTTTGACAGACACAATCACACACATGCAGGCACACAAATAACGAAATAAGGATTCTCTCATGTCAAGTAATGGTGTCTTGTGATATTTTCTGTCTATCGAGGTCTCTCTTCATAATTTTAATAAGTATAAAGAGAGATATAGACATGAAATTTTAACAAGGCAGTGACATGTGAATTTCCAATTGAGTGGATTCTGATCTGCACGTATCACACACACTGTTAGTTTCTCTGGAAGATTACAGACTCACATCATATGTTGATTGTGTGACAAAGCAGGCAGCTTTGGACGAAGGGGTAAAAACTTCGTACGGACTTAACAAGAGGGTGGAAGCCGTGGACAGCAATGTGAGGAAGCTCACCAAACTAGACATGAAACTGAATGATGCCCTTCCACAAATCACTGTGGACCCAGAAACCTACACGGTCACAGCAGATGGAGCGGTTCTCACCTGCACCGCAGCTGCTTCTGTTCCTCTTTCGCGGAATTACTTCCTCTTTTAAGCACATAACTCTCTCACCTTCTCATTTTATTATGAGTCCAGATCCAACAAACTTGTAGCCAATCGTGGAATTCCCATTAGCATATCCATTAACATTGTCATGAATGCACTTTTTTCTTGGAAGAAACTGAATGTAAATTTTCGTATATTTATGGATAGCTAAATTTAATTAATTGTTTCTTTTCTGCTCCCATATTGCATTCCATGATTACATCCTAGTTCTTACGTTCTTGTTCTGCACATGGTTTAGGATCAAGGATTGTTGGTCCCCAATTAGCAGCACTCAGGTTACTTATCACATCGAACTAGAAAACAAAAGGATTTGATTATTTTAGGGTTAATTAAGTTTTTGGTCCTTGTGTAATAGGCAAAGTTTGAAATTAGTTCTTTACTGGAGTAAAGTTTGGATTCAGTCCTTAATTTTAGGGAAACTACCCAGTTTTAGTTCCTTTTGAAGGTGGTGGTCCGATGACTTTGCCACATGACTTCAACGGTCCTACATGGCGCGCTTACGTGTTAAATGAGGCCGACATGAAATTTTAAATTAAAATTTTATTTCCACATATGTAAATAAAAAATAAGAGTTTAATAAATTAAAAATAAAATCTATATATATATGTAAAGCACACTTGTGGTTTTGCATGCAATTAATGTATTAAACCATAAAAGCTCACATACCTTTATATTAAATACATTAAAAAATAAAAAATTTAATAAACTAAAAACTGAAAAAAAATTGTATTATAAAAACATATTCAACTACTTATATTAAATAACAACATTCATAGACTTAAAATTGACTTGAGGTTTGCATTTGACAAATTTAAAAAATCAAAATAAAAAACAAAATAATATTTCTTAATAAATAATTTAGATAAAATACTTTTAAAATAAAAAAATTTCTATCAATATATATCTATCTATATTGTACTTAGGGCTCTTATTTCCCAAAGTAATTATCTATCTATCTATCTATCTATCTATAAACTATATAAAGAGAGAGTTTGTGCAGCCTAGAGGGCAATTTAGTACTTCAATATTTTATTGCACTATACTTGAAATTTAACTATGGTTATTTTGGTAAAAATAATAAGTAGTTCTTCTTGATTCAATCACAGCCGTTGGTTCCCTTTGCAATGTTACTGCCTTTTTGGCTTCTCAAACGTGTTAGGTTCATCTTCGTCGTTGCGGTGCGCCTTGGGTTCATCATCGTGTTAGGTTTCTTTCTCTACAACTCTTTGATTGTTCTTCTTTCTGTCTTTCATTTGTTCATCTCAATCGACCTTATTATGTGATTTAGAGTCTCATCTTCTCTTCCATTTTTAATTTACCTGCAGTTCTGCTCTGGAGAGACCGAATTTGACTTTGATTCATCTGAACTGACGCCCATGCTCGCAGTTTTGGGGGGTTAGAATTGAATTGATGTTTTATGCATTTGTGTTTTTTACTGTTATGGAGTCGTCACCCTATATCTTTAGATTTTGCTGTGAGGCTAAGTTCTTATCAGTCATTATCTTCTGCTCCGGTAAGAACCCTTATATTTTTGCTTTTTTGGTGCCTTTATGATATTTATCAAGTAGAAAATAATACTGTAATATCAAAACTTCAACAATGATCTATACCTTACCTTATACATGCCATAACTTGGAATATATAATGTTGTCAACAGTTTTAATTTGCTAATTTACAATTCCTTTTCTATTTTCAGCTGAGGGAACGTAATCCAGAGATGTATAGATCTCCCCACTAGATCACTACTTGATCCACTTCTGTCAGAAGAAACTGGCCTAAAGTGGCAACCCAACAAGTTATCTGAGAGCATCATCAAGTGTTTGAATTTCATTTATGTGAGGCTATTAAGAAATTCAAGAGCAATGGAATTGGAAAAATCAGGGCAAGTTTCCAGGTCTGTGCATTCTTCTTTAAGGTCAAGAAGCTTCAGGGTGGATACTGTATCATCAACCCCAATTTTGGGCTTTGAAATGATAAATAATCCTGTTTTTATTTTCAAACTGTTGCAGAATTACTTAGGGAAAGGTAAATGTTTTTTTCATAATTTTGATTTTTAAGCTTGATTTTGATTTTCTGATTGACTGAGTGGATTTTGATGATCTTTGCTGCAGTCTTGCTGTGGAATAGGAGGTCAATTTTTATGTCATTTTGTTATCAGATTGTCCGGTTGATCTTGGTTGCATGCTTCCTTCCTGGGCATTTAAGCAGAGAGGGAAGAATTGAATGTAGGAAAAAATGGCATGGAGAGTTGGTTAGGTGGGGTTAGCCATTCCCAAATATGAGATACTTTTCTCACTTAAAGTCTCTATTTGCAATGTTTCTCCTTATATTCTTTGTTTCCTTCCACCAATTACTTTAATAACTACTTTGAAGAGCAAAAAGAAATGGAATCGTTAATTTAGAAAACTTAAGAAGCTATAACCAGATTTAGATATGGATTTCATTTGCTAAATATTATGTTTAGCCTCACTTATGTGGATACTGAGGTGGACTTTAGGGAGGTTTGAGGGCTGAATTTTTATAGTCGAAAATATTAAATACAGAGTTAGAGTAATGGAATGTTGGAAAAAATTACATGGAGAGTGGTTTTAGGTGGGGTTTGCGAGTGAGATTCTCTCACTGAGAGTCTTTATTTAAAATGGTCTTGCCTTCTTTGTTGCCTTCTATCAATCACTCTAATACATATCATTGAATGTTCATTGAAGAAAACAACATTGTTAGTGGGACCACAACAGTGTATCTTTAGTGCTTGGAGTGCCTTTGTGGCTTTTTGTTCTTTTCACTGATAAGTTCCAATTAGAGCATGTTCTTTTATTGTTGGGGTAACTTTGTGGCCTTATGACATTAACTCAGTTTAATATGATTTATATGTGGGTTGAGTTTTTTTGTTATGCTTTCCTCTTTCCATTAGCTGATAAGTATTAGAAATAATTGCTTATTGTCCGTTATCTTTCTTACTTTTAATTGTGCTTAAAGTATCTTTAAGAGTCAGTTACTAAGTAAAGTGTCTTAAAGAGTCAGTTACAAAGTCTAATTGTATTGCACTTCATTAAGAGTCATTGAGTAAGTTTTTGAGTTTCCATGAGTTACTTTTCGCATTTTTTGGTGTGTTTGTTTTGCCTTCAGTTTTTTTAGGTGAGTTTTATCTCAGTTATGTGATGTTGACCAATAATCTCCCATAAGATTTTTGTAATGCTTTCCTCATTAAATTAGGTGAGTTTTATGTCAGTTATGTGATTTTGGCCAATGCTTTGCTTTCAGATTCTTCTTTCATTGCATCACTAACTTATGATTCTTCTTTTTTTTTTTTCATTTTCTCATTCATGGATGACAATGTGTAGAAAATGATTAAGCTTATTCTTAGAGTTTGGGTAGTGCAGTAATTTTCTTTTGCGTGCAATTCCAGTGTCTCTTTCTATCCAGGATTCAATTTCTTCAGTGTCAGCGGGGTATAGTTTGAGCAGTGCTAACTGCAGAGAACAATGTAAAATTTTCTGAGGTAAACGTTGATGCTTTTGAGGACACAAAACCTTTAGTTGTTAAGGATCATGTTTCCATTTGTTTCCAACTGTCTCTCTTCTCCTTACTTATTTTGTTTTGATTTGATTTTTGTGGTGCAGATATGAATGATGGTAATAGATGAAGAGTTGTTGGGTGGATCATATCATTCATATGCTTAGGGGTGTTTTCCTCACATATGCAGCTCCATATATAACTCTTATGTTAGTTGTGACATATTTACATAGCTTTTCTCAATCTGTCTGAATCTATTTAGCATCCTATGCTTCTTTTTCTTCTTCAGTTGTTGGTTCTGAATCTGTTCAATTGAACAAGTTTTTATTTTTTTAAAAACTGTTTTATTTGTTTCTTACTTTCAATTTTTCTTTTTTGAAAGAGTTTTTTGGTCTGTTATTTTCTTTTTAAATGAGGTCTTCGTGCAGTAGAATGACAAATGGGAATGCTTTTACTTTGCTCACTGCTTTCTGTTTTGATAAAATGTTTCATCTTATCCCCCTCTTGAGACTATCTCTAAGCCATATCAGCTGTGAAAGAATCTCTCCCCTGGAAATTGAGCATGTCCTGGAAACATCTCTCATTTTACTTTTGTTTACATACCTCTATACTGTGAAATTATGTGAAATCTTATACCGTATTATTTCACGGGTAATATCCTATAGGGAGAAGAAATCATCTAACATATATGCCATGTAAAAGATGAAAAAGTTTGAAATGCTTAGTAGGAGACATGTGAGTTTTCGTGTTTCCCTTAATAGCATTTAATTTTGTTATTTCCATTCTTCAGTTAATATTAGAAGAAATGGAAAGTTATTTGTTATATCGTATTTTAAGTTTCATTTTTTGATTTGAATATTTTTAGTTCATTGAGTTTATTTCCATCAGAGGGTTGAGCATGTTAGAGTTGAAAGGAATGTGGTTGCAGAAGTTGTCAGCGATTGAATTGTCAAACTTTATTACTCCATGTGACTAAGTAAACTGCTTTATTTCTAATGAATCCTTTTTTTTATGGTGGAAACCGCTTAATTTATGCAAATAATTTCTGTGGCTTTTCATTTTATAAGTGTAGCTTTATCTAGCTTTGCACATGGAAGTTTGAATATCATTAACTAGGGCACTTGAGATTTATGGAGCCTTCTATCAACAACCTAGATTTGAAAAAAATGCATATTGAATTAAAATTCACCTCATACCATGGGGAAGACAAGTTTCATCCTTGCTTTTATCTGCTCAAGTTCTTTACTCTTAAATGCTGCAATTCCCTTTGGTGGGCAAAAGATGAGTGGTCACAGCAGAGAAAAAGTAGAGAAGTTTTCAAGGGAAGACTGTTGTTACTCCTTTGAAGAACCCAACATGGCTTGAGCTTATTAGTAATGAGAACAGTAAATAGGACTGTGATGTTGTTACTCCTTTGATATTTTTTCCCCTTTTTCTCTTTCCTTCGTGTTTAAATTTGGATTTTATGGGTGTGACACAGTAGAACAATACAGGAAAGCTAGCTAAATCATGATATAATTTCATTGGTGTGCTCTTTGTATCAAACCCTTGATTGATGAACTTGAGGTGGAGACATAAAAATAGTTTATAGATAAAAGAACTTGATCTCATATCACCTTTATATTTATAATTATGACTTATGAGTTATGATGTCTACATGATACCCTTATTAGTCTTTCTATTAACTTACAAGGCTTTAGGCTTTTCTCTATCAATTGGAAAAGGTCCAACAAACTAAACAAAGAAAACATTTTTAAAGATAATGGGCGTATTGAACTCCCCTAGATAGTCAAATTGTCATTCATCATTACTTTATGTATGCCCCCAGCCACGCAATTTGTTAAAATAAAATCATAATAACATTAAAAAGGGTAAAAAAAAAGTTGCATCGTTGAAGTGTAACGGCTAAAGTTGAAACTCCATTTAATATGATATTTTTGTTCTCCATCATTTCATCTCTCAAACCTATCATCTCTAATATGCAGTGACAGATTCAGAAAGTTTTATTTGGAACATGTCTTTCAAAGGCTTTTTTTTGTTACAAAAACTTACGGTGAGGGGATGGTGCCCCAGTTCAAGGCTAGAAAAGCCATCTGGCTCAAAAAGCACTTCCAAAAGACTTGCATTTATCTCACCCCAAGGAGACTAGGTAGGTTCAAACCTACAACTTGTCACAGATGGGACTCTGTCATGCTCTACTAGACCAATGTCTTGAAATTTCTAAGACAATTTAAACCTCACACAAAACAATAAATTTTAATTAACTTGACCGCTATATAAATAAATCGAACTTGGAGGAACTATCTCAATAATGATGGGCACGTTAAGTAAATGCATTATTATTTCACTTTAAAGTGTTAATCTAAAAATATATTTGTTGCTCTTATGAATTCACAACATGAATTGCCCTGAAATGATAGATAAAATATGTTTTAACCTTTCAGCTGACTTTTAATTGTATAAAAAATAGAAGTAATTAGTTCTTTATTACTTTTATATGAGTTAGGAAATTTCGTAGCACACAATTAATTACTTTTGATTTATAGAATTACATATTATTATTTCGTAAAATATTTTAAATAAACACATAATTAAAAAAATTACACAAAAAACAAAATACGAATATCCCCGTGCATCGCACGGGTAAAAAATACTAGTGTACAGTAAAATGATTCATAAATTAACAAAACATAATTAAAAGAAAATATATTTGGGGTCCACAAATATCTTGGAACAACTTGCTTCAAGACCGATCGATACGTTTTCGACACAAAAAATTTCCCGCGTTAATTTTCTTAATCAGAATTGTTTGGTTATTCCTTGATTTTCAAATCGAGGTCGCGAACTTAGGTCATCTACTGAACATATTCAGTCGACGAGAAAAACTTTCATCGGGTTTCTAAAGCTAAGCTCTATCAATATTACAGTCGAAAGTTTTGAAATAGTTCTGGAATTAAACATACATTCACAATCAGAATACCACCCAAGTCTTATTCTAGCTCCGATTAAGAGTTGTGGGTTAATTAGTATTTTTACGACCTTTTGAATATTCGGAATTATAATCAAGTTATGAATACGATTCAAATTTAGCATTCGAAGTGACTACAACTTTTTAAATATAGATGTATAAAGCTTTTACATCGCTTCACTTGCAAGTTATAGCACACACTTTTTACAAACATCCTTACGCCAGCATAGAAACCTAGGCGTAAATCAAAAATTAATTAATTATATTATTTCTAAAAATCTAGGTCTTACAATACTACCCCCTAAAAAGAAATGTCGTCCTCGAAACTTAGGGTTCAGCGAATAGTTCTGGGTACTATTTTTTCATCTTCTCCTCTCTCTCCTAGGTAGAATTGCCTGTGTCATTATTTTAGATGACCTTCACCATCATAATTTGTTTTCCTCTCAGTTTCTTCACTCTTTTATACTTTATTCTAACTAGCGGCACATCATGAATGTTGGAAAGAAATGGTGGTAGTGTTATCTGATAGGCTACCGGCCCTACTCGTCGAGTAATCTGGTATGGACCAATAAACTTCGGCGTGAGTTTGCTTGACTTAATGGCTCTTCTGACTCCCGTGGCTGTTGTGACTCAAATAAACACATGGTCTCCCTCTTCAAACTCAAGGGTTCGACGGTGTTGGTCAGTGTAACTTTTCTGCCTACTCTGAGAAGTCTTAATCTTGTCTCTGATCTGTTTAACTTTCTTCATTGGCTCCTGCAGAAGTTCAAGTCCAACCAACAAATTCTCCTTATCTTGATACTAGTACAAAGGTGTTCTACACTTCCCCCCATATAAAGCTTCATAGAGTGTCATCCCTACACTTGCGTGAGTAAATTCAATCAGCGGTAGTAGGTCATCCCAACTCCCTTTGTTGTCCAGCACACAAGCTTGTAGTAGATCTTCCAAAGACTGAATGTTTCTCTCCGTCAGACCATTGATTTACGAACGATAAGCAGAGCTCAACCTTAGTTTTGTTCCCAAAGCCTTATACGGAGCTCCCCAAAAGTGTGAAGTAAACTTCGGAACTCTGTCGGAAACAATACTTGTTGATACCCCATGCACTCGTACAATCTCGGCCACATAAATCTCTGCGAGCTTTTCTACGTTGTAGGTAGTCCTCACTGGCAGGAAATGTGCAGATTTAGTCAAGCGATCCACAATCACCCAAATTGAATTGTACCTCTTCTAATTTCGTGGCAAAGGGTGTTTGTAAGAAGTGTATGCTACAAGTTTAAGTTCCATAAATTAAACTGCCAGACTATGGAGGATTGGTGGTCAGGGATTCGTCATGCGGGGTGAATTCGCTATGAGTTCGTTGATCGAGACGAGCCCAAGTCATGGGTCGTAGACCACGCCACCAGGAGGGCGAACTACACCTATAGAGTGGTCGAGGATATTCATGATGAGCACGAACACTTAGTATAGGGATGACTTCACCTTATGACTGTGAGCATCTACCTTCCATCATTCTTGATAGGTCCAGGGAAAGGAGTACCCCCACCCGCACCGACTACCAATTCTATGGAGGATCCTTCCGAGGAGTCCTCAACTTTTCTGATAGCACCCCAGATGCCAGTAGTTGCACCGAGATGCGACCCTACTTCAATTTTTTTCGACCTCCAGACGATTCTTGATTAAGATGGAGCCCTTGTCGCCACCCCCTTCACCTTACTACACGTCGACCACTTGGTACGTGTAGAGGAGAAGGTAGTAGTTGTGAATGTCGTGGATGTGGACACTGGTGACGTTCGAGTGAGGAGCAGATCGACCAGCGGGAAATTGTGGATGTAGAAGCTGAGGTGATCGTGATTGAGGACTCCGACTACTAGGGAGAACTGGACTGGTAATGTAGCAGAGTCAGTGGTAGACGTATATTGGAGGGTAATGCCTACTGGTTGTAAGGCGATAGTTTGACTAGCTAGTGTTTGTACATTTTGGGCAGGGTAGGTCCCCAACACATTATTTTTTGTGTGGTTCTCATTGCTGGGAATTACAGGGAGTAGTCGGACGTAGGGGTCTGGAGGATGTCATTTTGGGCTGACTATTCCTTTTTTAGCATTGTAATATATGTATTTGCTTGTCTTTGACGACCTTACTACTCTTGCCTTCGGGCTTATGTTTATGATGGTGGATTAGTACTTATGTAAAGTCTTATGCATTGCATGTGGAGAAAATCTTTTCATTTGAAAAAGAAAAAGAAAATCCATGTTTTTATAAACACTATTGCATATTTAGTTCGAGAAGACTTGCTATTGTGTTGTAAAAAAATTATGTCATGCAAATTATGTGGTTGATTATGGCCCCGTTTGGAAAAACAGCTTAATTAAGCGCTTATGACCATAAGCGCTTATGACATAAGCGCTTATTCATAAGCTATTTTTAAAAATTTATTGAAATAAATTAAAAATAAGTTGTATATAAGCATAAGCTGTTTTTCATAAGCTGTCCTGAGTAGCTTATGAAAATAAGCTGAAAATAGCTTATGGCAAGCCATAAGCTGTTTGCATAAGCTCTCCCAAACACTAGCATAAGAGCTTATGCTGTCAGATAAGCTCAAATAAGCTCTTCCAAACTGGGCCTATATTCTTGTCGTTGGATGTTTTGGACGTTGGAGAACAGCTCATTTTGGAAGTTTCAACTAACTCATTGCATATGCATTTTTTGTTCGACCAAGGGTCGTTACCCGTGGTTTTTGGTTCAACTCAAGGTTGTTCCTGTTGAATTGGAAAATAGATTGACAATGGTGTGTGATTAAGCGTTACCCTCGTTTTCGTTCAAGGAGTCGTGTTTGTCCTACCCTCCTTTATAGTTGGCGTTGATATCCGGATCATATTTTTTTTGCGACGTGGTCGTACTAAGTATCATCCTAGACTAACCCTAGGTTCAATTTTATGGTTGATTACTTACTTATTGATATTGTTATTATCATGTTTGTACTCTTGATATTTGAATTATGATATTTAATATGTTGTTATATTTGAATTCCCTTGAGGCATCATATTTTTGGAGTTGATCATTGCTTGTTTGTTGTGTGTTATGTGAGCGCTTAACGTCATAGATGGAGTTTGGTCACTAGATGGGGGTACCATACCCAAAGTACGATGAAATTCATCTACTTGACCAAAAATACTCGACGGAGAGACCTTGTACGATAGGCCTCGCAAGGAACGACAATGGAGGGTATAGAGGTGTAATATGCATTTGGAGCGGAAACTCGAGAGGGACAGTGTTGCGGTTAGACATAGAGTCTCTAGGAGTTCTCGTTTTTAGTGGGTCTTGGGTTTTCAGTTGATCGAGTTTGTACTCATACCTTAACTTTTACTGCTTCTTGTTATTATGGTCATCACCATCCTTGAAGTTTCATCCTGTGCGTTGACTCGGGAGGGATTTCTTAATTTCATTAATTTTCACTTTAGATTTTGGAATAATTTTTTTACCTATTTTATTGAAGATTTTCAATGGATTCAAATTTTCGCTTCTATTATTGTCTTTATTTTATTTCAATATTACAATTCTAACCCTCGAAAAATCGGGGCGTTACACTTAAATAAGTCAAATTGCAATAAGTACATATAATAAATGGGACCATATTGTTAAAAGGCATGTTGCCCCACGGGCTCAAATCTAAGATCGGGTGTCTACTCCACACAAAAAGGATAGTACAACACGCATGAAAAGACTCCATACTCAAAGCACTTCTCGTCATCCAACATAGAAGATTTCAAAGCGAAGTACAACATTGCACTCTGCTCTAAGTATATACTAAAAGACAAGGAAAACTGCTACGCGTGAGACCTCTTCCTTGGGATCCTCCTCCATCTCCCTAGAAGAACCTGCTCTGTCGTTTTGTGACGCCCGGGGCTGACGAGGGCGGGGAGTGATCGCCGGTGCAGTGAGGCACGAACAAGGAGCGACTCCTAGCAGGCTTCAAGGAGGAGGGGCACATGAATGAACCGATCTCACACCCGAACAAGAGGTATTCCGAGACTGTATAGGGATGGATTATACAGTTGAAGAGGGCATAAAAGATTTGATTTGTACTACTCATGACAACAAGTTGCAACTTCTTTTCGGGAGCCCAACTCATAAGAACTTCATGGTTAAGTGTGCTAGCCTTGGAGTAATATTGGGATGGGTGACCTCCTGCGAAGTTTTCTCGGGAAGTGCGCAAGTGAGGACAAAGCGCGCTGAAAAGACTCGTGTTGTTATAGTGGGGTCAGTCTCCTAGTCAGGATGTTACAAATGGTATCAGAGCCGACCTCTCCCAGTACGGTGTGGTTCGGGGACGAACCAAGCGGAAGTTGGTGGGCCTGTGACGCCCGGGGCTGACGAGGGCGGGGAGTGATCGCCGGTGCAGTGAGGCACAGACAAGGAGCGGCTCCTGGCAGGCTTCTAGGCGGAGGGGCACATGAAAGAACCGATCTCACACCTGAACAAGAGGTATTCCGAGACTGTATAGGGATGGACTATACAGTTGAAGAGGGCATAAAAGATTTGATTGGTACTACTCATGACAACAAGTTGCAACTTCTTTTCGGGAGCCCAACTCATAAGAACTCCATGGTTAAGTGTGCTAGCCTTGGAGTAATATTGGGATGGGTGACCTCCTGGGAAGTTTTCTCGGGAAGTGCGCAAGTGAGGACAAAGCGCGCTGAAAAGACTCGTGTTGTTTTAGTGGGGTCAGTCGCCAAGTCAGGAAGTTACACATTTGCTAAAGTGAAAATTAATGAAATAAGTTCTATTAGTTCGAAGGTGGTAAGTAGCTATTCAAGGGAGTGAGATAAGAACCTGCTCTGTCATTTCGAAGGTGGTAAGTAGCTATTCAAGGGACTCTCAGTAGCAAGATCCACCTTCGAGACCATAAGTTCAACGTGAACTCGTCGCACTACATCCTCCTCCACACTAGTCGGGTGAATAACACGGTGCTACACAGGTGAGGGATGTGGAAGCACCTCCTTCACCTCAGAAGGGGAAGAGACACACTCCTCCGACACGGGAGAATAGGTATAAGTCATAGCAGGATTCAAAGCAGTTGGAGTCCTCTCGATGTCAACCAAGGCCATCCACGGGGGAATGGGCCAATGCAGGGCTCTCTAGCTATGCCGATAGTGGGTTCGAACACCATAGTCATCGTAGAAGGTCTCCTCGATCCGCCTAAAATAAGTGAAATGCTGGGAGTGGCAGCAGTACTCCCAAGAAGAGAACAAAACTTCATACCGCAGATTTTATTAAAGGACGTGCAGAAACATAAACAACGCATACTTGCATATATATACAACAACATAACTCAGTCATAACTAAAGGTTAGGTCAAACGTATCAGGAGAAGACCTATGTAGTCTCTAGTGCTAGCGTATCTCTTATGCTCAATGCATTTTCATCATGATTTTGATAAATACGCGAAATTCATACGAGGAAGGCGGGACAAACACACAGACTCCTAGTCGGTTAGCGTATAGCTAGCAACCTAACATGGAAACGCGTAGAATCCTCAATCCACCAGGAGCTGGACTCTCCCTCCACGAACATCTTTAGGAGTTTTCTCAAATGCAATGATACGCTCCATGATTAGTCAAAAAGACGAAGTGACATTCACAATGTAAAATTTCGGTTCTCAAATAAGACGTGCCCTTATAATTGAGTGGTCAATATCACCAACTTATTGGTACTCATAGATACTCGTCACAACGACAACTTTCTCAAACAACTTCTGCATTTGAACACAGTCAATAATATAGTTTAGTCATGGTAGCACAATATACAACTCATGTGATCATCACAATTTCATCATGTTTTTCATATAACTCAGAGCATGTAGTCATGTCATCAATCATCATGTGATCCTGATAAGATAGGGGAATAGAATAATGGATAATTATTATTGATACTGCAGAGATGAAGAATCTCTACTGGGAATAGTACAATACAGCAGGAGTTCGAGAGCCTGTTCTCTCCATACTACCAAACTTATAATTTCCTGGATGATCATCTAATAGGCTACATCTATTATTTATACAACTGCATAGTGCAGTTTCTATTTTGAATTCAAACTGACATACACACATAATAACTGCTAACTCCTAATAACTACAGACTGGTAACTGCCCCTATCCATCTGCCAAATTCGTATTTCCCCTCTCTCCTTGCTGTTTTGGCTGCTCAGCAGTCTCCATGGCCACAGTAGTGGCTGCGCCACCCCCCATGGTGGTTCCAGACCTGAAATTCTTCTTTTTCCGGCGATAAACTTGGATCAAAGGAGGTTTAATCTTATCAATACCCCCCCCCCTTGAAGATTCACCTTGTCCTCAAGGTGAAAGTCTGGAAAGGCTTCATGAATGCGGGCCACCGATTCCCAACTATTCTCACAAGAAGGAAGATTCTGCCAGGAAATCAGAACCTCAACATTACCAGAAGAATCTTCACGAACATTGAGAACCGATTCGGGATAAACTTGCAACTCGTGATCTTCAGATAGCATGGGAGGCAAGGGCTGAGATTGAAACGAATCGCCAATGGCTTTCTTAAGAAGAGAGACATGGAACACCGGATGAATTCTGCTATGGGAAGGAAGGTCCAATTTATAAGCTACAGCTCCAACTTTGGCTAGCACTTGGAATGGCCCATAGAATCGTGGACTGAGTTTCTGATTAACTCGTTGAGCCAAAGTTCGCCTTCTATAAGGCTGCAACTTCAAGAAGACCCAATCGCCAGCTTCAAATTCCACTTGTCTTCTGTGTTTGTTGGCATATGTACGCATGATATCCTGAGACTTAAGCAAGTTGTCTCGCAAATCTGCCAACAATTCGTCCCGGTCCTTAGAAAGTTTATTAACCTCATCTAACTTGGAAGGAATGGTCGAACCTTTGAAAAGAAGAGGAGGATCCTGCCCATACAAGGCTTGAAAAGGTGACATTTTGCTGGAAGCATTATAATTAGTATTAAACCAGAATTCAGCCCATGGAAGACAAGAAACCCATTTTTTGGGTTTGGAACCTGTAAGACAGCGCAAGTACACCTCCAAGCACCGGTTGACAACTTCGGTTTGGCCATCAGTTTGGGGATGATAAGCATAACTAAATTTCAATTGAGTACCTGCTGCTCGGAAAAGTGCCTTCCAAAAATTGCTCAAGAAAAGGGGATCTCGATCAGATACAATGGAGGAAGGAAAACCATGGAGCCTGACAATTTCTTGAAGGAATACTGCAGCAACCTCAGTAGCTGTCCTCAGCAATCATTAGCATGCATTCATCATCAATCTCATAATCTCATATAGTCATGTCTCAACAATTCATTTCACGAATCTTCACATCATATCATAATTTAACATATTATTTTTCAAGCATATCTCATGCGTAATCGCATATCACATTCTAATATATCAACCCACACTTGTAATCACAAGTTCAAATGTTAGTCTCATGCTCATCATTATCGATTTAACTCAAGATTCATACAAGCTAACACACAAGTTGCATGCTAAAGTTCATTTTCTCGAAGTGCCCTTACCTCATGAGCTTTCTTTCCTAGCATCGTTTCTCGAATCCAAGATGTTCTCCGAACTTTAACAAGCACATACATACATTCTAAACTTAGTCTCTATGATCTAAGATTTAAGTCAATCTTAGGTAGTTCTTCTAGCTTACTAGAATATATGCACATGCATCACTCAAAAAGGACCAAAGTATAAATTGAAAAGAAGTTTCAAGTTTTACAAATAAGTCCTTGAAATTTTAAGAAACCAAATTCAAATTCTCTAAAATAAATAATTGTAAATAAATCCCTTTAATTTTGTAAACTAAATATTGGTTCCCAAACTTTTCAAAGTTTACATTTTCAACCCAAAACTTCTATAACACATAGTTTTAGTCCTAAAATTAATTTTCAAGCATCAAATGACCAACATAACTCAATTACCTCATGCATCAACATTTAGCAGGTTCCAAACCATAAAACTTGGCCTAAAACACCAAGCATAGTCTCGGCCACACTCCTCAAATGATAACCAATTTTACCTTTTTCCTAATCACTTCCAAAGCTATTTTTAACACTTACTCAACACTTAAAATCAAAGTTTCCAAAGTCCAAACCCTAAAATCATAGTATGGCCGAAAAAAAACAAATCTCCGAGATAGATATTTTTCACTCAATACTTTGTCAAAAGCTATAAAAACCAAACCTTTAACATAAAACATACAACCTAGCTTTTCATAAGAGCTTTTCAACCCAAAACCCACTTATAGCTTGTAGCCTCACACACATAAATAGAAAGACAAGTCTTTCTTCTCAAACCAAGTACACAAGAAACAGCTGATCTAGAACATATTGGAAAACTAGTTTTAGAGCACAAAATCACTTTTAGTCAAAAAACACTTTTCTCAAACTCAACTTCTCAACACAAACCATATACTAGAAGAAATCCCTTTTCATTCTCTACAATTTTCATAGAAGAACTCACCCGAAAAGCTAAAGTTCAAAAGCACTTTTTCCTCAAGAGAACAAATTAGCACAAGTCATAGATCCTGTGATGGAAAACAACTTCTATACAAGCACTTAGTTCAATAGCCTAACTTCATAAATCTCTAACATAAAATCATCATCTTTTCAAAACCATTTTCACATTTTTATGACGTCCAAGAGAAGCTTTACAACTTTAAAGTAGAGAAAAAGATGAAAAGCTTTGATAAAAAAGAATAAACTTTCAACACATGAACTTTATGCATGAGTATTGACATCAATAGAAAGAAGGAGATAAGAGCTACCTCTTTAGTGAAGAATGTTAGAGGAAAAGGCCTGAGCTCGAGGGTGCAAGAGGAGAGGAAGTAAATAGAGTTGTTTTTCTCCCTTTCGCTCAAAGATTCTCACTTTCTTTCTCAACTCTCTCTCTTCTTCTCAAATGAATAAAAAGATAAAGAGGATATGTAGGTTATGTGTGTGTATGAGTGAGACCATCTCCAATGGTTTCAACTTTCAACATTCAACACCCTCAACACTCCACTTTTTCTCTTCCCAACACTCCACATCACCTTCTCTCTCCAGTTCAACACTTCATTCAACTTTTACCCACTCCAATGGTTTTTCATTCAACACCCTACCCCCTACCCCACCACTTTTTTTATTTTATATTTTGATTTAATTTTATATTTTTCTTTTTATGATTTCATAAAATTAAAATTTTCGATAAAAATTAAATTAAATAAACTATTATCGATTTAATTTAATTTAATTTTTTTTTATTTTTTTAAATTAAATTAAATTAACGTAATATTTTTTTAACGTAAATTAAATTAAAACACTTAACAATTTAATATTTTTTTAAAAAAATATACAGAATAATTTATTTTATTTTATTAACTTCAAATGGAAGAAAAGAAACTAAGCACACAATAATATATTTTATTTCAAAGCAAAGGGGATAATAGAAAGATAATAAGATGAATAAGATGATGGAAAACTTGTTTTTTTTTCTGTGTCCAAATCAAACGTACCAAGTCGCTATTTATAGAGAAAAAAAAATCATGAATTTTGGTAAAAAAATTATATTTTTAAAATTTTTTTTTGAATGAAATAATTGAGTTGGAAAGATTAGGATAAACGAAAATCGCCCGGACCAATCAAACAGAGCCACGTGTTGATCTGCAGCCCCTCTCTCTCTCCACTGGGTCCCACAAGCAGGTTTCAACTATGTTGAATTTTTTCAACTCTTCTCTCCCCCTTTCAACTTTCAACACTTCAATTCAACACCATTATTTACACCTTTCAACACTAAACACCCCCCTTTCAACACCATTAAAGATAGTCTGATGAGTGAGGAGAGGATAGGAATGAGTGATTTTTTCTCACCTTAGGTAAAAGGTCCTTTTTTTATATAGGCAAATGTTAGTTGTTAGTAATGTTAGTAAATTAGTCATCCTCAGGGTTTGAACCCTGGATCTCTCACCCTTCATCCTACCCAACCCTTATGTCTCTAGCTCTTACCACTTGAGCTATTCTTCGGGGGACAGGTTAAAGGTCCTTATCATGACACAGGTTCTCTTGTCACATTAGGAGACTTGTTGACCCAACAACTTAAGCAACAAGAAAAGACGATGCATGGTCTAAGCTCACTTAAGCCCTAATAAAAGAGTTAATCCAACTCTAAAGGGGGATGCTGATGTCGCATGTCACCCCCATTAAGGATAGCAAATTTGTCATTATGCTAGTGATTATTCCAGTGAAAAGTAAGATGCATGTCATTTTCACACAAAAATTTCTCTTGGCATCATTTGAATTTCCTTCCAACAATTTAATAATCTAGGTTGGAAAATACACATGTATATTTGGCACACCCTTAGATAATGATTAAAACAATACGCATCAATCGCGTCATTATTTTTCATCGTCGGGAAAATAATATAAACGGTAAATTAAATTCACCCAATTAAAAATATCACAAAACAAATAGTACAAAGATATTTCCCGCCAACATGGCGCGGATAATAATTCAAGCACGATAAAATAGCAGGCGACACTAGAATTATAGAAATTAAATAAATGAAACTATGTATTCAATTCAGTGTCTTACAGTGAGGATCTGCGAAGGAAATCCTAGAACCCTGCCTCGTTCTTCTTTCGATGTGAGAAACAAGCAGAAGGCAGGTGGAGTTTCGTGAGTTTGCTTGGAGGTGGATATGGGTTTTTTCATGGTGGTGGCTTTGTTTTCTAATAGTGGGATTTCTTGTGGTGGTGGCTTGGTTGACCAAGAAGTGATTTATAAGCGGTGTCTTCCCTCCAACAGCGTCAATTGGCCCACTGGAAGCTCTAAGGGTTTTCCCTCTCGGGATCCCCTTCTTCGAGCTCTAAGTACTTGAGGATAATTGAGATATAGTGCGAAGCATGTGTGACACCTTGAGTTTACGATTTTGCAGTTCAGGGATGGAATTTTTTCGTCCACCGAGGTATAACCTGTTAAAACCACTATGCTTTTGGCTCTACTTCATCCTTGTTGTTGTTTTTTGTTCTACTTTACTGTGCTTCAGGCTACCTGTACTTCAACCTCTGCAACTGGGCTCGATTTGTTGTTGGAAGGATTTGCAGATCTGGTGGGACCGTTGAAACAAGGTTTGATGGAGTCCAAGCGGAGATGGTTGCGATAAGGTTTGATGGAGGAAAATGGAGTGAGGGTAGGGGTGACAGAAGGGAGGGAGGGAGGGGGTTGTTGTCCTGGTGGTTAGTTGGTGGTTTGATTTCTGACAATTTCTTTCCCATTTCTTGTAGGTTTTTCTCTCCTTTAGTTCAGGGATGGAAGTTTTTCGTCCACATAAGGTAAAACCTGTAAAAATGATTGAAGGTATGAAAAACGGTAGAAAGGGGGGGGGTTTGAATAACGTTTTCAGTACAAAACTTCCACCTTAAAGATTTTGACAAATCTTTCGAGAACTTAAGTGCTAAAGATAAGAGATAGAGAAGCACACAAGGATTTTATCCTGGTTCACTTGATAAATCACTCAAGCTACTCCAGTCCACCCGTTAAGGTGATTTCTTCCTTCTTAGAATGAAGGCAATCCACTAATCAGGTAAGAGTTACAACTGCACTTGAAACCTACAAGTGACTAACAATTACACTGACTTAGCTCACACTAAGATTCACTCTCTTAGTCTTCTCTAGGATCCGATCAACCTTGATCTCCTAAAGGAACTAAACAAATTGTTTATCAAAGAAATGTTTACAAGAGATTTGCTTCTAAAAAGCTAATAGTAAACTCAATGAATTTCAGATGAAAGAAAGCTTAGAATTTTTGAATATGTCTTGCGTATGTGAATGTTTCTTCTCACCGCTTCTTTCAATCTTCAGCCTCTATATATACTCCAAGGATTAGGGTTGAGCGTTGCATGGGAAATGCTACCGTTGGAGGGCAGTTCTGGAAAATCCAGCTTCTGCTGTGGCTGAGAACGTTAGGTAGGTCGTCAGGAAGGTACACTTGCTTTTGTACTTGGATAGCGACTTGACCTTTTAACCTAGGAGACTTCTGATCAGGGGAATACTTCATATTGGAACTTGTGAAGCCGGTTGATCAGAGTCAGAGGGAAAGCACAGATCCTCTGACCATTGTATCTTCTGATTCTGAACTCAGAGGGAAGAACATGGCCTTCAGAGTTTCTTGCTTCTGGACTTCAGAGTTTCCACTATTCAGCTTCTGGATCTTCAGAGTCTTCTACACCATCAGAATATCTGAACCTTCAGTGTTTCTTGGTTATCAGAACTTCTGGATCTTCAGAGCTTCTAGCGACTGAGTCCACATCAGAGTTTGTATAGCTTCAGAACTTCTGAAGCTTTTCCACTGTTCATACTGAACAAGGTGAATGCGAAAGCGTTGCTTGGGTTACCCTTTATACACAGTGCTTCTGATTTGTGTGAGATTGAGTTGAGGTCAGAGCCTGTAAATAGCACACTCAGAAAAACACGTTAGAGTACCACAATTGTTCATATCAAAAGATTAACTTGTAATCATCAAAACATAGAGTTGTACTACTCGATCAAAACTTGATCTTACAATCTCCCCCTTTTTGATGATGACAAAACTAAAAATTTTTGATGAACAATTCTTAACCATTAAACTGAATTCACTCAGAGTTTAGAGATATAGAATAAGACTTATCCTGATATGAATAGTTTATCTTGCTCATTCTGAATTCAAGTCACTGCTTGATTCTGAGCTTAGCTCCCCCTGAATCTAATACTTGATGACAACGTTAGTAAAGTCTAGATTCTAAGCTAAATAATATAAGAGTTCAGAGTGAAAAACTTATGACATAGATGAAAAACGAATAATCAGAGCGCATAAGTGATCAGTGAAGGTATGAAAAACGGTAGAAAGGGGGGGTTTGAATAACGTTTTCAGTACAAGACTTCCACCTTAAAGATTTTGGCAAATCTTTCGAGAACTTAAGTGCTAAAGATAAGAGATAGAAAAGCACACAAGGATTTTATCCTGGTTCACTTGATAAATCACTCAAGCTACTCCAGTCCACCCGTTAAGGTGATTTCTTCCTTCTTAGAATGAAGGCAATCCACTAATCAGGTAAGAGTTACAACTGCACTTGAAACCTACAAGTGACTAACAATTACACTGACTTAGCTTACACTAAGATTCACTCTCTTAGTCTTCTCTAGGATCCGATCAACCTTGATCTCCTAAAGGCAAACTATACAACTGTATATGAAGTTCTTGTTTACAAAGAAAGTGCTTCTAAAAAGCTTATAGTAAACACAATGAATTTCAAGATGAAAGAAAGCTTAGAATATTTTGAATATGTCTTGCGCGTGTATTACTTCTTCTTAGTTTCTTAGCCGCTTCTTTCAATCTTCAGCCTTTATATATACTTCAAGGATTAGGGTTGAGCGTTGCATGGGAAATGCTACCGTTGGAGGGCAGTTCTGGAAAATCCAGCTTCTGCTGTGGCTGAGAACGTTAGGTAGGTCGTCAGGAAGGTACACTTGCTTTTGTACTTGGATAGCGACTTGACCTTTTAACCTAGGAGACTTCTGATCAGGGGAATACTTCATATTGGAACTTGTGAAGCCGGTTGATCAGAGTCAGAGGGAAAGCACAGATCCTCTGACCATTGTATCTTCTGATTCTGAACTCAGAGGGAAGAACATGGCATTCAGAGTTTCTTGCTTCTGGACTTCAGAGTTTCCACTATTCAGCTTCTGGATCTTCAGAGTCTTCTACACCATCAGAACATCTGAACCTTCAGTGTTTCTTGGTTATCAGAACTTCTGGATCTTCAGAGCTTCTAGCGACTGAGTCCACATCAGAGTTTGTATAGCTTCAGAACTTCTGAAGCTTTTCCACTGTTCATACTGAACATGGTGAATGCGAAAGCGTTGCTTGGGTCACTCTTTATACACAGTGCTTCTGATTTGTGTGAGATTGAGTTGAGGTCAGAGCCTGTAAATAGCACACTCAGAAAAACACGTTAGAGTACCACAATTGTTCATATCAAAAGGTTAACTTGTAATCATCAAAACATAGAGTTGTACTACTAGATCAAAACTTGATCTTACAATCTCCCCCTTTTTGATGATGACAAAACTAAGATTTTTGATGAACAATTCTTAAACATTAAACTGAATTCACTCAGAGTTTAGAGATATAGAATAATACTTATCCTGATGTGAATAGTTTATCTTGCTCATTCTGAATTCAAGTCACTGCTTGATTCTGAGCTTAGCTCCCCCTGAATCTAATACTTGATGAAAACGTTAGTAAAGTCTAGATTCTGAGCTAAAAAATATAAGAGTTCAGAGTGAGAAGCTTATGACATAGATGAAAAACGAATAATCAGAGCGAATAAGTGATCAGAGTCATGGACAAGGTATCAGAGTCTTGGGTATCAGAGTCAACTTAGAATCACTTCAGAAGAAGTGAAATGTATTCCTTGTATTTGCCCAGTGACACATCTATGGTCATGAAGGTGGAACTCTTAAATTCTCCAAAAGAAAAATAAATCACACTAACACATCTTACACATCAAAAACTGGGTTTACTCCCCCTTTTTGTCATAAGCAAAAAGCTTGGGGTGTGAAAAACTTAGCTTGAAGTACAAGGTACTCCCCCTTAGAGAAGGTCTAAGTTTAAAGAAAATGAAAACGATGTAAGAATCAGAGTTAGGCGAAAATAAATAGAAGAGTTAATGCAAGGGATGAACGTTTACCACCGGTCAAGTGAGTAAATAGAAGGGTCAGTTACCAAGAACTTAACCTCGAGAAACTGTAATAGCATTAACTTTCAGAGAGAAAGTGAAGCCTATAAAAAGCGTTGGAGAGAAAGGTAAGCTTCACACCTCGAATAATTTTCAGTAAGAAAAAAATGGCATCATACAACGTAGCACTAGAAGAGCTGAGGAAGAAGGCCTTTGAAGAGGACTTGTTCCTGAACATCAGGCATCCAGAGGGTGCAACTACCATCGCGGAGCTGACACGGACACTGCTGGAAGAGGACCTGCGTCCAGAGTTGGAGAGAGACCTGAAGGAATTTCTTGCCTTCGTGGAGGAGGTGCAAGAACTCAGCCGGCTTGAACTCAAGCTGCTGGAAGAAAAAGAAATCTTGGAAAAGAAGCTCAGGACTTCAGAAGAGATTCTGGAGAAAGATGAGCTAAAGGTCAGACTCAACAACATCCAGCATGTACTGGAGCGTCTGGAGAAGGATAGGACAATGAATAAAAAAGACTTTTGCAAACATATGTGACAGAAGTATATAGATATATATGCATATATAATCACAAACGAACAAAAGAGAATAAATAAATAAAAAGAAACAGAGTTTAACAAAAGGAAAACAAAGTTAACGAAAAAGAAGAAAAAGAAGAGATCCTAAAAACTAAGGTTTGTCAGTGCGTCTCAGAAGTTCCATCATCATTTGCTTCATCTCAATCAGCATGGATTCATGAGTGTCAAGACGTTGTTCCATGATGTCGAGTCTGGATGAGCTTGTCTGAGTAGAACTGGAAGGAACATTCTGAGCAGCTTGAGGATCTGGAATGGAAGCAGAAGCAGCAGGAGTAAACACAACTGGTGCAAGTCGCTCTGCCTCAGCCTCAGCTTCAAGACGCTCTGCCTCAAGTCTGGCTTGTTCAGCCTGAGCTGCTGCTTGACGTGCAGCTTCTTCTGCTTGTTCTTTCTTTCTCTTGGCTTCTTCAATAGCTTCAAGAAGCTTATTTCTCTGTTCTAGTTCATGAAGAGCCACCCTACTAGCAAGCCTTTGCTTTGCAGCCTCAATGCTCTGACTGCCCTCTGCATGCAGGAGCTGCATCATAATCGGAACTTGAGCCACTAGCCAAGTGCTCAGATTGTTCCACTCATCAGCCACATTGTCAGCATTCTCACTGAGATCAGTCTGACCGTGCACATTGCGGAGCCTCAAAGAGGCTGCATGATAGAAGATATTGATGCACTCAGAGAGAGATGTGGGTTGAAGGTGAGTATAGGGAATTATGGAGAGGTTGGGTTCAGGAGAGGCTGGGTGATTGCTGCTATGGGCTTCAGAGGCACCTTGTGGAGAACCAATTTTAATCATGGGAGCATTGGGTTCAGAGGTTCCAAGGTGAGGGTCTGAAGTTTCAACCAGAGGGTGAGGTGTTCTAACCGAGGATTGGTTAGACACTGATTGTTCAGGTTCAGGGTCTGGTTGAATGGGCTCTTGTTGGTCAGGGACAGGGTGAGCTTGTTGAACTAAGGGGTCTGCCTCTTGGATAGGATGGGCCAAGATAGGTTCATCTGGGTCAACTAGACGTTCAGGTCTAGGGCCAGGATATCTCCTAGGGCTTGGACAGGTAAGGTAATACTCTTCCAAGGCAGATACTTTTTCTTTTCTAACCTCCATGAATTTTCTAATTGATTCAGAGGTATTGGAGGGAGGAGAGTCAATAACATTGGTTGGGAAGGATACAGGTGTGAAGGCTGTTGAAGAGTCTGTATCAGTGGTTCTAGCAGCAGGACGTGCTGATGCTCTGAGAGCAGAGTGATCAGACGTTCTGGGTTGTGGTTCTGTTTGGTTGGGCTCTAGTTGATCTTGGACGATTGGTTCAGAAGATAATGGGTCGTACGGAATGGTAAGGAGAGATGTTGGTTCTTCTGACCTAGAGGTTGGGTTCTGAAGCAAATTCCAGAGAGGTGCTTCAGTAGGAGAAGATTGAAAGAAGGAAGATCTTGGGGAATGTGGTGGAGAAGTGGTTTGTTCGGCTGGCTGGGATTCAGGAATAGGAGTGAGGAGATTTGAGGAGTGTTGAAGCAAGGCAGAAATAGGGAGTGCATCAAATAAATTCAAATCATCATCAGAAGCAAGTGCAGGCTTACTTGAATGTGCTGATGATCGAGTCACTCTGGCAGGAGGTTCAGTCCTTCTGACCACTGCAGCAGCTAGTTCCACCCGAGTAGGCTTCACCACGATTCGGACCTTCTTCTGCTTCTTCTTTGGAGGACCATCCTCACTATCATCAGCATCATCAGGCTTTCTCTTTGTCTTCTTGACCAGAGGGACATCAGATTCCTCAGAAGATTCGTCCAGAACCATCTTCCTCTGAGCTTTCTTCTTGGGAGGAGAAGGAAACTCTGGAGCTGGTGGTAGTCTGCTGACGAAATCATCAAGGTCAATTTCGAATCCTTGAGCCCTTAGATCTTCAACATAGCATCTGATGGCGTCAGGATTGTCTGCTTGGGTCTACAGAGGGTAGTCATTCAGAGGCATTCTTCTTCCTCTGATCTCAGAAGATGTGTCTTCATGAGCAGGAGCAATCTTCTTCTGGACCAAACCCATCTTCTTCAGAGAATTTGCAGTGAAGACATCACTGACAATGGTGCTCAAATCCTCTGTGCAACCAGCATTGATCAAATCTTGCACCAAGTTGCTTTCAATGAGAAAGTCTGAGAGTAGCCTCCCAAAAGGGATGTATTTGATTGCAGACTTGATGGAGGCGGTGGTGCGGGACTTCCGGATGCATTCCTTCAAGTAGGAGAACAGGAAGTAGGGAAGGCAGATCTTCTCCTGATTTTGGATGAAGAACAACATCGCCTTCTAGTTGAAGTTGATGTAGTCTGGGGAACTGCCCTTCGGTCTCTGGTTTATGCAGTTGAGCAGGATCTTGTGCCAGATCCTGAGTTTGGGGTGAAGATCCATCACCTTGTAACTCGTCTTGCCCGGTTTGAAGGTGGTGTACAGAGCCTGATTGACTATGTCCTTGGTGCTGGGTTTCAGCTTCGATTCCGCAGTTGGAACCGATACCCATAAGCAGTTTCTGCACCTAACAGATTCACGAATGACTTCTCCGTGATGATGATCTTCCTGCCAAGAATGTGAGAGACCACTTGAGTATCATCGCAGTCTGCGTGCTTCCAGAATTCCTTTACCAGTTTCTCATACTCCGGTCCTCGAAGTCGGTTGAAGTAATTTCCCCAACCTTGAGCTTGGACTTCAGGACGAAGATCAAACCCATTTGCAGCCAAGTTGTCGAGGTTGAATCTCCATTCTGCCAGGACTTGGAGTTCCTCAGGAGGATAAACACAGTGAATGGCACAGCCCCGTTCTGCAATTGGAACACTCTGTTCTTGAGCTTGAACTTGTTCTTGAGTTGGATTCTCAGAGCCCCTTTGACCCGTTGCTAGACCAACTACCATGTGAGGGAACTGAGGTGCATCTGCAGTAGATCTTCTGGTTTGTCTCACCATTTTGAAGAGGTTGAAGGTTTGAGGTAGAAGATGAAGGTTGAAAGATGAAGAGAGATCGAGAGAGAATTCGAGAAAAAGGCGGTTTTGAAAAGCAGAGAGAGCTAGAGTGAAAACCGGAAGTGAAAGAGAACGTGTGTGTATAGTGGGTTTTATCAAATAACCGTTGTTGATTCAAAAAGCACTTTAAGATCAACGGCTGAAAATTAAAGATAGATAGTAACAGTAAAATACACAATCACACACAGGAGATAAGCATATCTACACGCAATCATAACAGACTGTCACACGGGCACAAGGAACTATGCATCAGAAATTCTGACGCACGTGTTATTGTCTCAGCTTCAGAGTCAGTACCAGTGGGCACACACACTCTGATTGAGTTACCTACTGGACTAGACATCTTCTGATCAAGAAGTATCATAGTCAGAGGTTCTGATCCATCTTCACTCTGGACAAAAGTCCATGTTTAGATTTTTCAGAATAAAATTAAATCTATCCTCTGCTAAGGGCTTTGTAAAGATATCTGCCCATTGATGGTCAGTATCAACAAACTTTAGAAGAAGTACGCCCTTCTGTACATAATCTCTAATAAAGTGATACTTTACCTCAATGTGCTTTCCCCTTGAATGTAAGATAGGATTCTTACTCAATGAGATTGCAGCAGTGTTATCACAATAGATTGGGATATTGCTCTCAAGGATCTGATAATCCTCCAGCTGATGTTTCATCCAGAGCATCTGAGTGCTGCATATTGCTGCTGAGATATATTCTGCCTCTGCAGTTGATAGTGCAATGGTTGATTGCCTCTTGCTTGCCCATGAGACTAGATTGCTTCCCAGAAATTGACAATTTCCGGAAGTACTTTTTCTCTCTGTTCTATCTCCAGCATAATCAGCATCACAATAACCTGAAAGCTTATACTCTGATGTTTTCTTATACATCAAGCCAAGGTTAGTGGTGCCTTTCAGATACCTTAGGATCCTCTTAACAGCAGTTAAGTGGGTTTCCCTTGGATCTGATTGGAATCGAGCACATAAATGAACACTAAATAATATGTCTGGCCTAGATGCAGTTAAGTATAGAAGTGAACCTATCATGCCACGATAGAGCTTCTGACATACTTTACCACTTTTATCTTCTTTCTCCAGAATGCATGTAGGATGCATTGGAGTCTTGGCTACTGTAGATTCCAGCATATTGAACTTCTTCAGAAGTTCTTTAGTGTACTTGCTCTGATGGATATATGTTCCTTCTGGTGTTTGATCAACTTGTATTCCCAGAAAGTACTTTAATTCTCCCATCATACTCATCTCAAATTCAGCCTGCATCATCTCAGAAAATTCTTTACATAGAGATTGATTAGCAGAACCAAATATAATATCATCAACATAAATTTGCACAATTAGGATATCATCTTTATAAGTCTTGCAAAAAAGAGTTGTATCTACTATACCCCTTACAAACTTATTCTCCAGAATGAATGAGCTAAGTCTCTCATACCATGCTCTGGGAGCTTGCTTCAGACCGTAGAGTGATTTCTTCAATTTGAACACATGGTCTGGTTTCTTTTCATCTTCAAAACCTGGGGGTTGATGAACATAGACTTCCTCTGAGATATAACCGTTTAGGAAGGCACTCTTTACGTCCATCTGATGTAGAACTATGTTGTGATTTACTGAGAAGGAAATCAACAGTCTGATTGCTTCCAGTCTTGCTACTGGAGCAAATGTTTCAGTGTAGTCTATTCCTTCCTGCTGGCTGTAGCCTTGAGCAACTAGCCTTGCCTTATTTCTGACTACATTTCCTTTCTCATTCAGCTTGTTTCTGAATACCCATTTCGTTCCAATAACATGGACACTCTCAGGCTTCTTCACTAAGCTCCAAACATCGTTCTTGGAAAATTGATTCAATTCTTCTTCCATGGCCAGAATCCAATCCTTGTCCTGAAGAGCTTCATCTATAGACTTGGGTTCAATTAAGGACACCAATCCTTTCAGACTCAGCAAGGTCTCTTCAGAGGGTCTGAAGGCAGATCTGGTTCTGACTGGTTCGTCTTTGTTGCCTAGAATCAATTCCTTAGGGTGAGCTGCAGTGATTCTGCTCTTCTTCAGAGTTTGTGAGTTAGAGGGACCAGCTTCTTCCTCTGGTTCATCTTCCTCTGGCTCAACTTCCTCTGGAGCTTTGCCTTTTTCAGAAACATTAATGCTTAAATCTGCAAACTTTTCAACTAGCTTTGACTGGTCAGAGTCAAGCTTATCATCAAATCTAACATGAATAGATTCTTCAATAGTCTTAGCATCAGTATTATAAAATCTAAAACCTTTAGATCTATCAGAATAACCAAGTAATAGACACTTAGAAGACTTAGCATCAAATTTATACAATCTATCCTTAGTATTGAGAACATAACAAACACAGCCAAAAGGATGAAAATAAGAAATGTTGGGTTTTATGTTCTTCCACAATTCATAAGGAGTCTTATTCAGAATTGGTCTCACAGAGATTCTATTCTGAATGTAACATGCTGTATTTACTGCCTCTGCCCAAAAATGCTTAGTCATGCCAGTTTCTTGGAGCATGGTTCTAGCCATCTCCTGAAGAGTTCTGTTCTTCCTTTCAACAACACCATTTTGTTGAGGAGTTCTGGGACAAGAGAAATCATGTGCAATTCCATAGGAATCAAACAGACTCTCAAACTTGTCATTCTCAAACTCTCCACCATGGTCACTTCTGACACGCACAATCCTACAAGCCTTCTCGTTTTGCACTTGAGCAATGAAGGTAGAGAACACAGCATGAGACTCATCCTTGCGGGTTAGAAACTTTACCCATGTCCAGCGGCTATAGTCATCAACGATAACCATCCCATATCTCTTGCCACCTATAGACTCAGTTTTCAATGGTCCAAAAAGGTCGATATGCAGAAGTTCCAACGGCCTTGAGGTTGAGACAACATTCTTTGCCTTGAAAGGGACTTTTGTGAATTTGCCTTTCTGACATGCTTCACAAAGAGCGTCTGAAGCGAACTTCAGATTGGGTAAGCCCCTGACAAGGTTTAGCTTGCTCAGCTGAGAAATCTTTCTCATACTGACATGCCCTAACCGTCTATGCCATACCCACTGCTCTTCATTAACAGACAGAAGGCACTTCACATTCTGAGCCTCCAACTCAGATAGTCTGATCTTATAGATGTTGTTCTTCCTCTTCCTGTTAAATAGAACAGAGCCATCGATCTGACTTACAGCCCGGCAGGACTTTTGATTGAATATAACATCATAACCCTTGTCAGCTAATTGACTTATAGACAATAAGTTATGTGTTAAGCCGTCTACCAATAAAACATTATCAATGCATGGGCTACTATCTACACAAATAGTACCAGTACCAACAATTTTACCCTTTTCATTTCCTCCGAAGCCAACTTCGCCTCCAGGCTTAAGTTTCAGCTCTCGGAACATACGCTTTTCTCCCGTCATGTGACGCGAGCATCCACTGTCCAGATACCATGATTGGTGTTTCAGTGGAGCTATCAAGGATATCTGCAACATAGATAATCTTGTCCTTAGGTACCCACTTTCTGGGTCCTCTTTTGTTAGTTACCCCAGAGGTTCTGATCACCTTGGGTGTCTCAACATAATATTTTAAAGGAATTTTTGCATGATATTTAGTCATAGAGAAAGATCCCTTTTTAAGAGGATGTTTAACAACTTTAGCAGGTACAGGATCAGGCAATATGGTACCAGAGGGAACAAAGCATTCATACAAGGATTTAGCTTTAGACACAGAAGGCTCATTTCTAATTGGTTTAGAATAGCCAATGCCATGCATTCCATTTCTGCTTACGCCATAGATCATTGAAGCCATTAAGCTTCTATCCACGCTTTTAGCTAGGAATCTTTGAAAAGACTTTTCATACTTAGATTCATTTCTACAATCAGAGGCATCACAGGCAACAATTTCTTCTAACTTAGCAATCTGGTTCTTAAGCACAGAGTTAGAATTTACCAAAGCATGATTTTCATTTTTCAAATCAGAAATAATTTTCTCATGTTCAGAAGGAGTCTTGGAGACAGCAGATAAGTTCTTTTTCAACTTTTTATGCTTAGACAATAAAGAGTTATACTTATCCATGATATCAGACAAAGCATGTTTCAGTTCAGAGGTAGAGAAAGAAGCAAATACCTCATTTTCATCGTCTGAGTTAGGATCTCCTTCTGATTCTGAGTCAGAGTCAACAGCTTCCTTTGACTCTGCTCCTTTGTCTTTGACAATGGCCATGAGTCCTTGGACTTCACCATCAGAGTCAACATCCTCTGACTCTGATTCATCGAATGTCACCATCAGACTCTTCTTGGTCTTGAAGTGCTTCTTTGGCTTCTTGTCTTTCTTCAACTTTGGACAATCACTTTTGTAGTGCCCAGATTCTTTGCACTCAAAACATGTGACTTCCTTGATTGAAGACTTCTTCTGGCCTGAGGACTCATACTTGCCTTTTGCCTTTCCAGAGCCTTTGAACTTGCTCTGCCTGTGCTTCCAGATGCGGTTGAGTCTCTTGGAGATCAGAGTCAGCTCATCTTCATCAGAATCTTCTGATGCTTCTTCAGATTCTTCTTCTTCAGCTTGAAGAGCCTTTGACTTCTCAACCGTAGCCTTTTCAGATTTGGATTTCAAGGCTATGGACTTTTTCCTCAGATCTTGCATCTCTAAGCGCTTCAGCTCATGGCATTTCAAAATGCTGATGAGTTCTTCTAAACTCATATTCTCAACGTCTCTCGTGAGCTCTATTGAAGTCACCAAAGGCATCCAACTTTCAGGAAGACACCTGATGACTCTTATGACATGATCTTTTGTTGTGTAGCTCTTGTTGAGAGGTCGTATGCCAGCTACAAGCAATTGAAATCTGGAGAACATTTCTTCAATGGATTCATTTGGCTCCATGATGAAGGATTCATACTTTTGGATCAAAGACAATGCCTTTGATTCTTTGACCTTCTTGTTTCCTTCATGAGACATCTTCAGAGATTCAAAAATGCCTTTAGCAAACTCACGATCTGTAATCTTCTGGTACTCTTCATAGGAAATAGCACTTAGAAGAATTGCTCTTGCTTTGTGATGTTGTGAGTACAGCTTCTTTTGATCTGCAGTCATCTCTGACCTTGGGATCTTCTTGCCATCTGCATCAACTGGACGCTCGTAGCCATCCACAATAATATCCCAGAGATCTGCATCGAAACCAGAAAGAAACTTTCCAGTCTATCTTTCCAATATTCGAACCTTTGACCGTCGAACATAGGAGGCTTTGCATTGTAACCATCTCTTTGAGTTTCACTGGTGGTGGCAGCCATTGTTTTTCACACCGGCCCGGATCACTGAACACTGTTAGGTGTGGTAATCAGAACTTGCGCTCTGATACCAATTGAAGGTATGAAAAACGGTAGAAAGGGGGGGGTTTGAATAACGTTTTCAGTACAAAACTTCCACCTTAAAGATTTTGACAAATCTTTCGAGAACTTAAGTGCTAAAGATAAGAGATAGAGAAGCACACAAGGATTTTATCCTGGTTCACTTGATAAATCACTCAAGCTACTCCAGTCCACCCGTTAAGGTGATTTCTTCCTTCTTAGAATGAAGGCAATCCACTAATCAGGTAAGAGTTACAACTGCACTTGAAACCTACAAGTGACTAACAATTACACTGACTTAGCTCACACTAAGATTCACTCTCTTAGTCTTCTCTAGGATCCGATCAACCTTGATCTCCTAAAGGAACTAAACAAACTGTTTATCAAAGAAATGTTTACAAGAGATTTGCTTCTAAAAAGCTAATAGTAAACTCAATGAATTTCAGATGAAAGAAAGCTTAGAATTTTTGAATATGTCTTGCGTATGTGAATGTTTCTTCTCACCGCTTCTTTCAATCTTCAGCCTCTATATATACTCCAAGGATTAGGGTTGAGCGTTGCATGGGAAATGCTACCGTTGGAGGGCAGTTCTGGAAAATCCAGCTTCTGCTGTGGCTGAGAACGTTAGGTAGGTCGTCAGGAAGGTACACTTGCTTTTGTACTTGGATAGCGACTTGACCTTTTACCT